>NC_134112.1:68817750-69130000 GCF_040939455.1 Microcebus murinus
AAAGTAGGGAATAAACATGTTCTTAATGTGTTTGTAAAATTAATGTAAATATTGGTCAATATCAAATAGCAATGAAACACTTTATACCTTAAAATTATATGGTGGAATCTCAGCCCATATACCTAAACATACAAGAGCTATTGTTTTGTATAGTAACTGCATTTTCTAGTTCCCATTCTGCTTAGATCTTGAAGACTTAACTCAGCCCTTCCTGGAATCCTCCCAGGGTGGTTGCTCAGTTCTAGGATCTGACATAGGATCAAGGATGAGGGAAGGGGTCCAGCTGGCTTTGGTCATAAGTACAGGTCTTTTTTGCCTGGTTACAAGGTTCTACATATCCCAGAGCCCTTTGCCGCTCTTTTTGAGGTATTACTGAGATAGGAAAACGTTTTGTGTCTGCATGTGCCCCCCCCTGCCTGGACAGAGTGTACAGCCATGTCCTCACTGAAATCTGGCCACCCTACCCCATCTCCATCTCTAGCAATTTTTTCAAGAAGCAGGACTTAACCCCCACTCTGCTTTCCAGCCCTACAAGTCTCTCTGTTCTCGACTTTCCAATAGTCATGTTTTCCTAGACTAGAGAAAGTTTTTCTCACTTCATGTTTCTCCCAGACATGGGCTTGCACCATATACTCCTACCCCACATTCCCATTCAAACACAGCCAGGCTAAGGCTTCTGGAAAACCATGCCCAAAACAGCAGAGTGCACCACAAACTGTACACCCAAACACTTCTGTAAGGCAACAAGCAGCATTAGGTATTTGCTAAAAGAGAAGAATGGAAAGAGAAATACAGGAGAAAAAAAATACATGTTTAAAAATATTATCGAAGCACAATTAATTATCTAGAGTTTGCTGTAAAATTAAAATTTCAGTCAACTATTCCATAATTTTTGGTAACATCTTGATATTCACAGATATTTTTTGAAAGATATTATTCCCATCAGATAAAATATATTTCACCAAATTTGAAACATAACTTTATGGCATGGGATCATTTGGTTGAAATGATCAATAACCTTCAGGTCATGTAAGAAGGCAGTTATATGCAAGCACAACCAGTGATAAGAACAAAGTAAAGACAAGAAACAAAGCAAAGAGGGCGAGGGAGCACAGGAAGACTGGAACTGAAAGTCAATAATTACGGCTACTTCTTTCTCTCATGACTTATAGGCTCGCGCATCTTTGTTACTCCCTACACATGGCTCTGCTATTCTGATTTCTTTAAAGACTGACTTATTCTTTTTTTTTTCCATGGGTTCCATAACTGAAAATGATTTTGACATTCCATTATATTGTCCTCATCTTTGATGTTTCATGCATTTTGACATTAAACACCATGATTCATCTGCTTTAGCATCTCAATTCCCCATCCCAAATGACCAGAAGAGAGAATCAGATTGTTTTGATATCTGCCAGTGCCCACTCAGAACCAATCAACTGTACCCCAGGGCTGGCCAATGGTTCATGTATCTGCTCCTTCTGGGGCTGTGAGTGGAAAGATTCTCTTAAAAAAAAAAAAAAAAAAAAAAAAAAAAAAAAAAAAAAGCATGGTCAGGAGGCTATAATGGCATGGCTACTAAATCTGGAATGCCCACTATTCCTGAATTCTGCAAAATATATCTGGCACTTTAAAATCTTCTATTTGCTACAAGACATATGTTATTTTCACTGTGACCACAGAATGACATGAGTATGACATTTATTATATTGATGACATTATAATTAATAATAATTTTGAGATGGTGCATCATCTCTAACTTTATATCAATCTTAGCTCTATAGCCTTGACTTGAAAAACCAACCAACCAAAAAATAAAAATAGAATAGAGGAGAAAGCTGTCATCCCCAAATCAGCTCTTTTAGTCATAAAGCATTCTATATCAGTCAAACCAAATGTCACTCCAGTGTTGAATGTTAAGAGTCAATCTTAGTTAATGTCTATGAGTGTAAAATGAATATTATCTTAATTTTTATCTCTTTTAGGCAACAATTCAGCCACCTATAAATATTTTTCATTACGAATTTCTTAAAAGCAGAGGTAATGTAAGCTGATTTTAAAAGACCTTTACCACTAGGTGGCACCAAATAGCCATAATTCCTAGATTGTCTCCTAATAACATACACATGCCATTTAAGGATTATCATTTACTTTGCTTATGAAGAAAATATTTATAAAACCTAAAATACAAATGATTTTTTCTTTTCTTAGAATAAGCAATAAAGAAAATACAGAAAATACAGCAATAAAGAAAATACAGCAATAAAGAAATTACTAATTAAATAAAAATGTACTATTTTCTTTCTCAAGAAATCAAAATATTTATTTAGCCTATTAATGAATTCAGGTCACATTCTTTGTTGAAGAATAATACAATATGTTACCTTTCACCTATTTAATGATTTCAATATTAGAAATACTTGTTTTTGGCTTTGGTTAGAAATATTTAAGATGAAACTTTCTAGAGATTTTGGTTTTATTTTTTAAGATCTGAATTTACTCCATATAGTCGTTGTCATTATAAAAGGTGGCTTTGTTTTAACAGTGATGTTCTCAATCTAAGGATGTGTTTGGATTATGATGCAGATGCTATGGAAAGAGATGCCTCTCCCTACCTACATTTGTAAATTCCCCTCTAAAATACAGGGCTCACCAGAGTACTTTAGGTTTTTGTCACCTGGAGGTTTGACTACTGCCATGTCCTCTACCTTGGTTGACAGAGGAAGAGCCCTAGAATATTCAGCTAGTACAGAATGTGACAGCTTGTCTGTTTAGCAATGCCAACCACACAGAGCACATTATACTGATGCTCTGTGCATAGCTCTGGCTTCCAACAGTCATTCTAGGTGTTCATTTTAATTTATAAAGCTCTTCATGGCCTAGGATTTATAAGTAAGTTATATGACGTACTCATTCCCTATCCTGGCAGTTAAGGCATTTTACCAGATAGTTCCTAGATACAATGATGAACTCCCAAGTTAGAGGTCCTTGACTCTACCACTCAATCTCAGTGTCTGTCTTGAAAAGAATTCAGCTTGCACAATACAGAATTTCGTTGAAAATATGGGTTCTTAATTTAGACCCTATGAATAGTATTTGTGTAGAAGGAGACACGGTCTAGCAGAACAAAGGATCATTTCAGTTTTTCAACTGATAGAAAAAATATTCTAGTTATAGGTATCTATTACAAAAATCATAAGAAAAATTAAGTGAAATTAACAGTATAGCAGAAACCAGCTTAAGGTACTGTAGTTTATTATGATTACCATTCAGAAAACATGTATTCAATGTTCACTGTGATTAAGTTGTTGTATTAGAAACTGTAAGATATTGCAGCAAATTATATGAAACTATATTGTTAAGTGGAAAATTATAGCAAATATAAAACAAAAATATTGAAATACTAGTAAAAATATTGAAATTTGTCATTGGGATTATACACTATCTTTCCAATAAATATTTCAAGATTACAAATTGGCCCAAATTTTAAGCAACTAAAAAACCTAAGAAATAAATTCAATATGAAAAAATAAAAATAAGTTGGCTTGAATAACTTCAAATATAACCAATACATATTGTGTATGTGTATGTGTAATTTTTTCAATCAAAAACTACTGATTAGAAGAAAACAAGGGCTTAGCAGATATTCTGTTTCAAATTTGTACCTTTTCTCAGATTCATGCATTTAAGTTTTTTTCTATGTCCTGAAAAAAAAGGAAATTAAATTAAATTAAAAATTATTTTCCCCTCACCATAACTAGCATGTTTGGGGAGACTCTTGTGGTTTTCCATTTCCAAACATTAGTTAATTAAAAGGCTCTAAGTTTATCAAAAAAGAAAAGGTTTAAAAGAATGGGGAGAAAGCAGGGGGAAAATGAAATATTAATGTGCATATAATTCTTGATTTTAATTATAAAACTGTTTTCTTTAGTCAGAAATTGTGAGAGGAAACAGATTTTTTAACTGCCAATGAGATAACTTTGGCAAGGATTATAACTTTAAAATGGTAAAGTATTTATCTTCATATATATTCTACCCAAATAAAAACAATGTATATTTTAAGAAATATCAATTATTTAAAAAGTCTTTTAAGTTATTGTGCAACAAATGAGTTCTAGATCTACTCTGAAGTTTCTTCCATTTTTGTTGCTTCTATCATCCTTCCTTTTGGTATCTGTTATTACTCATGGTTTTATTTTCCTGAACCAAAAATATGTTTATATTTGGTTTTCTGATTATCCTCAGCCAGAATAGTCTTTCAGCAGATGCTTTTCCAGGCATTTTGAAAATGCCGTATTGACAAAATACAATTTAGAGCACTTATGACTGTTTATTAGGATACTCAGATGATACAGTTTAATGTTTCAGTTTAGGCATCATCTGTTTTCTATATATGGCTGGTTCAGAAAAAGTGACTAATAATGAATATTGGTTTTAATGACCAGTGACTTCTCTCCAGATCTGCAGTATTAGAGGTAAGATTATGATCTTGCGTATTTATAAAAATGCATGGAAGTAACTGATGAAATGCGTTCTGTTGCAGTGAATGGCTTCACAATTAGAGTATATTTCACTACCGTATTTTGCCTATAGTCTATCAAACTAACTAATGCCACAAAATAGCAGATAAACAGTGTATGTATATGTGAGGGTATTCCACAAATCTGTCATTTTTAATGTATAAATTTCACATAGCCAACAGCTGTGCATGATTGTGGATCCACTACAAAAACGTGTATTTCAGACTAAATATGCCCTTTAAAATATATTCAGAGATGGCTGAGCAAATCCTCTTGATTTTGTTTCCTAACTTTAATCTTCATCAAATTATAATAATGGCTAATTTTTTAGAAACTGTACCCAAAATATCAGGAGCTATACTAAGCATTTTATGTCCATTATATACTGTTATTTGTAAGATGCTATAAGTAGGGACTTATTATATACACAAATCTTTGAGCCCAGAGAGTCAGACAAGGCAGCCCATATTTTAAATCATTTCACTATAGAGCTCTGCATTTTATAGCATGGCTTCCACATCAGTTTAATTAATATTTTTAAATCAGTATATAATTTATTTTTCTCAAGGTATTTTTCATTGCTATGATAACCACATTTTACTGGCTTCATTTTGTTTTGTCTTTACTATTTTACTATTTTTACTATTTTGTCTTTACTAATTTTTACTATTTTATTTATGTAATAATTGATGAATATATTTTATTATAAAGGATTTAAGCAATAACTATAATATGTCAATGTCCTGTCTGACTTCTCTATTTAAAGTTCCTATCTGAAAGGCAACCTATGTTAAAATTCTGTTATGTGTTCTTCCAGTTCTCTTGCTAAGAGCTAACACACACATACATAGAAGTATTTTATGAAAATATAATTATACTCTATCCACCCTTCTAGCATTATCGTTAATAACTAGATGTCTTACATTTTCCTGGTAAGTAGATGTGGATATTCCATACTTTTTTCAGTTGTTTTCTAGTATTACATAGTTCTGATGTACCATATTTTATTGTATACCATGTTTATTGACTCCTTGTTAAGACAAATATATAGGGTATCTCCACTTTTGCTAGTAAAAATAACTCTGAAAATAACATCCTTATACATATTACTACTATACACATTAAGTGAGTCTTTAAGTAGATTGCTAGAAATGGACTTGTGTAGTCCAAGAGTATATCTATATATATTTTTTGATAGCTACCATACAACTGACCTTCCAAAGGACTTTTACCCTTATACTTTCACTCTATTGTTATAAACTACTCACTCTATGATACTTTGTTATAACCACATGAACTAAAACAATTTGCAAAATTGAAACTTTTTTATTCTTTGATTTTAAATATTAGATATGACCCTGACATAATTTGTTTAGATAGCACAGTAATTTCTTTTGCATTTTATATATTTTTCCAATGTTTAAATATTAAGAGGTTTAAGTAAAACCACAGATTTGCACCTATTCTTGAAATATTGAAAGATATTTGGCAACATTAAGCCTGTATTCCTCAGCGACACAATCATCAGACATCAAGCAGTAGCCATATGATCTAGATAAAGCATGTCTTCACCCATTTGCCCTGAGCTTGCATAAGTTTCTCATTTTTATTTCCTACAAAACCATTAGACAATTTATAAGTTGGCTACCCCTGAACTATTCCAGTCAAATGAGATATGTGACTCTAGAAAATGAAAACCCAACAAACCAAAAATGCTCATAAAATGCTTTATTTTACCCATGTTGCATAAGATTTGAGTACTTTAAATCATTGTTATGAAAATTTTCACAGAAGTAGAGAGAATATTATAAGGAAGCCCTATGTAAATATCAGACAGTTTCAACAATTATATAAACTTGGCCTTTTTTTCTGTTATTTTTTCTTTGTCCATTATCTTTTTCTTTGTCCATTTTATGATATGCACATGTGTGAATAGTTATTTTTACAGACCAATTGTTCTCCTATTGTGCTTTGTAGTTTCTACAAGGTGCTTTACAATTGGCAAATCATTCACTAAATCTTTTAACAACTCTATTGATAAAAACTACTTCCTTTACTTAAATATCATTTTAACCAAATTTAAAGTGGTCCCCAGACAAAGTTTTTAAAAGACATTATATCAGTGTGGACTAACAGGAAATGAGACTAAAATCAGAAGAGGCCTGAGAACTGAAAACATTGATCTGTGTCAAACATAAGCCATTTACTATTTAAAAAAAATAATGACCCAGAGGAGAGAACCAAGAGCCCAGAGAAAAAATCTAAAAGTCTCAGATAATTATTCCCAAGAAGCAGGTATAGGCCCTAATCAAGGAACTGACAATATGTGCTAGGCTATATTTTATAATCACTATGGATCAGTGACTGTTATGTGTCTTGTATTTGAACAGGAGTGTCTATTGCAACTATCCTGTCTCACCATCGTATATTGAGTAACTGTGTTGGTGGGGAGGGTCAGGTAACTTGTCTCTTTAGTTCCCAGATCTTTAGGTAGAGAAAGACCCTACTTAAGGAGCTATACCTGAAGGCCCTCACCAGAAAATCTTGTCGCTATGTCCACCTTCGCTTGCACATGACATGGGATATCAGAATGGATGAAGGCTGGGTATTCCAGTCTGGGTATCTGCACAATGCACACAAGGCTCCCCAGAGTTCAGGATGGAGCTGGGGTAAAAAGAGAATGGGTGAAGCCCACATACCAGGGATTGGTTTTGCCATCACTGCAATGTCCCAATGTTAAACTCTGAGGGGCTGCAATTTTCACTAAGTGAATTAAGAAGCTGTGGTCTACAGCACCCTATCCAATTGGTAGGAACTGCACACATCAGCACAGTTTACTTCACAGGATTAGCAAATCATCACCTATTAGAGACCTGGACCCTGCAGGATTTGGAAGCCTGTTCCATAAGTGGAAAACCCTGAAATAGAATGGAAGTACTGTATTAGACACGGAAGGGAAGTGGGTTAGCCTCAAAGAAAAATTGCTCCTAGTTCACAGTTTTGACTAAGACCAGATTACAAAACACCTTCCCCATTCTGGTATGGTTTTCATTTTCCAAAGTTATAATTACCTCGTGAAATCAACTCTAAATATTTTAGGCCCAGCATGAATGAAAAATATCTGTTGTAATAACAGACTTGTTAAATAACTAAAATAAATTACTTCTTTTGTGAACCTCTCAAATTGGACACAAACAGAATATTTCACATTTCATGTTGCATTTATCTATCAGTAATGACTGGTGTTTCCACATCAAGTAAAATTATCAAAAACTATGGCTCTTCAGTTTACTAAGTGTTTTTTTTTTTTTTTTCAGTTGACAAATCTTAACATATTCGTTTTAAATCTTAGTTTTTGGTCTATTGTGAATCTTTAATTCAAACTAAAATTAATTTTTTGAAATTATTTAAAAAATTTAAGGGGGGGAAATGGGCATTTATTGAAACCTTAAAATCTGTACCCCCCTAATATGCCAAAATAAAAAAAAAATTAAAAAAAAAAAAATTTAGCTGTAAGACCGGGCGCTGTGGCTCACGCCTGTAATCCTAGCTCTTGGGAGGCCGAGGCGGGCGGATTGCTCAAGGTCAGGAGTTCAAAACCAGCCTGAGCAAGAGCGAGACCCCGTCTCTACTATAAATAGAAAGAAATTAATTGGCCAACTGATATATATATAAAAAAAAAAAAATTAGCCGGGCATGGTGGCGCATGCCTGTAGTCCCAGCTACCCGGGAGGCTGAGGCAGAAGGATCACTTGAGCCCAGGAGTTTGAGGTTGCTGTGAGCTAGGCTGACGCCACGGCACTCACTCTAGCCTGGGCAACAAAGCGAGACTCTGTCTCAAAAAAAAAAAAATTTAGCTGTAGAATTTAACACTAAATTTTTAATGGTTAAGAATTCTATGGTTTGATTTTGTGCTATATAGAGAAGCATCTCTTTCTACTGGTTTTAAAATTACATGCCACTAATATCATACAAAGAAGAGACTAATCAAATTATGCTACATCTTTTATAACATTAATTTTATTTACTTAACTGTCTCTTTGCAAAGTTAAATAATTGTAGTAGTTGCTGATGTTTTTTCTCATTATACATGCAAGTCCTTCCACACCTTTAACCATAATTTTGTCTTATTGACCCTGTTAATTACATATTTTAAGTAACACAGGCAAAACAGAGACTGAGCTTCACTTAACTAATGTGATTCCAAATCATGGCCCAAAGTAAGTTGGTTTGCTAATTTCTTGAAATTGGTAGTGCTAGTCAGAAAAGGTTTAGTAATGTAAAAGAGAAAAAATTAAGGTAGCTTGCCTTTAGTTACACTTCAGTTTGGGAATCTGGCATTAAAAAGGCCAATGAGAATCCAAATGAATATTAATTTAAAAATTAATGAGCAGAGGACAGAATGGGGGAAGATATCTTCAGAAAGACTATCAATACATTTTTGTACTTTCTACCATTCTCCAAACTTTAATTTGTGAGGACATTTCTCATCACGCTTTCAAATTAGCCTAGATTCTATAAATTTTTCTTTTTCATTAATTTTGCCTGCAAGGTATACAGCTGCCAAATATTTCATGTAACAATTTTATACAATCAATTCACATATAATAAAAGGAAAATAATGTTCTAAACCCACCACACACACACACACACACATCTCATGGTTTAGCAAAAAAAAAAATGTTTCTGTGAAGACTATTAGCAATGTATCAGGCTAAAATTATTCAAGTATAACAAAGTAATGCTTTTATTATTAATAATTATATTAAAATACAAACACAACATCTATGAAAGATGAAGTTATATTACTATCCTTGAGTGTGCAGGTAGAAGCAGCAACAATATAAATAGTATAAAGCTAGAAACATCACCATTCATTTGATCAAATATTTATTGAATGTTTACTAACTGCTTGGCTAGGTCATGGAAACATACTGACGAATAAAATGTTCCCACAGTTGAAAAACTTACCTTCCAGCAGAGGAACAGACATGAACAGATGATTTCTAAAGCCATGTGGTTTGACAATGGTTCTCGAAGTGTAGTCTGCAGACCAAGAACATCAGCATCTCTTAGGAACATGCAAATTCTACTCCTTCACAGAGCCACTGAATCGAATCTCTACAGGAGATGTGGCTAATGTTTGAGAGCCAACGTGCTACAAATTCAGGTAATCCACACTGAGTAGAATCTATGACTAGGGATGCTGTTGTTTAGGGAAACTTTATTGATGTTACACAGGAAGTGAAAAGTCTCTCAGAACATGATGTTCCATTTTTAGTTCCCTCCCTGGCAGGATGAGATTCTTCCTAACAATGAAGTTTTAAAAGATCTTTCATCTTTTCCAGGACACAGAAAAAGTAGTCAGGTATATAACTAAGAGCTCTCAATGATCAGTAATTAGAGATTTGACAATGGGAGCAGGCAATATGTGCAGGCAATGACTATGCAGAAAATATCAGACAGCAAGGTGAAACACACAGATGATTGTGATTCTGGCTAAATGTTCTACCTAGTTCCTTGTTAAGGAGGAACTGCAGACCGACACCACTATCTAGAGTTTATTCTTGTCTAATAAAGAATTGAGCCTTTCTCAAAGACATGTCTGATCTTTGTCCTTAGCTTCTGGAAGTTAATCTATATCATACTTGATAGAGGTGTCCTTGTTTTGGATAACTGGCTACTGGATCTTACACTGAGGTCAACAATTTCCAATAGTCCTAGAGTAGGAGCTGGCCATGCAGAAAGACCAGCAATGTGACAGTGTGAGAACTTTAGACCACACAACATCAGTCAACCTGGAGGCTGAAATCAACCACATGGGAAATCAATCAATCAAGCCTATATCTAATGGAGCCCAGTGAATATCAAAACTTGAATGATGTTCTCCAGTTGGCAATACTCCATGTATATTATCATACATCGGAGAGTAACACATTCCAACTTCACAGAGAAAAGACATTGTTTGGAACTCTGCTGGACTATGCCTTAAGTTTCTTTTCCTTTGGCTGATTTTAGTCTATATTCTTTCCCTGTAATAACTGCAACTGTAAGTATAATCATTTCAGTGAGTTCTATGAATCCTTCTAGTGAATTATCAAAACTGAGGATGGCTTTGGGAACACTCTGACTTACTGTTGGCATCATAAATGAGGGTACTCTTGGGGACTGTGCCTTCTAAGTATGTAGTTGGCCCTAATTCTTCAGAATTCTTTATGGGTTTTTTTTGTTTATAAATGTTTATATTTTATAAATGTATGAAATTCTCATGCTACATCATGAGATCATGGTTTTGAACAAATATTTTCATTATATTTATAAAACTCCAAGTGAAAGATCTCATCTTGGTATTATACAGTGGTATCTAGACTGTGTAGATCTTACCTAAAAATAAGCATAAAAATTTTGTTTCCTAGAGTGGCCAAGGCAATCTTGGAGAATTTTGTCTGAGCATACTCCACACCAGTACAGTGAAGAATAAAGAGCTCAGAGCCCAGAAGATTTGCAACTATGCTTGATGATACTTCACTGGGTATTTTCTAGGATCATCATGACGTGTGTGTGTGTGTGTGTGTGTGTGTGTGTGTACATATTCTAACAGCAACTCTGTACTGGAGGATATGCTGTATATGGAGTTTAAGATCTGATTTTAATGAGTAGCTACAACATATAACTACAGTTACAGCAATTCTTGGCAAGTCATGGACAAGTCTCTTAAGCCTTCCTTGACTTAGTTAATTAGGATAATATCTACCCTGCCAACATTAACAAGGTTGTTGTGAGGCTCAACTAACATAATGTCAAAGTAGTTTCTAAACTAAGTTCCACGTAAAGGTAAGATATTAATATTCTGTACCTTTGACAGTGTATTTCTCATTCCCTTTTCCTAATGACAAAGCTTTCTAAAACCTTACAAGTGACTTTCTCACATTTATTTGGAAAATTTTGCATTGTTCAGCTGCATTTGTTTACACTTTTGCATTTTTTACACATTTGTTTATACTTTTATGCCAGCAAACATACAAAAAAGTGCTCACTATCTTTAATCATTAGGGAAATGCAAATCAAAACCACAATGAGATATCACCTAACTCCAGGAAGAATGACTTTTATCAAAAAGTCACAAAACAACAAATGCTGGCATGGTTGTGGAGAGACAGGAACACTCTTACACTGCTGGTGGAATTGCAAACTAGTACAACCCCCGTGGAAAGTAATTTTAGATACCTCAGAGAACTAACAATAGAAATACCATTTGATCCAGCAATCCCACTACTAGGAATCTACCCAAAGGAAAAAAAAAGACATTCTGTAATAAATACATCTGTACTCAAATGTTTACAGCAGCACAATTCACAATTGCAGAGATGTGGAAACAACCCAAGTGCCCATCAATACATGAGTGGATTAACAAAATGTGTATATGTATATCATGGAGTGCTACTCAACTACAAAAAACAATGGTGACCCAGCACCTTTTATATTACCCTGGATAGAGATTGAGCCCATCCTTCAAAGTGAGGCATCATAAAGGATGGAAAAAAATGCACCACATGTACTTACCATCAGATTGGTACTAACTGATCAACACTAAGGTGCTCACACGATATTAATACTCAATGGATGCCAGTCAGGTGAGGGGGGTGGAGGGGATAAACACCCAACGAATGGAAGCAGAGCACACTGTTATGGGGGAGGGACACACTTGTAGCCCTGGCTTGGGTGAGATAAAAGCAATA
This sequence comes from Microcebus murinus, assembly GCF_040939455.1. Classification (NCBI taxonomy): domain Eukaryota; kingdom Metazoa; phylum Chordata; class Mammalia; order Primates; family Cheirogaleidae; genus Microcebus; species Microcebus murinus. The sequence goes on from NC_134112.1 coordinate 68,830,010, forward strand.
CTAAATGTTTGTACCCCCATATATCCTGAATAAAAAGAATAAATAAATAAGTAAAAGACAAATAAAAGTATGGGTTAAATGAATGAATGTTGCTCCCCAAACTACAAGGCCTGTTCCATTACCAGCAGATGAAGTGCTAATTACTTGGACTGCAAAAATATTTGATTTTTTAAAATGATAATCACTTCATCATTCCTTCTGTGAGATTGCAAAAATGATTTTTTGTTGTTTTAATCTACTCAGGATAAGAAATCAGAGTCCCATTTTAACAATTTAAACAGAAACTTTAAAAATCAATGCTAAATGATAATGAGCACAATGCGCACCATCTGGGGGATGGACATGCTTGAAGCTCTGACTCCGGGGGGGAAGGAGGGAAAGGCAGCACATGTAACCTAAACATTTGTACCCCTACAATATGCTGAAATAAAAAAAAAATCAATGCTAAATGAAACAAGTTGTGAAAGAAAAAATATGAAAAAGCAAATCTGAATCACATGATTTCTTTGGGTCTCAGTCCATAAAATGAGGGGAATATATCGGATTGTCTTTAAGTCTACTTTGGCTCTTAAATAGTCTGTATAAATTCTATCTTACTCAGTGAAAAACATAAGAATATGCGCTTGAAATTGATTAGTAATTTCATAAAAAGTAAACAATCAGTGGAAATTGAAAATGTATTGGGTTATTTTATATTGTTAATTTATCCATAATTCCTCTGGATTATTATTATTATTTTTTAATTTCTTCTAATATAGCTCTCAAACTTTCCTACAGAGGGCCTACAGTGGCAGAGAAGAATGAGTGGGTCCTAGAGACCTAGGGAAGATATATGTATTTTTGTTGATTAATAATTTATCTTGATAGGATCAATAAGTTCAAGAGATCTATTGAACAGCATGGTGACTATAGTTAATTTACAATGTAGCATATTCTTGAAAATTGCTAAGAATAGACTTTAAGTGTTCCCACCACAAAATAATGTGTGGTAGTGCATATGTTAGTTAGCTCTATTTAGCCATTCCACAATGTATACATATTTCAAAACACGTTGTACATGATAAATATATACAATTTTTATTTGTTAATTGTGAATAAGTAAATAATTTATCTTCAAAATTTGTGTAAATTTGACAATCTACATTTTAGAGTAATTAGTAGTAATATTTCAGCTATCAGAAAATACAATCAAACTTCCAGGAAAATGTGTTCTGTATCTCCTATGCCTTCAGACACTTCCACCCCCATGCCAAACCACACATGCACGCACATGTGTGCACACACGTCATGTGCACACCCACACATACTGACTTTTGACTCAAAGGTTACTTGTTTAATCTGTTCAGACTTGTTCCTTTCTGCTTGACTGAAAGATCTCTTCCAAAGTGCAGATCTTTGCCCTCCTGTTACTCTGACCATGGTAAGTCTTTTCTCATCTATCCATTAACTTTCTTTTACAATTGCATCATCATATTTCTTTTCTTTGCCTACAAGGCTGTGGCCACTGATCACCATCTGTATGGAAAGAGCCCCACTTTTCTGTTCTTAAACATGCAGTCCAGTCCCTTTCCCCTTTTTGTTAAAAAAACATATATCTTCATTCCTCCTCACCTTTTTTCTCACTCTTATTGTCTATTCTTTTATCACAGCCCATTTTTTCCTGACAGTGTCTGATAAAATTCACTAGGGTTAAATCCTTTGATGATTCTTCCTTTAAGTGCTTTCTCTGCCCCAATTGCATGACATTTTTGTTTTAGGTGTGTTTTGCATTTTCACTGGATTCAAAGCCTAGTGAATTTTTCACATTGCTTTTCTGGTACTCTGTGTTTTTTTAGCGCATTTGGATTGTCTGATTAATGAACAAATTGTATTTAGTTAAACTTTTCTAAATCCATCTGGTGGTATGTGCCTTTGGTAGAATAAAAGTGAACATTGCTAGATAGTGGAACATGAGAAACTGTTTGCTGCAGATGGAAATAATGAAAAGTGGGAGATGTGTCCCACATTTAAATGTTATGTTTTCTTGCATTTTCTAAATTCTATTTTTCATTTCTCCAACAACAAAAAAAGACAGCGTTCTTAGATATTAACTATGTATGCATTTATTTGGCTTCTCTGGGATATTTGTTTGGTTACTTGCTCATTTCTTAATATTTTTATCTGTATAAAAAATAAAATCAAAGAACTGGTATTTGCCTCCATAGTAGGGAATCATTCTTACTGTTTTTTTGTTTTGGATATTTAGTGTGACCTAGAACAAATTACTTAACCTCTCTGAGTCTTTGATTTCTCATCTGCAAATCACAAATAAGATCTATTCCACAGATATTTTGGGAGGACTAAATCAAAGGCAGTGTACAAAGCACCAAGCCTACTGCTTAGAACATCTTAAGTGTTCAATAATTGTTAGCTTATTTCTGTCTTCTTTTCCAATAATATTATTTTTCATGTAACAAATTTATATTCTAAGAATACACCTTTATCACTACTTCAAATTACTTTCACAGATAGCCTCATGAATATGTTTATTAATGTTTATCTTTTTAAATGACTAGAAAAGAGAAAACACAAGATTTTAAAATTAATTTTGAATATATCAGTTTATTTAAAACACATAACTATCAAAGGCCCAGATGTGCACCATATGAGTTGATAAAAATGTACATAGGAAGTTGTGATAAAAGCTTTTCTTTTTAGCCTATCATATCTTAAATTCAAGGTTACTCTTAGACAGCTGGTATAAATTAAATATAATATTTTGAGTTATATCAAAGATGGTTGGCCTAAGAAGTATGGAAAAGTTGAACAGAAGATTGGGAATATTTCCTCCTGTGACATAGTGAAGTTGGGAGAGAATCTATTTCTAGAGCACCTCTTCAATATAGGCAAGATATCAAAATCCAATAAAAGTATTTGGGGATTATATTTTGCTCTAAATGAAGACTTTTGTTTATCTAAAGTCTCTTTCAAAATACACACAAAAACAAACAAAAATGTTTATCATGTATACTTCAATGAGTACCATTGAAAGAATTGCATTTCTTTAAAAATGCTTGAGATGATAGAAATCAAGAAGAGACCTTGAATAAGAAAGTAATATGCATTAAGGAAAAGAGATGAAGAAGCAATATTGTGATAAAGACTATTAGTTCCATATCTATCAGCTCTTCTCTCTAATCTCTCTGCTAACATAACCCTAATTTGTCTGGCTTGACAATGGACTCAACCCCAAGTGATGAAACATGATTGTTTCAAGGGAAGCCAATCTTAGAATTCTGCCTTCTTTCCCAGCTGCTCTTGAGGCATAATTCAAGGCAATAAAACAGGAGGGGAACTTTTTCTGGGAGCTTTGGCAAAGCTTTTCTTTCTTATAAAAGACACAGAAGAGAATATGCTGGAACAGCCCCATCCCCTTTTTTACTTGCAGTGAACAGGAACATGCCTGGAGTTTTTAAAGCTATCTTGTAAGCACAAGGTCACTAATATGAAAAGAATAAAAGGCACAATAAACGTTTGTATGGCTTAAATCACTGTTGATCAAATATTATATTGTTGACAAGAAAAATAATTCTTAAATGACACAAGAGTTTTCTGTTTTTCTTTTGGGGTTTTTAAAATTATAGTTGTTTCTGCTGCTTTTTGGGGTTTTTTAAATAAATAATGTGAGAACAAGTGGTTGAAAAATGAAAAATTCAGGCAGATTTAACATCCTTAAATTGTAAGCAGCCCAAATAATCATTGATAGGTAAAAATTGGATAAATGGATAAATAAATTGTATTAATAGTATATCTGTACAGTGGGATACTACTCAGAGATATAGAGAAATGAACTAGTGTTACACATAACATAAATAAACCTTAAAATTGTTATGTTAATGAAAAAAGACACAAAAGACTATATGGGCCATTTCATATAAAATTCAAAAACAGAAAAAAAACTAACCTGTAGTTGAATAAATCAAAATAATTGTTTCCTTTGGGTAGTTGTGTGATGAAATGAGAAGCAAAGGAATCTTTCTGGAGTGATACAAAAATTAAATTTTTTGATGGAGGTAGGGGCTACACAGGTGTATGCATTTGTTAAAACTAGTTGAACTGTGTGCTTAATATGATTCATCTAATTTTATGTAAATTGTATATCAATAAAAATGGTGAAGAAAAAGCTAACAATAGAAAAAATAATAAAATTATTTTTCACTTAATCTGGTAAAGATCAAAAATGTTTTTTAAAAAGTGTTATATAGGATAGGATATGGGGGAAATAGCACAGTCTGTTTGGATGCCAGTAGGACCAAAAATTTATTTTATACACATCCTTTTACACAATATTTCTACTATAATCCATTTGTACTAAGAAAATCTGACAAGTTTGCAAATGTATATATGTGTGTATACACACACACACACACACACACACACAAGGATTTTCTATCAGTAAGTGATTGGTGAGACCTGGCATCAGGAGTGCCCCTTGGGCTCAAAATTGTAGCAATGAAAGATAAAACAGAAAACCAAAAATTCTGGACTCAATGGCAAGAAAAAAATACAAAGCAGTATGTAGGGCTGAAATTTACTGGACATTGTAAGTATGGGTTAATAAACAAAGAAGATAAAAAGTGTTCTACAATGAAGTAGGACTCATTGCAGGAAACAGAAAAAAATATTTGTATCAAATGCTGTCTGAGGCTATAGCTTGTAGCAGACCTAGGGAGGCAGTGGGGCCAGTGGGCCAGGTGTAGTCAACACCAACTTGCTAAATAGGTAGGGGTAAAAGAAAGACTGAGGAAGAACAGGAACAGGGAACCCATAATAACATAGAAAACCTCTCTCCCTCTCCTGCAAACCAAAATTCCAAATTACTTAAAAGAATCTGATGGTAAAATACTGTCAAAACTACAGGGATCTAAGACCCACAATGAACCTTGCTACATTTGCCCTACTAACTTGGATGTAATAATGTAGAAACTATTCAAAATATTTAGATTTATTATAGAATTTATTGAACACAATAAAATACTATCAAATATGCAATTACATAATATGTGTAATCCAAACCTTTTTATTCATGCACACCAGACATATATATGCACACACACACAGCTTTTCATGGTGGTGGTAAAAGGCCTTAACCTTAACCTTAACATCTTTAACATCCAGGCAGGTGCTGGCAATGGTCCCTTAGTAGCCTTCTAGCTAGGATGCTTACTTTCTTCTTCATTATTGTCTACATGAGGAAACAGTGAATCTGATCCATTTCTTGTTTGTGTACATACCACAAGTGTTCTTACATATTTTTAAATTTAAGGGAAAAATATTGAAAGAATATATTTTGTGACATATAAAAATTATATGAAATTCAAATTCTGGTGTTTATAAATAAAGTTGTGTTGAAACATAGCAATCTCATTAGTTCGGGTATTTTCTATGGCTCTTTCATGCACAGTTGAATAGTTGTAACAGAGATCACATGACCTACATGGCTAAAATATTTGCTATTGGGCATTTACAGAAAAAGTTTTCTGACTCTTGACCTATACTATCACCAAGAAATAGATTTAATCCAAGGACTCTTTAAAGCTTAAGATCCAATCTCCTGCTAAAGGCTCTTTCAGTGTTAGGAGAATGGAGGGGGGAGTAGCACCTTCAGTAGAAGAAAGTGTCATTGAGCGGTGGAAGCCTGGAGTTCTTATTTGTAAACCCTTCTATATGGATAATAGATATGATTCTTCTAGCTTCTGCTGATTATGCTATGATTGTACTATGATTTCACTGGTTCTTTTAATCCCAAAAAACTTGTAAATTTTACATAAAGGTAAATTAAGTAGCCCTAATATGTTATTATTATTATTTTTTCTCTGACTACCAACAAATGCTCTCCATACTGCTATAGCTCTTTCACCTGTTTGTGGGTTTCTGCCCTGCATACATTTCTCCACTTTTTTACTCTGGCTCCTTTCAAGCTTTAGCTTCTGAAATCTTCCATTATTCTAGGTATAGTTATACTCTTTGCTCCACGTTTGTGGCCTCCTCATCTTAAACTTTCTTTCTATGGATCTTCCTTTCTTCTTCTTCTTTTTTTTTTTTTTTTTTTTTTTTTTTGGAGACAAAGAATATCTTTGTTGCCCAGGCTAAAGTGCAGTGGCATCATCATAGCTCACTGCAACCTTGAACTCCTAGGCTCAAGTGATCCTCTTGCCTCAGCCTCCAGAGTAGCTGGGACTACAGGCATGCACCACCATGCCTAGCTGATATTTTTTCTGTTTTTTGCAATAAAACCAGAGGAGATAACTACTGCCACAGCCCAAAACAGACTGTTTATGACCATGGATAACATTTAAGCAAAAAATCCTCCCATTCCTTTATTAAACACAGTTATACCTATTTATACACATCTAAACATAAATACTCCTTTGAGAGAATCTCACTGTTGCTCAGGTTGGTCTCAAGCTCCTGGCCTTAAGCCATCCACCCACTTCGGCCTCCCAAAGTGCTAGGATTATAATGTGAGCCACTGCACCTGGCCATACTCTGCTTTCTTAAAAATTTTGATGTTGCTCTAGATTAATTTATATACAACAATGTCCACAACGCACTTAAGTGAAGAATAATATTTCAGTGTAAGAGTGTGTGTGTGTTATATAAACAAAAAATATTGGGGAAGAATACATGCTAAGATATTAGAAATGATACTTTTTGATAGTGGGATTATGATTAAGCTATACTTCCTTCTTTATATTTATCTGTATTATATGATTTTTCCATTGATCCTGTATTAATTTTTATAATCAGAAAAATAAATAACAACACTATTTGCATTTTGAAGAAAAAATTCAAGACTGTATGCTCCTTCAGGTACAGAGTTCCTTTATGTAATATGCATTTTAAAATCCAAGGATACAATTGGTTTGGTTCTTTCTTTGCTCAGTTTCTTTTTTTCCTTGGGTTGGACTCTAGATTTTCCCCTCATAGTCTCTCCTTCTACCAGGGTTGTGAATATACAAAAAAGAAAATCACTTCCTAGTTTCCAGAGGTGGAACACAAAAGAGCACTCTTTGTATGTGTGGTAAAATATACACAACACAATATATCATTTCAACCATTTCCAAGTGTACAACTCTGCTACATGAAGCACACATTGTTGTGCAACCATCACCGTCATCCATCTCCTGAACATCTTCATATCAAAGGAGCACTCTCATGCTTAGATGTGTATAAATAGGCATAACTGTGTTTAATAAAGGAATGGGAGTATTTTTTCCTTAAATGTTATCCACATGGACATCAACAATCTGTTTTGGGGTGTGGCAATATTTATCTCCCCTGGTTTTATTACAATCCCTGTCTCTTTTGATTGTTGGCTTTCTCTGTTGGTTCTAAGCATTTTAAAAAATTTTTAACTTTTTATTTTGAAATAATTATATAGCCACAGGAAGATTCAAGTATAGAGAAATCCTATGTATTTCATTCAGTTTCCCCCACTAGTGACATCTTACATGCCTATAGTACAACATTAGAACCAAGAAACTGACACTGACTGGTACAATGTGTGTATGCAGATCTATGACTTTGGTCACATGTGGATATTTGTGTAACCACTAGAGAAATCAAGATACAGAATTGTTCCATCACAAGAAAGATATTCCATGCTACTGCTTTAGAATCAGACCAACTCCCCTCACCCCATGATCCCTAACCCATGGAAACCAGTAATCTGTTGTCTATCTACATAATTTGGTTGTTTGAAAATGTTAGTGTAAATGAAATAATATACTATGTGACCTTTTGAGATTGGATTTTTTTTTCACTTAGCAGAATGTCCTTGATCTATCCAAGTTACTGTTTAAATCAATAATCCATTCCTTTTCATTGCTGAGTAGTATTCCATTGTATAGATGTACCAGTTTGTTTAGCCATTCACTGATTAATGTACACTTTGGTTGGGACTAGTGTGGAGAGATCACAAATAAAGCTGCTATAAAAATTTCTATACAGGTTTTGTGTGGGCCTAAATTTTCTTTTCTCTTGGGTAATACCCAGGAGTACAAATGGTCAGTTGCATAGTGTCTGTTTAGTTTTTAAAGAAACTGCCTGACTACTTTCCAGACTGGCTTTATTATTTTATATCCCCACCAGTAATGTATTAGAGATCCGGTTTTTCCACATCCTTGCCAATCTTTGGTATTTGCCACTTTTTTTATATTAGCAGTTCTAAGAGGTAATGTAATAGCTACTGATATTAAATATCTTCTCGTGCTTATTTGCTATCTGTATATCCTCTTTGATGAAATGTCTCATGTCTTTTGACAATTTTCTAAATTTTTAAATTTTTTTTCTGTTGAGTTCTGAGAATTCTTTTTATATTCTAAATACAAATCTTTTTCCAGATACATGTTTGCCAGTATTTTCTCCCAGTCTGTAGCTTGTCTTTTCATCCTTTTAACAGGGTCTTTTACAGACAATATGTCTTTAATTTTGATGAAGTCCAATTTATACATTTATTTTTAGTATATTGAGCTGTCATTTTGGTTTATATGGGTGCTTCTGTCCAAGTAGTAGCTCTCTTCCCTTTTCTAGGTATTCTTTAAGTATCTATTTTGTAAAATAGATGACAAAATTTTAAGCCCAGTATAATAACTAATCTAACAAGTGGCTAACTCTAAAGATCACCAAAATTAGCTGTGTTAACATTTAAACATTAGTAAATTAAACTTATATAAGTTCATTGCCTTCATGAAAGTAAAAAATATACCAAAACCAGAATCTGTAATCAAAAACTGAAAATAGAGCAAGGGATTTATTTTAATATAGAAAATGTCAGAATATACAGCAAAAATGAAAACTTATTAGTAACACATTTTCCTTACAAGATTTTTAAGGTTGCAACATAAAATCAATTAGTACTTCTCTCAATCTTTTTATACCAATTAAATGGTAATCCCAAATCTCTATAATTGGAAACATTTTTCATGAATTTGCTTTTATTGCTATCATTATTTTACAAATCAAAAAACAATACTCAATAATTAATATGTTCAATCATTTCTCTTATTACATAATTTTCTGATTGTATTTTAGAAATCCAAGTTTATAGTTGGCAAAATAATAGTGACACCTATTCTGCTTAAATGGCTGTGAATGGTAAAGATAGGATATGTCTAAACAATTTTAACTGAGCATGCTCCATCAAATCTCCACACAGATCATGTTTCTTACAAGCCTCTTAGACTTAATATTATACTTGATAATTAAGGTGTATGTCCAAAAATAAATGTATCTGTAATCTTATATGCTCATTTCATCTCTTCTTGCCAAAGAGTACTCTAGAAGGCACTGCTTTAGAATGAGCAAGGTAAGGAAACTTAAGTGTACACTGCAAAGGAAACTTAAGTATTCTCATCCCTGCAGCCTAGGATGTTCTCAAAGAAGCGCTCTCTAGTGTTCTGCTGTAGAAGAGAACAGGACAAGCAGTCCTGTTCCAACAAGTGTACATTGAGTGTTTTCTCTTGCAGCTGTGTCAGTTCTTGACAGTAAAAGAGTCCCCTTTAAGCATAAAATCCTTGATGAACTTGATTAAGGTAGAATTAAGGACTTCCCTCAGTCAGTGTAAATTCAAGGGTAGCGGCTAAGCAAGATTAGGATCTCATGCTATATTCAAAGCCAATAATGAGGAGGCAATGTAAAAGCAAGGCCACCTAAGAGAAGGTTGGCTCCAGATCCTGTTTTAGAGTGATCAAGAGTTAGCTTCAGTATAAATCTTTAGGAAGAAGAAACAAAGGGTTGACAAGAGGAAATTCAGATTTGCCTGGGAGAGTGGAAGCAGGAATGGCAATCTTCCAAAAAATAAGTATGTCCAGCTCTGGTTTGGGCTATGAATTTCCAAAGGTAAACTGCTCAACATGTACTCAAGAAAAGCTCTGAGAATATTTACTTAGAAATACAAGAAATTTCGGAAAGAGTTTGGGTAGCCAATCATCTCTGGACTCTGTTTCCAGACTACTCTTAATGAAAAGACTCCAAGAAATATCATTTCATAACAAAAATCCAGACTCAAATTCCTTCTTTGGGAAGAATTTTGGATTGGGTGACCTCTAAGCCCTCACATAACCCAAAGATTATGATTCTAAGGTATTAAATGTTAACGGACAAATAACATGGACTCAATAAATATTTGCTGAAATGAATTGAACTGAATTGAATTCAGGCAGCAAAGGGTTTATATTTTATGACTACAGTTTATCTAATTCTCACAGTCAAACAGCTGTATGAACTTCCTTTCCTTTGAAAGTCTTACATTTGTTCACCACATTTCCCTGCTAAAATCTGTGAGGTAGAGTTCATCTTACTAACCATATTTTATAGGTCAAATTGCCTTCAATGGTTCATTTCTGAGGATCTTTTCCCCAATAGTATTATGTCCCAACATAGAGTTTCTATATCTCTTATCTAAAAATAAATTACCTGAACTTGATTGCATATAGGATCACAGAATAATGAATATGGATTTTTGCTTAACAGATACCCAATTTTTTTTAGCAAAGATACTTTATGATTTATTATTCTAAATGACCTAGTTATTTGAAAAAAACCATGGAAGGTATCAATGAATTTTCTTCAATTGGTTAAAATATCATACATTTCTTTCACCAGTTCAGACATCTTTGTCTTTGATCCTGATTCACAGAATTTAGTGAGGAGGTGGAAAAGAGGATAGTTATAGAAGATGAATCAACAACATGATGGACAAAGGATCACAGAAGTAATGAAAAGATTTTTTAACTTCAAAAAATAAGTCAGAAAATGTAAGAATCTTTGGATAAGGAAATGAAATCTCACTTTAGCAGAAATTTATCTGTCTAATACATATCAAATATTCTTGTGAAAGAAACTGTATTTATTTATGATCATGAAAACATATATTCTGTATAATAGTCCTTGGAAGTAAACTCAATAGTGCACTAGGTGTTCATACTTACTCTAAGATAATTGTCAAAATAACTAAATAATTAATATACCCATATTATATATTCTCATGTTATGAAAATTATTTTATGTGCCTATTTTATCAACTTGTTAAAATCCACAAAGCAATCAAGGTATTATCAAAGCGATTATATAATCGACATTCTCAGGATCCAGAAATGGCTTTCTATGGCATTACATGACCTAAACTTTTCAAAAAATCAACTGAGCATAGAATTGTTATTTTTTGTTTTTATAATATAATATAAAGACAGAAGCATAATTATTAACAGATTAGATAACACATTGTCTTAGTATGTTTGTTGTAGCTTTATAAAAAAATTATTGATTTGCTAAATTTTTCTAAACTAATTTAGAACATACTTTGACCTTCTCTACTCAACTACTGTAATGTGCTATAACCTAATTAGGAAAAATCTCAAGAGAGAATGGTTGTTTCTTATGATTAAATATGAGGTGAGACTCTAGTCTTACTTTCTCAGTTCACAGATTGTTTTTAATTCATTTACCTGGAATAAGACTGAAAATATTTTAACAGTTATCCTATTCAAAGTAATCAAAGCTTAAAAGGTCTTTTTCCTATATGATATTTTGAAAGACGTGTATAGGAAATCGCCAAATTATTATACAATGTATTATATTGCAAGTGAGTTGTTGAAAACTTGGAATGCATTTTCTCAGAAATAATGTTGTAAGTGGTATTCAGATACTCTGCTTGTTCATGAAATGTACTTATCATATGTGGAAATTCTATTTATTTATATTCCCAAAAGCATAATACCACCCTTTTCTATAAATAAAACAAAAAGCAAATATTGAAATGTAATTTTATATTTAACTTATTAACTATGCTAGATATAAATCCAGTTTTATTAGAGAATGTTGACTGGAGGTAATTCTATAAGGCACTTTAGGGCACTGTCTTTTCAATTATAAATATTAAAATAAATAATTAGTAATCAATTATTTTATTTTTTTCATTCATGAAGTAATAAGTCTTCAGCATAGAGAATTTGGAAATATGAAAAGTAGAAAAACAATCACCTGAAATTCTACCACTTAAATATTAACCTTTCTTATCATGGTTGTATTAGTTATATATTGCTGTATAACAAATTACTCCCAGATTTAGCAGCTTTAAACCAACAAACATTTATTAGTTCATAGTTTCTGAGGGTCAGGAATCGAGGAGCAGCTTACCTGAGTGGTTCTTGCTCAGTTCTCTCATGAGGTTGTTAATTAAGCTGTTGACCAGGGTTATTCTAGTTATCTCAAGAAGATTCACTGGGAAAGGAGGATTTACTTCTAAGTTCACTGACAAGGTTGTTGAGAGGTCTCAATTATTCTCTGGCTGTTGCCCAGAGACTGTACTTCCTTACCTTATAGGCCTCTCCATAGGGCTGCTCATTCATGGCAGCTTGCCAGAGCAAGTGATATAAGAGATAGAGAGATCTAGAGCTCTAGATGAAAGCCATCATCTTTTATAACCTAAGCTCAGAAGTGGCATACCATCACCTCTAGGCCACATGCTACTAGCCACACAGACTGAGCCTGGAACGATGTGGGAGGCGACTACACAAAGGTATGAATACGAGACTAATTGTGGGCCTCCTTGAAGGGTAGTATCACAATGGTATGTTTCTTTCTGGTCTTCTTTTGGTACAATTTTAGACGCTATCATTCCACCAAATAATATTAAAAAAGCATTTGATGTCATTAAAACATCTCATAAATATTATTTTAGTGGCTAGACTATATTATATACTGTGGACTTTTTAAAATTGTTTCCAAATCTGTGCCATTGTAAATAAGTCTATGATAAACAGTTTTTGCATGAAGCTTTTTCTGTATTTCAGATTATTTCTTTTGGATTGCAATCTAGCTGTGGGACTACTGTAAGAGGCCTTGACACAAGTTACCAAATGGCTTTCCTACCGTATAGATTTATCTTATGGGGGCAGGAAGGAGTGGGTATAAGAGTATGTGTTTTACTGCTCCTTTATCAGTGGACTTTCAAGGTTTTAAAAGATAATGACACTAAATTATTTTATTTTTTATTTTTCTACATTCATGTTAGTTTCCCTGTTCTTTCATTCCTTACATCATTAGCTCTGCTTTTAAATACTGCAACCATGATCATGTTTGTGTGTGTGTGTGTGTGGCGGGGGGGGGGGGGTGCACACACGCTTATTTGGAAGAAAGAGAGGAGGAAAAATATGATGGAGAGAGAATTGTTGAGGAATGTTTTCCAGCAGAGTTACATGAAAAAGAATGAGAAGTGGGGAGGGAAGGAAGGAATTTAGAGGGGGAGATAATATATAACTGAGAAAGTATAGCCCAAGCCTGTATTTATGTACTGAGGTGGAAGTGGTGAAAAAGAAAGAGGGTTAGAAGGAAACCAACATGCACCTTAATGAGACTGTAAAAGACGGTTGGTGGAGGAAGGAGATTGGGGAATGCAACCTCCTATGCTGTCTCCAGGGGACACTGATGGCCCAGGATAACTTGCTTTTCTCTCGAGAGAGAGTTATAGAAATGGGAGAGAAAAACATGTGAATAAACTCAGAACATTTATGTTCTCTTACTTTCTTTTCAGTTCTTTTGCTTTCTTGTCAGTTCCTATCTGTTATAAAACTGCTTTCCTGTGGCAAAATTCTGAAAAATTAGAATGTTTATAAAAAAACATTTATACTTAAGAGTAACATGAGATAATTTAAAGGACTCAGTACCTCTTCACAGTTGCTAAGCCTGCCATTGTTTTTGATATAACCAAGTTTTAACCACAACTTCATGCTTTTGTCCAAAGATTGTAAGTTTTCTTAGGCAGGCATTTGGTGAAGTATAAATTTTTGATCAAAAGATACATTCTTAGATTTATTTTTTAAGTGATCATCCCAAACAACAAAAAAATAGGGCTTTGTTACCTTCTTACTATAGCCTTAAGAAATGTTTTCTCTGGTCTCACAGTGTCCTGGATAAACCTCTATCTTATGATTTATTAAAATTCATGTTTTATTGAATTAATCCACTTATATATCTTATTTCTCTCACTAGAATGTAAGTTCTGGGCAGGGACTTAATCTAATACATCTTTAATTCTTGAAATACCCACCACAGTGTTTAATATATAAATATTTGTTGAGCCATTAAATAATGCAGTTGGGAATTTGAATGCCAGATTTAATATACCTTTATATATATCTGCTCAGTTCTTTAATATGAAAATCTTCAGTTGTAACTATTTTAGCCAGATGTTTGGGTAGCAAAGCAGACTTATAGTTTTGCTGAAAATGATGCACAGCTAAAAATATATCTGAAGACAGAGTATATTTAACATCTCAAATATGTTTGTATAATGCATGATTTTCATTCATTCATTCATTACAAAAAAGATTATTAAACATCTCATATTTGCTAGACATATGTGTTATACCAGACTAAAAACTTAAGATTTGACTCCATTGACTGCAGGGATCCTTTGTCAGATTCTAAGTGACATGTGTTTTAGAAAGCAATGAGGAAGATGAACTGGAACAAAGAGAGATTGAAAGTAGGGAAGGTGGTTAGAAAGTAATCAAGAATGACCAAGTATTATAATAAGAAATTATGAAGCCTTGAAGTAAGGCAACAACCATGGGAGTGGATGGAAGATGAGGATGGAAAATTAAATAGGTAACAATGAACAAAGCCTAATACTACTTGGATTTGGAAAATTAAATAGGTAACAATGAACAAAGCCTAATACTACTTGGATTTGGAAAATTAAATAGGTAACAATGAACAAAGCCTAATACTACTTGGATTTGAGAGGATAGAAGTGGACATGTATAACTTGGATCTTTTTGGATTTGGGGACTGGATAAAGGTACCATTAATCATTAACTAGGTGGCATAAATAGTAGCTGGCCAAGGAGAAAAGAGGGCAAGTTGGTACTTTGCACAATTCAGATGGTGCTATTGATAAGCAATTGAATACACAGATCTGGAGTTTAGGAGAGAAATATCTGTGGAGAATTTTGGAAGTTGTCAGGGTGAGAGTGATAACAAAGATCATGGCAGAGAGAGGAAAAAGAAGGGGAAAATGGAAAAGGAAAAGAAGGAGATACAGAAGGAGAAGGAGTGGAAGGGGAAGAAGAAGAGGGCAAATGAGCAAATCTTTATGTGCTTTGTTACAATTAACCACTTCAGTATATTCTTTAGGTAAACCACTATGGTTATGGAGCCATATATGGCTATTAAACAAAAATAAAAGTCTACACTGATGCAGAATCTTGATATAGTTTTTTTCTCGTAGATTTAAGAGAAATCAATGCTATATTTTGTCTAAGAGTCTTGTGTTAGCCTTTATTTCTTAAAAGTGTACTGAAAGCAAGCTGCTGATGAGATTATGGGTTTCTCCTCCTATGAGTCCCTGAAGATAATAAACCCTGAAAAACATCATAAACTGTGGTTTGTTTAAACACCTCTTGCCATCAGTTTTTCTATCATGAACACTTGCAATCAACAGTGATGAACCTCTTCACACTATTGAAGAAATCTTATAGACTGTAAATGACTTTCAAGAGAAACAAGTGATCAAATTTTTTTCCTATGTATTATATTACAGTGGACATGACAGTTAACCATTTTCAATACTGTAATGAAATCCAAGGGTATTGCTATTTCTGAGCCACATCAATTTCGATGGATGTGAAGAAAATGTGAAGACTGATGTATGGCAAAAATGTCTTCCCTGGAGTAGGGGAAAGGAGGGCGATTATATGTTTAGAAACACAAAATGGTTCAATAATAACTGGAATTTTACCAACTAGCTGCGTGAATTTGCTCTCATGTCTGAGTTTTTGCTTTATGATTTTTAAAATGAGAAGACTGGATTAAAATATCTTGAAGTTTCATTCAGCTCTAAAATTTCATAGTAATTCAGAGATATACTAACTCCAAGATTAATTTAATGTTATAAACATCAACAGGCAAAGAGCTCTTGCATCAGGCAATTCTACATATTTGAATCAATGTTGCAGGAAGTAAGTATCAGGGATTGGACAAAGTAACTATGCTTACTTTTATAGAGACAGACCATGCCTCAGAAAAATCTGGGTTTATTAACTTGAGCCATATGAAGTTGTCGTTTGTGCTGGTCAAAGTTGATCAAATATAGACAATTTCGTATGCTTCAAATCAATATTACTTTTAGCTACTATGTTACCAAGATAAGAATTCCATTGCATTTTATTTTAATTAATTTTTATTTTCTGGAAAATAGGAATTTGGTAATCAAGTCTTTAACATAGAAAGGAGTACAATGCTACAGATAGTGAGATATTTTGATATCCTTAAAAATATAGATACAATACAAATAATATGTCATTGGAACATTGTGTGAAAAAGATGGAGTCGTCATTGTATGATGGAGGCTTTTGATTCAGTACTGGAATTCTTTATCCAGTAGTTATCCCCTCTCTCTATTCATTTGGATAAAGCTTTGCTTGCTGTAGAATCTACTTAGCCTGCAAGATTCTATCCCACAGCAATTGATCGTTGCCTCTCCAGCAAAATCAACCCAAACTGGACCCTGTTATTAGCTACCTTTCAATCAATTTTTTAAGACACTCAGAGCCAACCTCTTAGAAGAGATATGCTGTGGTTACATTTATTAAGGTTAGATATACAGTATTAACAAAGAACTAGATTGCATTCAAGAGAGAATTAAGAGTCTTATTTACTGAAGGAGGACATAGGTATCCCCTGTTGTTGAGTCCCCATGGTTCAAATCAGCAGCCTAGTAGAAGCAAGGGGCAGGACAGGGAAAATCTGCAGACCCACAGCTGTTCTGAAGAGGCTTTATCTGAAGGCTAGCAGATGTGGGGTATTATTTTTTTTATTATTTATTTTCTGAAGACTAGAGAACCCTTATGAACAATTGTTCAGAATTCGGGTAATTCAGGATATATGTTATACAAATACAAATGAAAATTATAGTCTGTGATTTAAAAAAAAAAGTTGTGAAAGCTCATTAAGATTTATTATAGGTCCTAAATTTTGTAATCCCGGAGCTTAACGACAGATGGTGGTGTAACTCCACCAATTTCGCAACATCTACATTCAATTTAACGTTGTAACATAGATTACCCTTGATTTGACTTCAGTGAAATTAGAATTTTCTCTTTTCCCTAAATGTGTCTGGGAAGAGAGTAGAAACAAACTGTCTTTAAAAAGTCTATTTGCTCATCTTCAGGAAACTGCAGTGAATGTGAAAAATAGGAATCTGGTATGTGCCTGTTATTCTGTGTGAAAGGAAAAATTATTTTACCTTGCATTTAAAGACTATTGTTACAGCTATTTGAAGTGAATAGTACAACTTTAAATATGGTATAGGAAAAAAAAATTAAAAACTGCCCCCTTCCCTCTCTCCCGGCGATCTTTCTAACAAGTCAGTTAAAAATTAAGTGTGAGTCACAATAATTAAACCGATAAAACGGCTCTGAAGAAGAAAAATGTAGCCGTTGTTTAACTGAAAGTTTTGGACAAAACAGACCTGTGTGGACAATTAAATTTTTATAAGAAAAAACTAAAAATCAAAGCGGTTCACTCTAGAGAAGCATTAAACTAACATTTGCAGTATGTCATTCGCGTACGTTGCTTTACTTCATCCTGGCTTTAGTTAGTCTCATTTGGGGAGTTTTATTTCGCGCAAGATGCGCTGGCACAGACCATTTCAAACGAATTTATCTTTTGCCAGGACCGTAACAGAGCAGTGTCTCAGATTTTGTTGATTTGTGGTTTCATCATAAAATAAACTTGAAATCAAATAAATTTTCGTGAGAGAGCTTTGAGGTCCACTTGGTGAAACTCCTCATTCACCCGGTAGCCCCGTTTAACTTTCTTCTGGAACCTCTTTTAATGACTTCTGCAGACCCACGTGCCGCAAAGGAGCCCCGAGCTGTGGCTACGACCCTGCGCGGCGACTACAGGGAAAGAATTTGGCTTTCCTTCTCTCTCCGATAGGCAGTGTTTCGTTTAAAGGCTGCCTTGATCCAGTGGGCTGACCAGCGACTTGTGCAAAAGAAAACTATTCGTTTCACTGTTTGCCCTTTCAGCGTTTTCCTCGGCTGCGGAAACCCGGTTTTCCTATTATTACACTTCAACTTTTTTTTTGGAGTCTGCCAGCACAGAGCGCTAAACCCCGGCCGGCTCCAGCAGCCGCCGAGGCGAACAAAGCCCGCAGTGTTCCGGGCCACGCTGGGGCGGGGTGGTGGGCGACTTCAAGGAATTGCAAATAAATATATTTTATGACCACCCATCAACAAACTACGTGCCACCGTGGCAGCCCCTGGTAGCCGGGCTGTGTCTGCAGCGTGGCCAGGGGCGGGGGCCGAAAGGGAGGCGACCCGAGAGGGGAAGCGAGCGCCGACGAGCCCCGGGCCTGAACTTTCACCTCTCGAACCCGGGCCCAGCCCATTGGCTGAAGCCGAGGGGTCCGCCGAGGGCAGCGGCTCCTGACAGGACCGGCTTTCTCAACTCCCTGGTCGTCTTTCCTGCGGGAAGGGTTGGTGGCCCGGGGCAGGGTGGGAGGCTAAGAGGAGATAATGGGCGCGAAGTTAAGCGCGGGCACCTGGGGGCTGCGGGCTCAGTCCCACTCAGAGAGAGGCCTGGGGAAGGTATGGCCAATCTGCAAAGATACGCTCCCCCAACTGCGATATATCCCTTTGCACCTCTTGGCGTTTGGCTGTTGGTTCTCGCAGAAAAGAAATGTCAGAGGCTGCGAATTTCGCCGGAACGTGTCTTTGTGTACAGAAAAGTGAAAGGCTAACTAAACCTGTTCCTCCCCAAGTCTTGAGACTGCAACCCTCTTTCTCCTCGTTGGGAACTTGAACTTATCTTCCAAGTGGCCCATGCTCCTTTCTAATAAACCTTGCCCGCTCACCTCCTCGGGACACCTGGCGAGAAAGGGCTGTAAGTGGGGTCGATGTATGCGGGGAGGCAGAAGAAAAAGAAGGGAGAAGCTGAAGACCTTTTGGCTGTTCCGTTACCTTTATTCATGAGCCCCGTGGAAAGGCACATCCTCGGCTTTGCAAGGATTTCGACGGCGTTTACGCCTCTCCTTTTCAAAAAATAGTTTCAGAGCCCGTTTTTATTTAGGTTTGCTAGTGAAGCATAAACGCAGATTACTTAACATAAAATGATCCCCACCTTTCAGAAGGGAGAGGCAGGGCCGTTTGGGCCTGGTATTTTCTGATATTAATGACTGCTCTTCCTCCCCTCTGCGCGCCCACCTTCAAACAGATTCGGATTATTTGTCCACTGTTCAGCCTGCATTTCGAAAAAACACGATTTTAAAAGTAAGAACACAATCTATAAGCAGAGCACTTAAGCACTGCCCCGAGTTGAAAAGCTCACAGAAAGAACCGCAATTCAAAGCTCAACTCTACCTCATTCCTCGTCCTCCTGGCAGGGGCCCTCTTTCCAGGGCCAGCCCCGTGGCTTACTGACTTAATTGGTTTCACTAAAAAACCTGACGGTGTGTTTACAGATGTGGGTGCCAGGGCCGCTTCCTCCCTGAGAGAACTGCGGATCCTGAAGGGAAGAGTTGGTGCCAAGTGCGCGTGTGAGCTCGCGCCTGCCCTTTACAGAGAAAGGGCGCGCTGCTCTTTGAGGGAAGGAAAGGCTCAAAGGCAGAAGTTAGTGCAGCTCGCCCGTCTCCCTCATCACCACCACTCCCTCTTCAGCCACCGGAGATGTTAAAGTTAGCCCTCCTTTCTCCTGGGAGGAAGGCTGGGAAGCAGCCAGGGGCCAGGCTCTGTTCCCCACGGCCTTTTGGCCTCAGCTGTTTGAAGGAAAGTTTCCGCGCCTTTCGGAGCGCCACGCTCAGCGGCTGACTGGCGAGCAGAGCAGCGGGCTCCGGCGGCGGAGCGACGTGGACGCGCCGGCGGAGGGTCGCGCTGCCCGCGGGCAGGGGAGGGGCTGGCGGGAGACGGCGGGGCGGGGAGGGCCGGCCGGCACCGAGCTGGGGAAGGGGCTCTGGAGGACCCCGCCCCGCCCCTATTCGGGTCACGCGTCCCAAGCGAGGCCCGCCTGGCCCTCCCTCGGCCTCTCCCCTGGCATGCCCCTCGGTCCCGCGCGGGCCAGCCAGCCGGGTCACACCCCGCGGCTAGGAGCAGGATCCGGTGCTGGAGGCTGGGCCCGCGCTTCCCCCACGCCGGCTCCTGGGTTTTGAAGTGCGCGCGGAGCAGGCTCCAGCAGTTTCTTCTTGCCTTTCATTCGGGTTACTTTGGCTCCCCTCAGTCACTGATTGGGCCTGTCTGGAAAGTCTCGGACCCTAAAAGTCCCCTCGCCGCGGCCCCTTTCTTCCAAGCCCCGCCCCGGTGACCTGGGCTGCGGGACCACGAGGAATCCCGAGAACTCCTGGGCCCAAGTGAGACTGGAGCCAGGACAACAATGAAGAGTGAGAAAGACGCTCGGCCTCTCCCCACCCCAGGCCGCAGAAGCGCACACCGTGAAAAGAAAGGCCAATCAGCGTTTTAACACACGCTTGGGTCTCCCTTTCTGACTACCGTATACTTTAACTCCCTGCCACCAAGGGCTTTGGATCCCTTCGAGGCTTTCTGCACTTCACGTGGAATCCCCTGTTTCATTTGCCAGCAGCTCCGTCTGCTGAGAGGACGTACTTTGGGGACTGCCAAGAAGCAGCAGACACAACTCGGCTTTGCCAGTACAGCATACGGTTTTGTTCTCGCCTCCCTCCCCACCCCCTTCCCTGACTCGCTGTCTGGGGCGAGCGGGAGAAGGCGGAGCAGGAGGTGGGGAGAAGGGTGGGGGTGGGGGAAGATCTGGCGCAGAACAAACAAGTTCTCCAGCGCGTTGTTTACATAGCAGGTGGACCTGACGTCAGCCAGGAAGCGCCACTGCGGATCCGAACGAGATTCTGCCCCGCGTTTCCCCCTCCCTTAAAGAAGTTGGGGAACAGGGGGAGATAGGTGGAGGTGGGAGGCGAGCAGCTCGACCGGCTGTTTCCAAACCACTTTTTGGATCAACAAAAACAGCGACAATAACAACGCAAAGTAAAGCAAAACAAACAAGTGGTCCAGCAGTACTTCAGAATCCTCTGAGGCGTCCCTTCCCCCACCCCGCCCCTCGGAGGAGAGGCAGCTCCGCGCGCCGTGTGTGTACAGTTTGCATTGCCAACAACTCGCGCGCGCGGCCGGGTGCGCGCGCCCGCCAGCGCACACTCACACACACACACATAGACACACACACACACATACAGACACACACACACACACACACACACACAGATCCGGGTGGGGGGAGCGGCAGCGCGAGACAGCGCGAGCCTCCGAGAAAGCGCGAGACACCGCGGCGCGTGCAGCTCCGCGGCCGCCGCTTCGCCCCAGCTCCAGCCCCGCGCGGCCCGCAGCCCGCCCGCGAGCGCCCGCCCGGTTATTTATGCGGCGGCCGCGTCCGCCCGCTGCAGCTTCCTACAGGCCCCCCCGCGCCGGCCGCAGGCGCGCTTCCCCACTCGCGGCAGCGGCTGCTGGGACTCGCGCGTGGGTGTGTTGTTTGGGGGCTTCTGCCTCGGCGCCGCGGGTGCCACCTCCCGGGACGCTGCCCACGGCGTCGCCGGTCGCGGTAAGTTTCTTCACCCTCCGGCGCGCTGCACCTCCGCACCCCACCCGTCCCAGCCACCTCCTCGCCGGGCCGGGCTGCGACTTTACTCTGCTCCGCGCTCCTCCCGCGGCGGCGGCAAAGTTTCGCCCCAATGGCAGCGCTCCGCTCGGCTGGGCGAGTGTGACATGTGTCAAATTTCGGCTCGGCGTCGGGGTCGCGTTCCGGACTCAACATCACCACTTGTTGTTCTTTTTCATTTTGCTTTGTGATGGGGGGAGGGAGGATTTGCTGTTGGCTCACTGATTTTTAGTTCTCAATATGCAAAATCTTGCCTTGCCCGGGGAGACCGCGGCTACAGGAAAATGTGTGTCGAAACACCAGATGTGTGTTTGTTTACTCTTTTTCAAAATTGTTTGTTGTCTTTCCCTCTTCCTCCCTTCCCTCTCCCCTCGGGAGGAGAAACAACAGTAAAAACATCTGGCGGTGAGAAGCACATACTTTATTGATCCAACTGCTGACCTTTATTTACTCACGGGGCAAGTGCACGCGTCTCGCCTCTAAGTTAGGCACTCCCGCGTTCCTTTCAGAAGTACTTCCCTGGGAAGAACAGAGGCGGAGAGCGGGACACTCCTATTTCTGGAGTCCAGAAACTCCTGGCTCCTAGAGACGCCTCGTGCTAACCGTGTGCCTCGACTGCTGCCCCCGATTGCGCTCTTTCCCCTGTCCGCGCGTTAGCACGACCCGCTTCCCCCGGGATCTGTCCTGGTTTTACTTTTATTCCGCTTTGGAAGAGGTCTCTTCGCTCTCTGTGGTGGGTTTGGATGAAATCGCGCTTCACCGTTCTTCGGGGAGGGCATGTGGGAGGGGCGCAAACACCTTTCGGGGGGGGAAAGGGAGGGCTTTTGCCTTGGCTTTTACCTGAGAGTCCGCGGTGGCCCGGGCGAGCCGAGGGCGGGCAGGCGCAAGTCCGAACGCCCCTTGGCGCTCGCTGCAGCGCACGTGCGGCGACGGCGGCGCGGGCGGAACCCACAAGGTGGCCGCGCGCGCCTCCCGCGCGCCTCTCCCTGCTGGGAAGGCTAGAAGGCGCCCTGACACCCCGACCTCGGTGAGGACCCTTATTTGCTGTGGGTGTTCTGGCCTCTGTAGAGCAGGGAGGAAAAGTTGTCCTACTGTCCTCAGACTCTGAGATCTCTTAGGTAAGTCTCTAAGGGCACCTGGCCCATCGGGTGACACTTGGATTAGAAGGAACGTGAGGGGAAAGAGGTGCAAGTTTGGGGCCTTAGCGGAACCAATGCGCGTTTTGCATAGGGATGAGTCAAGAGAGGCTGAACTGGCCACCACTTGGGAGGCTCCTCAGAATCCCCAATCCCCAAGGAACTAAACCACTTGTGTATTTGTTTATTCAGGTTTTAACCGAAAGATTCAAAACACTTAATGGACAACTGCTATCTGCAATGCACCTTTCCCTCTTCCACTTCCCCACTTACACACATTTTCTTTCACCATGTGTTGAAATCCAGATTCTTGATCTTGAGGACTATTCCTCCAGTGCTCTTTGCTCCCAGATGGGCAGGCATTGGCGACTTGAGATGCACCTAGTGGCCTGGGTGAGTTCTCAGAAGGGGATAGAGGGAAGAAGGGTGGGAAAGACCTGTGGGAGTGTGTATGTTGTGCACTTCTGTAGTCACCATGGATTCCGAAGTGCTTAAAGAGCTACCTCCCAACATGCCCAGAATCTACATGAAAGAATAGTTAAGTAGTAGCAGGTAAGCCTGAGGGAGAAAGTGGCATCCTGGTGTCAAGTAGCTGAAGTGGATGTTTTCCAACTGGAAGTATTTGGGGAGATTTACTTTTAGAAATTAAAAGTTTGCCTGCAAGGCACATCTTTGCATGCTCTCCTAACTCAAGGAGTTTGGTTAGGCAGCAGTGGAGACAGTAGGGGTGTGTTTAATAACAAATCTGGGTTAGAGGTCAAAACTGAAGTAAAGATGAGCTTTCAGATATTTTCATCTTGGAGTTTGCGTTGTGGCATACCTTGGGAAATGTTTTATGTTGTCAAGGGGCCTGTTTATCTTTTCTGTCACTATGAGTTATGGATAAGTATATTCTCAGTGTACTGGAATTTTTAAATGTTGTGTTTGTTTAATGCTGTTAAACACAATTTACAATTTGAATTATTTGTATCTACATTAATAGAGTGAGTATAAAGTTATTCACATTGTGATCATTAAGGTCATAAAATTTCATATCAGCTTTAGAGCTTTTTAAAGTCCTTTTTTTCTCTTGTCTGCTAGTCTTCCTACTTTCCTTCCTTTTATTTTTATTACTTAACTAGATGCATATCATAGTTGTACAGTTCACTACTTCCTTAAGAAATCCACTGTCATTTTTATTTAAAACTAAGTGAAAGAAATGTTTAATTGTGATTAAGTTATTAACTTTTAAAGAACAGTCTAGAAACCTGATGATACATCCCTGAAGGTGAGAGGACACTCAATTTAAAAAGATCTCAAAATTCACTTTTAAGTACAAAAAAGAATGCTAGGATTTTTAAGAGAATACTTTTTAACATTCAATTTAAATATAAGAGTACAATACATTATTTTTACACATAGATTATTAAAGTGTTACCATTATATTTCAATGTGTATTAAATAAAGGGAATACATATATATAATAATAAGGAACTATTTATAATTATTTTTCAAAATTGCTTAATTTGGGATTTGGGATACTGTTTTCATAGAATTCATACTCTGAAGTGGAAACAGACCTTTGATTACATTATGACATGAATAGATTTATGAAATGGTTGTGCCTGAGTAAACTGTTATTGGAGTTTCATTTCTTTGCACTGATGATACTGCAGTGGTTTTGCTTAAAAAATAAATCTTTGTAAATTTCTAGAAACCTAAAATAAGGAGGAAATAGTTGAATGTGGCCCATCCTAAAAGTAGGAAAAGGTAAACATTATATTTACAGATAATCTGTAATAAGAAGTTATATTCCCTTTGTACAAGCAAGATTTCAAAAACACAGAACAACTCTTTGCATAGCTACATAGCTATTATACTTTATGAAAGCATACTTTAATATGTAAAAGTAACTGCATGACTTGATGAAGATTGATAGAGCATATAACAGCATAGTGAATGTAGCCAGATAAATTTACCAGACGTTTTTATTTCAAGAGATGTGAAGGATACAAAACTTAATTACATAAAAGAGATATGAATTTAGGGGGTATTAATAGCTGATTCTACCTTATCACCTTTGCCTATTTCTGTGTTGACAGTCTCAGGTTAAATCAGCTATTAGTTACAATACTGATAGAAAATTGAATGATGGACATGGTCCTGTATATTCTGCCTCTCTGAATTAAATCAGAAAGAGGCCAGTGACTTTTAAGAAGAGAATGTTATTTAAAACACAGTTCACTAAGAAGTTTTCTTGACTTGATTGTGAATAGACAAAATTTTAAATCTTAATTGAATTCAGAAATAGTCTAAATTCTTTCACAGTTGCTGAATATTAATTTTTGGCACACATGAACTTTTTTGTTGAACTTTGTGATAAATAGTGGTATTCTTATTGATAAATGAATAGAGGCAAAATGCTTTAACCAGTGCCCAAATTCATACTACCCTTTGATGAAAAACCATATCTTAAATTAGGCCCAATGGGATCTTAATATTTACATTGATTTGAAAGCAGCCTTATTTATGTAGTCCTTAATTCATAGAGTTCTAAAAAACTTGAGCTAATCCAACCCAGAAAGATGGCTGTTTATAATTTTAAGGCTTCTATTAAAGGTAATCCCTCTGCTTGAACTTTTAAAAAACATATTCCAGTGCTCATGGTTTGTAAATAATCTATGCCTAATTCAAAGTTTAGTTCTGTTCCTTCTTTAGATGAAATAAACATTTTTCTTAGGTCCATCTATTTATCTTTTAATATACTTGGACTAAAAGTCATATAACTTCTATAGTATTTATTAAGTAAAATAATTCTTTTGGCTCTTTTTTTTTTTTTTTTAATGAGTCTTAGGTCATTGTCATTGCATTCTTATGGAGTTGTTCCAAACTTTTAGTTTCTTCATTTGTTTTTCAGAACTTCAAAGTGGGCTCCGTAGCTATTTTTATTTAACACCTTAATTAAGCATGGTCAGGAAAGTTGTCTAAAATTATATTTTCCTTTTTTTAAACCCAACATTGACTATATGAAAATTTATAATTGTTGAATTACATAAATAATCATATTGTAGGATATTCTTTCCTGTAGAATGTTCCTTTCTTGAAGATATTCTTGCCTATTAAAATAAATGGGTACTTCCACTTGCTTATTTACTTCTGAAGTATTTTTGTATATATTGTTTTGTCTGCTCTATGTGTTTATCCATCCCCAAATGTTCCAGACAAAACAAACAAAAAATGACTAGCTTTTGTGAAATGTAAAGAAATATCATAACTAAGAAATGAATGTTAGGCTATTGAGATGCTGGAGAGAGGTCTTTAGAGAAGATTTAGATTTATTATGTTGCAACATTATTAATATTAAAACAAAATGTAAACCTATGTGTGTATGGTGATGTATTTTCAGTAGAATTTTTAGTAGTAGTCATTGAAACTTTTTTTTTTTTTAATTGTTGCTTTGGTAATTTGCTGTTTCCTCAAATGTGATATTATTAAGTATTGGCCTAATTATTTTTAGGAGTGTAATCTCAATTTTATAATTGGAGTGATTATGAATTTATGTTTATCGGTACAAATATTTGAATAGCAGTCAATTTAACAGAATATATCTGTGTTTTAAAATGAGGTACAGTGGCATCACCCCTATTTCATTTTTAAAACATTATATTTTAGTTAGAGCTTGATTCATTTTACTGTTTCATTTTGTGATTGTGAACTTTGTTTATTCTCTCTAAATTGACTCGTATTTGTTCATTTTTCCAACTTGTCACGTATAATGTGCATGCTTAACTTTACTCAAATAATCAAAAATTTTATTAAAAATACATCTTCTCCATAAATCATCTATGGGGCCCCGGTCCAACCTTTTGAATTTCTTGACATTTGAAATATGCATCCTTGTACCTATACTCAACTATAACTTGAGTTTACCTTTCCAGTTGGTTGTACTCTTTTTTCTTCCTACTATCCGCCAAGTGTATTTAGAACATACCTTCCCATTATATTGATAAATATGTTACACAAGAACTGATGTCTTCATTTTTTTCTGCTGTGGCTAATTATTTTCATTTGCAAGAGCGAATAAAATT
Source organism: Microcebus murinus (assembly GCF_040939455.1). Classification (NCBI taxonomy): domain Eukaryota; kingdom Metazoa; phylum Chordata; class Mammalia; order Primates; family Cheirogaleidae; genus Microcebus; species Microcebus murinus. Next base: position 68,856,876 of record NC_134112.1, read on the forward strand.
TCAGTGTTGAAAAGGCGTATTGCTACGAAGCAAATGAATTCCCAGGAGTTTAAAAAGCTCTTAGCATTTTTTAGTTTATTAATGTTCTTCAATTTCCTTCATTTTCTGTCTTGGAAGGCTTAAAATATACTTTGTGGAAGATAATGTTGGTTTAAAATTTATTTAAGTTTTTAGTGTTTCCTTTTAAAGATTTTTCTAACGTAAGTCTAAAAGATTATACCATTAGAGTGTCTAAAGATTTTTTTTAACAGGTTAAGCAAATTAACTTTGAATTCCTCAAACAAAGGATACTACTAGAAAGAACTTAAGGTTTTTCTGGTACTCATTTTTTTTGTTGTTCTCAATTTTTATGTTTATTTAGTGGCATTTTCTGTGAAAGTTTTCTGTATCGTTTAGGTTTTATATCATTTTTGTACACACACATGGCCTACAACCATTACTTTGCAACTTTTTTCTCAACCTTAAGAAAAAACAAACTTTCTTAAAATGTATTTTAGGGGGTAGGAAAAAAATCAGTGGTAGAGACATATTTCAAAGAAAGCATTTATGAAATTTCTCACTGGCAGATAGTGAGGAAAAACTTACAGTACGCTAATCCAAATATCTTAACATCTTAGCATATGTAGACTGTCATAAAATCATCTCATTTATAAAAAAAAAAGATTCCCAACATCTTAAGAACTATTCCTCACTATTACTTCACCCAAATTTATGTTCCAAGATTTGGTTGATCTATATCTGTATGGCTGTAGCTAACTTTTCACTTCCTTTTTGTCTACAGTTTTTTTTTTCCTTTTATTCCTTTAGTTTAGCTTGTTCTATACATTCAGTTTGCATAGCCACTGCTATCAATTTGGTCAGATACATGATTATCTACCTGAACTGTTGCAATAGCTACTTAGTTGATCTCCCTTCTTCTCCCTCCAGGCACCGCAGTTTATTTTCCAAATATTTTTTTGCAAAAAAAAAAAAAAAATGTCTAGTTATGTTATTCTTGTATAAGCTTTTCAATAGCTTCTTATGTCTCTCAGAATAAAATACAAAGACTTTATATAAGGTCTTATTGTTTTTCCTCTTGTTACATCTATTCTGGACACTCTGGCCTCCTTGAGATTCCTTAAAACAGGATGAGCTGATTCCTACCTCGGTGCTTTTTGTTTCTGCCTAAATGCTCTATCCTCAGGTATCTTCATTAACTTCAGGTCTCTGTTCAAATGTACCCTTATTTAAGAAGCCTTTCTTATTGTCGATATATATAAAATGACAAATTCTCATTGATCACACTGTTACCTTTACCATATTTTATTTTTCTTTGTAGCACTATCATCAACTGACATTTTAAAAATTTGTTTATTTATCATATGTTCCCCCAATGATAGTGCATATTTCACACAGCCAGGGATTTTGTTTTGTTCACTGCTCTAATGCAATGCTTAGAGCACTTCCTGGCACATGGTAGGCGCTCCATAAATAAATCCTGAATAAAGGAAGGAATGGCTCATTGGAGGCCTAAGAAAGTACTTCCATCTATATCATTGCATAACTTGTGTTCTTCTATGTAATTGAAATTACTTTTCACTTTATTTTTTTATCCTATACCCATTTCATACCATATCACATTTAGAAAAACCGCTCACTATTACATTGGCAAAGTCATGACTTTAATCTCAGGTGAGTATACTTCAAGTCCATTTTCTGTATCTCTTTTTATTCTCAATCTGAGAAACAATAATGCATTTAACTTTTAAAGTTGTGAGTAAATGTTCATGGTTTTGGACAACAAACTTTCAATAGTTCTGTCCTTCAGTATAATAATCTTTAGCACACGTTAAACTGACATGTTTAATCATAAAACTCATTATATCTTAGTATGAAAAGCATAAATATATGTAAATGTTTCTAATGACTACACTATGAATAAAACATGGGAAAATTAAATATTTCTGGGATTGTCTATAGTCAAAGATGGAGGGAGGCCAGGTGCGGTGGCTCACGCCTGTAATCCTAGCTCTCTGGGAAGCCGAGGCGGGCGGATTGCTCGAGGTCAGGAGTTCGAAACCAGCCTGAGCAAGAGCGAGACCCCGTCTCTACTATAAATAGAAAGAAATTAATTGGCCAACTGATATATATATAAAAAAAAAATTAGCCAGGCAGGGTGGCGCATGCCTGTAGTCCCAGCTACTCGGGTGGCTGAGGCAGGATTGCTTGAGACCAGGAGTTTGAGGTTGCTGTGAGCTAGGCTGATGCCACGGCACTCACTCTAGCCTGTGCAACAAAGTGAGACTCTGTCTCAAAAAAAAAAAAAAAAAAAAAGATGGAGGGAAATGGTCTCCTTGATTTGGAGACCAAATCAAGGTCTCTTCTGGAATTTGTAGCCATGTTTAGATGCTTTACTTCTTTGTTTGGGGAAACACAGCATAAGTTTACAAATTCTCTTTTCTGTCTTTCAGTATATATCCTTAAACAGACCATATTTAAGATTTGGTGAAAAGTCTAGGTTTCCAGACTTAAAATTCCACTCTTTGGCTTGTTCAAATTGCTTTTGGATACTAAGGCATGTATAAGTGATATACAACTCTCTATATATTGCCACAAATACACAGATGTTTTCTTACGCATAATGCCCTATAGATCTCCTTCTCACATACTTTGTTCATGTTTAAATTTCATTAATTTTCTCAGAAATTTTATTCTAAATATCTTGAGAATAGGGAAAGGAGACCATAATTTTTTCTACTAATAATGAAGGAGGAGATATCTCCTCTTAGCCTATTTCATCTCATTTTTCTCTTCTTCCCTTCTCCAGACTGAAAATAATTGTGATATCTTATTACACCATCAGTTATATGTGGCCATTGGGAAGCTCTGAAGCTATGAAAAGTGGGTTTTAAACATATTTACCCCTCTTTTCCTCTTTTAAAAAATTATTTTACTATTAACTCACACCTTCTGCTCCTCTTCCCTTGCCCCTTAAATATTCAGTGCCCTCTCTGTTGCCATCTGGCCATTCCAAGTCCCAATGCACTCTCCTTTTCTTGCTGCAAGTAGGAAATTTAGTATTAAGGGACTTTTCTGATCATAATAATGCATACCATAGTGAGAATGGAAATGAATCATCCTGAAATATATTTAATTATTATACTAGAGAGTAAAATAACCAGCTTGGTTTGCTTGGAGAGTCCCATGTTAAGTGCCAGGAGACCTGCATTCAGGTACTACATCTGTCTATAACCATTGTATGATATTGGGAATTTACATTTCCTTCAAAAGATACTGCATTAGCTTTTAGATTACTTTAAATTAAAACCTTTTGTGAAATACATAGAGTCAAGTTTCAAGTTATAACATGTTCTCTTCTTACTGTCCTATAAATGTACACTTAAGAATGAAAGGGGGTAAATAATATTTCCTAAAATAAAAACAATTTATGCAGGCAAAATTGCTATAATAACTTTGCTGGTGAAGCTCAGGGGGCTCAGTTAAAATTCAATTTTTTTTTCAGTTGTATTATCCTACTAGGTATCTTAAGATCACTTATTTTCTTCTCAGTCAGAAATGGAGCTTTCCCTTTTTTAATCAAAATGCTAGACATGGGGATGAGAAGGTAGAGTGTGCATGGAGTTGATGCTACAGCTAAGAAGCAGAAATGGCTGGGCGTGGTGGCTCATGCCTATAATCCTAGCACTCTGGGAGGCCAAAGCTGGCGGATCATTTGAGCTCAGGAGTTTGTGACCAGCCTGAGCAAGAGCGAGACCCCATCTCTACTAAAAAAATAGAAAAAAATTAATTGGCCAACTAAAAATATATATAAAAATTAGCTGGGTATGGTGGCGCATGCCTGTAGTCCCAGCTATTCGGGAGGCTGAGGCAGGAGGATCACTTGAGCCCAGGAGATTGAGGTTGCTGTGAGCTAGGCTGATGCCAGGGCACTCTAGCAGGGGCAAAAAAGAAAAAAAAAAGCACAAATAATCACCTGGCATTCTTCCCTGAAGTTCATATCATTATCATTCAATACATATTAATTTATTCACAATTTTGCTTTGCTCCTATGCTCATTCATATATTTAGACATTTTAAAAATTAGATCCCCTCTTTTTAATGGACTTTACACGCACAGACATATTTATGAAGCACATAAAATGTTGGCCACCACATTGTCCAGTTTATGCACTGTGTTACATTAAAAGGAAACACAGCTCCAACTATAGGAGAACTGCATATCTTTGCTGTTGTTTGGCTTAAAAGGAGTGGCACAGGGGTTTTATACAGTGCACCACATAAGAAGATTTCTCCCAGATCTCGAGACATCTTTCTTCTTTCCTTAGGGACTGCCAAAAACTTTTTACAACCTCATCTAAGTTCTATCTTCACTGCTTTGCTGCCTCAGTCCTCAATCATATGATGCATACGATCATGCCAAGTATATATACCCCAAGAAGTGTTTGTAGTCGAATATGGAGTACAGTCAGTTTCTTCTCTCATTCTGGCTGCTTTCCTTGTCACAATCAGCCCACTCTCCAGATTCAGAACAACCAAGGAGAGCAACAACAAATATTTCTTGCTTTTTATAAGGTAGTAACTAATAAGTTGTGATGTAAGCTGGCAAATATTCATATTTCAATACATTTTACATTGTGATATGTTATAGAGGATATATATTCCTGTGACCAAAAATAAAATTAATTTGTCAGTATGACTTTATGTTGTCCCAAATAAAATGATTTTAAAACTTTCTTTTCTTGATTACTTGGTAATATTCCCTTACTTCTAGAAAAGTGTGCTTTTAAGTTGTCCCTTTATCACTTCTAACTTCTTTGTAATTTTCAATAATGTCAAGCTATCCCTAATCCTATATGTCTGTTGCTCAAACTATTCTATAAACAGAAAAAGAAGCAGTGCAATTTGTTACTTCTAATTGGTATTAGATTTTACATATCTGTTCACTGCGATATCCCCCAATTGTGTCCTGAAAACATCTCATTCCCACTGGGCTGAAACAATGCCAAATTCTAAAATATGATTAAGTGCATGTTTATTCATACTATATTAAGGGAACATCATTATTATATGTGAGAAACAATTTAGTTTTCTGGTTATTTAAGAGCAAATTTTAAGTGTGAATGAACAATAATATAGAATATGGTAACAAAATGCAGGATATATAAATAATAAAAAGTACAATGTTTATTTTATTATTAGAGTTGCATTTCTTGTGGGAAGATATTTTTAAAATAAGATGTAAATGATTTTATTTTTACTTAAGTATTCATTAACCAGTGAACATATATTTGATTATTTATCAAAAGAAAGTTGATTATACATTTGACATTTGCTTTTAAAATAAGATTATGATTACTATATTGTAGAAATTATGCTGATAATTTTATCTCACAATATTTACTTTTATTATAGTTTATTAATGACACAAACCATATTTTAATTACTCATCTTTACAAGGTTGTCTTAAGCTCTTTCATTTTTCCCATTTTTATTAGAGATTATTTACATACAGTTTAATTTATCTCTTGTTAGGGTACATTTCTTTATATTTTGATGGACATATGGTTGTATAATCACCACCACAATTAAAATACAGAACAATTCTATCACCTCCCAGAATTTCTCCATGTACCTTTTTGTCAATCCTTCTCCCCACTCTCTAGTCCTTGATAACAACTGATCTATTTTCTTTCCCGATGGTTTTGTCCTGATGGTTCCAAGTCCATTGTAGAAATAGAATCATACAATATATAGCCTTTGGAATCAAACTTCTTTCACTCAACATAATGTGTTTGAGATTCATTTATATTGTTGTGTGTGTCATTTTTGCCTTTCCAAGAATGTAATTGCTGCTTATTATCATAATTTCTTAAGGGTTTAGAATTCTCCCCTCATTTTTCATTCAAATGTTTTATATAGCCTGAAATTACATTTTGGTTTATAAACAGTTGCTTGGCTTATAAACAAAAGAAGCAATTTTACTGGTTAATAATGTCTAAGAATTAATCTTGAGGTCTTCACCATAGTCCTCTACTTTCCATTCCCACTTCCACCCCACTTTCCATTCCCACTTCTCTCTTTTACACTCAAACACTTGCTTTCCTTGTTCTCACAAGCTTTTATTGTTCATATCTTTAAATTTGTTGTTTTCTATTTGACTGATTGAAAGATGTAAGACCCATTAAGGTAGATTGTTCTTACAGAAGAAAGAATCTCATTATCAGTTGTTTAATAATGCATATTCACTTATTTTTCCATTCCTCACTATACATCTACCAATTTCTATAAATGGCAAAATAAGTAAGAAGAATTCAAGAATCCTAGAATTGAATGGAATCTTTTCAGATCATGAAATTAATTTTCTAATCTCCCTCCCAATCCAAATAAGAAGTAGGGCTAGTACTTGTTATCTGGGAATCTCTGTCAAATTACCAGTGGGCTGTCAAGTATGAAAAGGGGGCATAACCACAAGGTAAATCAAAAAGTCAGGTGAGCTGCTAAACAAATTGTCAGTTTAAATAGGCTAGGCCAAAATGGAACAGAAACCAGGCAAGAAGCCTGGAAAAATTGCTCGTGGGTTTACTTTTTTATGGACAAGAAGTAAACCGTTCAAAGACGGCTGACTGTGAAGAAGAGAATCTTCCTTGCCTTAGTTTTAGCTAGTGACTTTTGAAGACAAAGTTGAAGGCATCACATTTCCTGATTTAAAATTATCTTATGAAGCTATAGTAGTCAAAACAGTCTGGTACTGTCATAAAAACCAACAGATAGACCAGCAGAATAGAACAGAGAGCTCAGAAACAAATCCGAACATATATGGTCAACTAATTTAGACAAAAGCACCAGGAGAACACAATGGGGAAAAGATAGTCTCATTAATAAATGGTGCTGGGGAAACTGGATTTTCACATGTAAAAGAATGAAATTTGACCTTTATTTTCCAACATACACAAAATCAACTCAAAATCAATAAAATGCATAAATATAAGACCAGAAACTATAAAACTTTTAGAAGAAACACAATGAAATAGCTCCTGGACATTGGCCTTGGCAGTGATTCTTTTGTATATCACACCAGAAGTTCAAGCCTCAAAAGCAGAAATAAATAAATGTCACTACATCCAACTAAAAAGCTTCTGAACAGCAAAGGCAACAATCAACAAGATTGATGTGGCAGTCTACCTATGGGGAGAAAATATTTGCAAATCTTATATTTGATAAGGGGTTAATATACAAAATTTATAAAGAATTCATACAACTCAATAGCTAATAAATAACTTGATTAAAATACAGGCAGAAGACATGAATAGACATGTCTCCAAATAAGATATGAAAATGGCCAACAGGTATAAAAAAACGTGATCAACATCATTCATTAATCATCAGGAATGCAAATCAAAACCACTATGAGATAACATGTCACACCCATTTGGATGGCTATTATCAAAAAGTCAAAAGATAGATGTGGGTGAGAGTGTGGAGCAGAGGGGACTCTTATATACTGTTGGTGTGAATGTAGATTGGTACAGCCATTATGAAGAACAGTATAGAGGTTTATAAAGCAATTAAAAATAGAGTTACCATATGACCCAGCAATGCCTTTTCTGGGCATATACTCAAATGACATGAAATTACCACCTTATAAAGATATCTGCACTCCCCTGTTCATTCCAGTATTATTCACAATATCCAAGATATGGAAACAATGTGTCTGTTGATGGACAAATGGATGAAGATACTGTGGTATATACTGTTGTCCTTCAGTATCCGAGAAATATTATTAGTTCAAGGAACTTCCTCAGATACTGAAATCCTAGGATGCTCAAGTCCCTGATATAAAATGGTGTAGTATGTGCATATAAGTTACGAACATCTTCTCATGTACTTTAAATCTGCAGTCCCCAACCCCTCTTCCATGGACTGGTACCAGTCTGTAGCCTATTAGGAACCATGCTGCAAAGCTCTACCCTAGCCCCCAACCACTGGTCCACCATGGAAAAATTGTCTTCTATGAAACTTGGGAGGGGCAGTGCAGAGCAGGAGGTGAGCAGTGGGTGAGCTTCATCTCTATTTACAGCTGTTCCCCATTGCTGGCATCACTGCCTGAGCTCCACCTTCCCCCTCTACCCCCACCTGGGTACATGGAAAAATTGTCTTCCATGAAACCAGTCCCTGGTGCCAAAAAGGTTGGGAGCCACTGCTTTGAATCATCTCTAGATTACTTATAACACCTAATACAATGTAAATGCTATGTAAATAGCTGTACTGTATTGTTTAGGGAATAATGACAAGAAGAAAGTCTGTATATATTCAGTACAAATGAAATTTTTAAAAAATATTTTGATCCATGGTTGATTGAATCCACATATGTAGAACCCACAGGTATGGAGGATTGACAACATATACAATGGAATATTATTCAGCCCCCCAAAAGAATGGAATGTTGCCACTTGCCACAATATGGATGAGCCTGGAGTTCATTATGCTAAGTGAAATAAGTGGGATACAGAAATAAAAATATTACATAAAATCAGCTATATGTGGAATCTTTAAAAAAATATAGAGAACAAAACAGTGGTTATAAGGGGTGGGAGTAGGGGAATGGAGAGGAAATGGGAAGATGTAGGTCAGAGGATACAAGTATCAGATATATAGGATAAACAGATCTAAAGATCTAATGTACAACATGAGGATTATAGGTAATAAAATGGAGATTTATGCTTAATGACATTTTAGTTGCTCTTGCTACAGAAACAAAAAAATAATGAGTATATGAAACGTTGGTACATTAATTTGCTTCACTATAGTAACCTTTTTACTATCTGTGTGCATCCCATAACATCATATTGTGTACTTTAAATATAAACAATAATTTTTTAGAAACTTCCATTAGTGAAGAACTTGTTATTGTAAAATCGAATATTTGAAAAACTTTGATAGAAAGTTCCTTCTTACTTTGAATTGGAATCAATTAGCCATTATTTTTAGCTTTACACTTTGTTTTTACACAGAATATTTCATATACATATCATTTTAGATGTCAGAAAAGTTTTAATTCCAAATACATCTTTTCCAGGCAAAAGAAGTCAAGCTTCTCTGTTATTTTTTGTGCATTAAAAATAATCCATATTTGCTGAACAATCTATATTTTCTGAAGTTTCCCTTTAAAATGCTGTGTCCAGAGCTAAATACAGTACTATGAATGTGGTTTGACCAACATATAAACATTGAAAATTTATCTCAATTTTTCTCTAACTTAAAAGCAAATTCATTTTGGGGGGGAACATGTTACATTGTTAATGGAACTGTAATTCATTTTATATAAATTGCAATTCATATATAATCTGAATAGTTTATTCAATAAACAGGATTTGTTTCTCTGTTAAATTTGTGTTTTTTGTAAGTTTAGTTATTCAGCATGTCAAGATTTAAAAAAAATCTTTGATTCTTTTATCTGTATTAGTAACTGTGTTATCCATAATTTTGATTAATACATTTTATAGCTTTAGTCAATTATTTATTTTTAAAAATTGAGCAGAATACGGTTAAGAATATAGCCTTTTCCATTCCTAAGGAGGGTGGACTCACTTGTCAATACCCTTTGGGTGTGATCATTTAGCTACCAATATATATTTGAGATTAATCATAATTATTATAATAATGACTAACATTTATGGAGCAGTTAGTTTATATAGGTACTTTTCTAAATATTTTATGTATATTAATTCATTTAATCTTCATGCCTTTAGAGAAAGGTATTATCCCTATTTTATGAATGACAAAGCTGAGTTGCAGATTGTCAGGAATTGTGAAGGATCTGAAATATTCACCATAAGCAACAAATTAGCCAGCCACTCTTTTGTTGATGCTTGTAGAAGATGATACTCCTGAGTCACAGACAGGACTTTTTACTCATGGCACAGCAAGCAGCATGAGTTTCATATGTTTTTTTGTTCCCTTGCCCCCCAAGTCCCATGGGGCTCTGTAGAGTGATTCAAGTTGATGTTGCTCACTCAGTGAGCTGTGTCACAGATGAGGAACCCCAAGTTTTGGAAACCCAATCTTTCATAATGGGCTATAAGCAAATATGCCCTTTGTTCCAGAGGGAGACACTATCTTTGTGTTACAGGGCTGTTTGATATATAAACATCTGTGAAAAGATAGAAACAAAAGCTGCCAGTGCCTGTGCTTGAAAAACATGCAGAAATGGGAGAGACCCATATACATTTGTCTCTCATCCCAGATTTTAAGAAATTTGCCCACTGTTACACAAATAGTAGGTGAATTTACTCCAAGTTGGCCATGAGAGATTTTCTCCATACTTTTCTTGGTCCAGATGTGGTGTAGCAAAGACATTTCTCTGATCCATTATCTAATAACAATGTCAGAAAAGGAAACAAGATTTGGCATGGCTTATTTTTAACAAATCTATGGCAGGTTTTTAGAAAAATCTTAAGTGCTCACAAACCATCTGTTTGGTAGCCTGCTCTAGAATTTTGTTGGGGAATAGTGTCAAGCTCACTGATCTTCATTTTCTAGAATCCTTTTACCTTAAAAAATGAAAGAACACTTGCCTTTATTATGTATTATGCCTGTTCTCCTTTTGTTTGTAACTCTTCCAAGGTTATCAGTTATGGTTCTGTGATAACATTGATGGGCTGTTTTTTTAATACCTTGAAACTATAATCCATTGGTCTTATATACCTGTCCTTTTACTAATTTCTGAGCTTTGACTTTTCTTATTGATCATATTTGATTTTACATTTCAGCTTCAGCATTTTCCTTTTTGGTGGAGAAGATAAAAACCAGGGTAAAAACTAGGATTCAAGAAGGTCTGTTTAATCTCAGTTATCTGATGATAATATACCATTGTTACCAAACAATAGGCTCATCCTTCCTTGATATTTTTCCCACACCTAAATAAGATCTTGAAGTGTTCTTAACAAATTTTTTAGTCCACTTCAGCCCATTCTGAGCATTTAGTTAGCCTTAAAGTCATGTTTCTGTACTATTCCTTGCCATGTGCATCACTTCTGAGGTTGAACAATCCCCATGTAACTCTTGTGTTTCTTTGGATATTTTCTGATTTTTTTCTTTGTTAGTGTCTTCTGAGGTTGGTGGGTCAGAATTTCACTTGCAGTAATTCATGATTTCAATAGATGAGATATCCCAAGCCATTTTTGATTTTAGAGTTTCATGTCATGCCTTCATATATAGCGGGGTTTGGCAAAATTTTTCTGTAAAGGGCTAGATAGTAAATGATATAGGACTGTGGGCCATAAGTCTCTGTTGCAGTTATTCATCACTGCCATTATACTATAAAAGCAGCTTATAGACATTATCTAAATGAATAAGTATGATTATATTCCAGAAAGGTTTATTTATGGACACTACATTTAAATTACATATACTTTTCGTATTTCACAAAATATTATTTTGATTTTTATTCCACCATTTGAAAATGTCAAGACCATTGTTTCCTCACAGAACATTCCAAAATCAAGCAGTCAGCCACTTTTAGCCCATGGACGGTATTTTGCCAGACACACACACACACATACACACACACACACCTATAATTATTCATATAAATATAGACATATCTTTTAAATATCCATTTCTAAAATCTATGCCACATTTCATTCATTTGCTTGGAATTATGAGCTTAACATTGACATGACCTTTCAAAAATTCGTTCACCAGCTCTTTTGTGGAATAGTTATTCCCTTTTTTTTTTCACTGAAATTAAGTCTAAAGTGGTAGTTCTCTGAGAGAAGAAATTATCAATAAGTCAATATTTTTTTAGGTGCCCAAGTTTCTACTTTTGGCATTGTTAGTATTATAATATGAATCTGAATAACAAAGTACAACAACCAACTAAGCCATCAGAGGTCTAGATAGTAAACCAAGAATAATATTTACATAATTTTACCAGAGGTCAGGGCAAAACAAAACTCTCAGGAAATGTCTCCAGACAGGTAGAAGAATCATGAAGCTTTTTACAACTAGCAAAGGCAACTTTAAGCATACGATGAAGCTTTGGCACAATCCAGAGCCTTTTATATACTATTCGGTAAGTCAGGACATAGGCAGGCCATAAATCTTGAGTAAAATTAGGTAAGTGAAGTATCTGGCTGCAATGGGACATTTGAAAGCTGATCACACCAGGGCTTGCAAACAGCTAGTATGGCTATTTAAGTAAGTTTGCTTCTGTGCCTTTGGATAAGGATGTCCTACTATATTTAATTATGGTGGAACTTAGCAATATTTTTTTGTTTATGCATTCTGGTACTTATTTACATTTTAAAAGATAACTACAACTGACCTTGCATAGTCTGTCTAGGGGAATGTTTCTGTTCTTATTTTTGATGTAAACTTTGTAGGTTATACAATCTTAGCTGGAGGAGATGAGGAAAATGGATGAAAAGACTAAGAATGAGGAATAGTAAAGTTCTTCTTCTTTTTTTTTTTTTTTGATGTTCTTCTTTGCTGTGGGCAAATCCACAATACTCAGCTAGCTACTAGACTGTTTTGACATTTTTTTTTTCCTTTAGAATATATATCTCCCTTTTTGACAGGAGGCTTGATTTAGAGGTAACATTTGTTACCTTTTTTATATGAAAGACCTGTAAATTGAATAAAATCATTTCTTCTTTTTCTTGGAATTTTTATCTTTTTTGTTTCCATTATTCAACATCTTAAATAAGCAATTTGTACTTTTTGACTTCCAGCTAACCCATAATACCAATGCCCCCTTTGAACTAATTTTGAATTTTCTTTAACCTAAATACTCTTATGTGAACTTTATTCTTATCATTTTAAGGCTAAGAAGACACAGTTTTATCATATGATACTGAATTTCCTTGTGAAATATAATAACTTAGTTCAGGATTATATGAATTTTATATTTCTAAGTTTTTAAAAGTTTTGGATCATTGGCCTAGGTGGTTGCTACTATATTGAATGAAAGTTCTTTTTATGATGATGTACGTGCTATTTCACCAAAGTCATGATCCGAATGGCTTTTAGAAGAGAAGAATTTTTAAATAAAGCATTTATAAAAAATACAGTCTAATCTCTTTGAGAGTTAAGACAACAAGAAATGAAATATTTATGAGTCAAAGCTTGGCTGTATGAGAAAATACAGACAAGGCTGTGGTTTCATTACATTACTTACAGTATTTGTGTGACCTAAAAAATGAAAAGTACAAAAGACCTAATGTAGTCAGGTACGGGGGTTACGGAGATATGGATAGCTAATGATCTGTTATGGTTTCCTCAGAATGAAGTTCTCTTTTTATTTTTTTGAAAATGTTAATAGAGGATAAGGAAGTATAACTAGAGATAAAAAGACTGTTTGATGGCATAGGTGATGCAAATTTAAGAAAGACATAATTGAAAAATTATTAATGTGTATATTTTGTAGCCTTTATTTTGATAAAGAGTTATACTGTTATTTCTCTTTTTTAGTCATATTTTCCAACAAGAACACTTAGTCAACTAGTTTCTAATTAATTTAAATTTCAATATGTGGTAGTAAAAGTTAAAGTAAGCAGTTTGTTTCTTGATGTGGCAGTTGAATTCTTTCCTACAAAGTGTTTAAGTAAATTATGACAAACAAAGCTAAATATAGTACTAGTTGAAAAAAATCACCCCTTATTACTAGAAAATAAAAACATTTATTCAAATAAAGATACCTAATATATTTTTAACATAGTATGTTTCTAAAATGTTATAAATGATGCTATTGAGGAAATAAATCCAATTTAAATAAGTGAAAAATTCACAGTGATGATTGTGCTGTTCATAAGAATAATTTGGGGAAAACTATTAAAATGCTAATTCCCAGGGCTGATCTATATATTCTGATTTTGAGTTTCTATTACTAATCTGGAAGAATAGAAGTCTGAAGTTTCACATACGGAAAACAAATTACATAAAGGAGTGAATACTATTAGCTTTCTTTAAAACAGAGACAGAAGGGAAGAGAGAGATTGAGAAAGATAAAGTTTTGTTGTGAGTATGTTTAAAGCCTGAGACATTTTAGTTAGTGTCTGTTTGTGTGTAATTTCTCCTATGACATCTCAGTTAAAGTTTTTTCAGCTTTTTGTCTACATCGAGCTCAATTTACACATGATGATAGTGGTTGGCTTAAAAATACACAAAATAAAATCAAGATTTGGAAATCTTTTGAAGAATTTCATTAAATCTTTTTCAGTCAAACATATTTGAAATCTAGAAAGCCTTCCAAAGTTTGTCAATTGGCTGTTTGGAATTGGGAATATATCTTTTCTATAGAAAAAAGAAAGTTCTAAAATTGATTGGTTTATGATCAAGATTGTGTTGTAATACTAGTATTTAACACAGAAAAAGTAATTTATTTATTTTAAATGCTTGTGGTTGATGGTAACCTAGTTTATGAGACTCTTCACAGTCAGCCAGATCCTGTATCTTTGTTTGCACATTCTCAGTTTCCTCAGAAAATTTCTGAATCATCTGGTTTCTGAACGTTGCTCCCTGGGGAAATGGATCGCCTCACATTTTTCTCTGAGGTGAATTTAGAATTTGAGTTATAGCTTTGGGTCTCATGGAGTTCTAATTTTATAAGATAACTGGTAAAGAAAGGAGAAAAGGAAAAAAGGAAGAAGGAAAGAAATAGGACTACTTCACCCTTTGGCTAGCACTAGGCAGGCTGCCTGGAATGGCTTGGCAGAGCAGTAGAAAGGGAAAGAGTTTTGGTCATAGACTTCCTCTTCAGAACATAGGTAGCTGGAGTCTATGGGCCATGCAGGAAGCAAGAGCCATAAACACTTGGTTAGTCCCTCACTCTCAGAGCACTCATTGACTAACCAGCCAAAACATAGCAAAACAAAAAGGAGGAGAAACAAATTTTATTGCTGAATTGAGACATCTACCTACAATCTTATAATGACCTGACTATAGACAGTTGAATAGCAGTATTTAACATTTCACATTTGTAAAACGTTTTATAGTTAATAAAGCCCTTATATTATCTAATTGGATCTTTGAACTAATTCTGCAAGATAATTAAGGCAGATACATTACACACTCTCTGCAGATGAGGAAATAATAGGCGTTATTATTTACCCAAGGTTATATGGCTAGTAAATAGCAAAGCCCAAAGTAAGTGAGTCTTCTCTCTCTTTTTAGTCAAGTGCTCTTTCCCTCTGTATACACCACTTGACTTCTCATGAATCGGGGATCTAAATCTTCTGAATGTTTCCTAGATGTTAACTGTCTGGAAGGCGAAGACAATGTCTTCTGTTTCTTCTGTAGTTTTTTGTATCATTGGTCCATACAGTGGAAGCCCAGCAGGAATATTTGTTAATGGAGATGTGGTATTGACTTCATGGAAACAGGCTTGGCATCAGACAGATGGAGAGCAAATCCTGGGCTCAGCCACATCCTGGTTGCATGACCTGGGACAAGTTATTTAGTCTCTAAACATAATTTTCTCATCTGTAAAATATTAGATGAAAATAACTATATTGTAGTATTTTTGTATGAACTTAAAATATTTGTAAAGATCCAACACAGTAGCTGCCAGATAGTAGATGCCCTCCCTTACAAGGTCACTGTAGATCCTGTGACTCTCATTTCTCCTAACTCCCCCCTCCTCTTTTTTATGTGGAAATGTCTTTTTATTGGCTTTGTTTTGTATGTTTTTCATTTTTAAAACTAGAGCACCAGGATTTAGGATGAGGCAACCTGTTTTGCTAAGGCAGCATCCTTATATCTAACACTGTGACTTTTGAGGAGCTGGAAGAAAGGGGAATATGCAGTTTACCAGAAGCAAATATATCATGTTTCTCATTTCTTGCCCCCCTTGGGTCAGGCAGTTAAGTTACAAATAACTGATCCAGAAATATCCTTTAGAGGAAAATCTGACTTAGTAGATGTGCTTAGAAGTCAAATATTGTCTCTGCCTGAACCAGTATATCCTTAGAATCTTGAAACCTGAAACTTAAAAATTAATTTTGAATTTTGTTTGTGGTATTTGCAAGTGAAGTTACAATTGTTTATTCATGAAGTTCTCTGAAGCTATTAGATGTGGCAAAACTAGATGCTGCCCCATTTTATTTTAAGATTGTCTTAGTTTCACAGCATTTTTTTAAATTTGTCAAAAGCTTTAGACTTTATTTGCTTTAAATATGATGGTTTTTGATTAATAAATTCATCATTACAATTAAGTCTCATTTTCTGGAGAAATGTTTTGAAAGCAGTTTAATATAATAAATTTAAAAGGTTCCTTTTTCATATATGTCATTTTGACTTTTTTGTTATTGTTTTTCTTGCATTCCAGTAAAATGGGTTTAGATAAAATGATTTCTATGTCATTTAATTCAGTATTTTCGGTAATGTTTTTTGCAGCAACCACTGCTCTTCTGTTCTGAGCACCTCTTCCTGGGCCAATACCTAAGCTGGGAATATTACTCTAAACGTGGCTATGTTTTAAATGTAGGAAGCCAATTTTCCTGGTCCTGAAATGGAGTAATTTTCTGTTTTTATAAATAAGGCTAATGAGTAAAAGTTACTATTGGAACTAGCATCTCCTCCTTTAAGCCTAATGACTCAGACCATTTTATTCTATGAAATGAACTCTTCACAATTATTGCTGTGGTCCTGTAGTAATATACTATCCTGTATGTACTATCAACTTCCATTTTACATGTGCATGTTGAAAAGATTAGTTTGAAAATATCAAGCTTTTTGTTACAGGTTTCAAGCACTAAGGAAAGACTAAGGAGAGCATTTTAAAGATACTTTCACACTCATGTCTCTTCCCTCTCCTGCAGTAGTAGGACAGAACATGAGATAATTTAGCCAAAGAAGCACAATTCCCTTTCCCATTTGTCTGGAAATAATTATTTACTGAGGAGATATGTGCTCTGTGGAAGGAAGGTTTGGCAAATGATACATATTCTTTTAGCTCATTGGTGTTGGGAGCATATGTTAGTGATCCTATAATAAAAAGCATATGCTTAAAAAGTGGTTACTGTGTGTGGGTTGTATCTATTCTTACACAATATCGTGTCATGGGGAGGGTTTCAGTTTGATTGGGAATAATGGATGAATTTAAACCAATATATAGTTCTGTATTTTTTTGTTTGTTTGTTTTAAGATATAGCCTTCTCTAGAAATATCTATTCATGCAATGTGGAAGCTTGGTATTCCATTGTACTTACTTAGAGGTCAACTTTTGTAAAATTCTAAAGTAAATATATGGTGAAGATAAATGTTAAGTAAATGAGAAGTTAGCAACTAGAGAAAGATAAAAATAAAACTAAACTACCTAGACAAAGTTATATCAATTGGTAAGAATGTCAGTTTTGCTCCTTCTTTAAAAAGTTTTCCCGTATACTTGCCACATTTATTATTTACTTGACTTAAAAAAATTGTCAGTATGAACCAGGTTATATGTGTTCAATAAAAGTTTAGCACTGTAATGTTTATTTTGAGGGCACATCCTCTTGTTTGTTACTATCAGGGTTGGTCATTTTAAAATTAATTGAACTTATTTTATAAAGTATTACTTAATTGCAATTTAGACATGAAATTTTATTTTAGGACCAAGCCTAATGTCTGGCACAAAGTGTGGCGAAGTTCTGAATGCATATAAACCTGTCAATTCCTTCTTCCTGCTTTTAGAGGCTGCTCTCTTTGAAAAGCAGTCATATATGCTTTTAGTAATTCAGTTTTTTGCTTTTGTTAATACTTTTTTGGGCAGGATGTTATGATTTCATTTAAGTTTTACAAACCTCTTTTGTATTCACCCTAATTTCAGCCTAATATTTTTCTCATGACTATTAGACCTAATTATTCTTAGAGGTTCTTAATTCTTAGAATTAAGGTGTTTGGGATTATATTAAAATGCAGATAACTTAAGTGTATTTTTAAATTGTAAAATTCAGACCATAAGTTTAAGGTAAACTTTTTACATAGAATTTCATTAGCATTATTAGTTTAGCAACATTAAACAATTATAATATACTTTAGTTTCCTAGTTTTGCATCACAAATTTATCTATTGAGATCATATGTTAAAATTGTTTTGTTGTCAAATAACAATTTCTCAGCAGACCAGTGTTATTCAGAAATTACTTTCTATATGCCCAAGTGCCTATATTAGCTAAAAAATATTTGATTGCTACATTTTATCTACTAAATCTAGGTTACACAGAATGATGAACTATATCTAACAATATTTGTCTGCCCTGTTTTTAGGGAAAAAATAATAGGCCTTTACATTTAATACATATGGTACTCACAAGATTATAATTTCATAATAATATTATCATTATTATAAATAAGAAAATACCAAAAACTTTTAATATCTTGCTTGATTTTTCTGAAAGAATAAACACTTTATATTATTCATCACAATTATAAACTGTGTCCAGTAGGTTACAGACCAAAGAAGTATCAAATTATTTTTGATGTCCTGTAATTTTATTTGCTTCAGTAAAAGCAGTATATTACAAAGAACATAGTGAATGTTTTGCTATATAATGATATTTATTGAATTTATTAATCTATTTTAAAATAAATTTTGTATTTCATAATATAGTTTGAATTCTATATCATTGATGAAAGTGGGGAGAATTTATTTTTTAATTAGTGTGCACTTTTTATTCTAAGATCATGTTTTATGTTCATTTCTATGTCTTTAATGTCCTGTATTCTGTCTCATCTTCATAATTTGTTCCAATAGTATAAATCAAAATAACAATATAGCTTTGTGGAGTGTGAGTGCAGTCTTACAATCAGAATGCAGCATTTGAAATATAAAGAGTAGGTTTGTATTGCTACAAAATTTTCTACAAAATTGAGACTGCTTGAGACTTTGTATTGATTTTATGAAAGAGAAAGTAGACAAGTCATCTACATTTTGTAACTTTAGGATATCAAGAAATGTTAGCCACTGTTGAATTTGAAAATGCTGCATGCTTTATATATTAACTTTTAATCATAAATGAAAGTCACGTTCATTCTAACTTTTGCTTTCTTATAACTTATTTTTACTAAAAATTATTAAAAGAAAACATTTCCTAAAATATTATGTTTTTTAAAACAATGTGTATATATTTATTAGTTGTTAGCTGATCAATATCTCTCAGAACATTTATAGTCTTGTTTTCACTTGAATGGCAATCTCATATTTTAAGATAGAAATTTCTTTTATTTCCATGAGAGCTTTAAGAATTTAGGATTTGAGCATTTGCTGTGGCATATGGTGCATTTTCTGTCCTATTTTGTATACCAGCCCATTAAGGAGAGAAAGTGAAGTAAGTAATCTAAAAATAACTCTGCTGTTGGCCTAATTTAACAACAACAAAAAAAGTCTTCTGTGCATAAGTAAAGTTCCACATTTTGTCTCCCCTAGTGGAAAATCTCTGAAGCATTTTCCCACCTATTCACAGAACAACATCTCATTTGGCATCATAATCTCAGCCAGAAGGGCTCTTTGGACTCTTTTATAGTTTGTGTGCTAGCCCTAGTCATAGTACTAACCTCCTGAGTCCAGAGAAACCCACCTTACCTGATGATTACAGTACAACTACCTCTCAAGTCACATATACCTTTTTCCAGAACACATTCATTTTCACAAAAAAAACTTAAAATCTTGAATTGAACTTGAATTAGTATTATAAAGAACTCAATTGAATGAAAAGTATATATTAAAACTAATCAGAAGAGGTTTATTCATGTCTTTAAAAGTTCAATATTTTTTTCCTATTCATCTTTAAATTATCATAGGGCATCTTAAAAAATAATAATAACTTGTAAGATGAAATAAGGATAATGCATTTCTTTCATCTTTATATTTTCTTTGGTGATTTTTGCCATTTTACTTATACTATTTACTGTTTTTTTTTTTTTATTCTTAATGTATTTATATATTTTTTGGCATCTTCTTCTCTTGCTCATTGGAGTACTGAGTGTAGAAACCAGAAGATAATGGTTCTTTTTCTAACTTTAAGATTTTGGGTGCTTTGGACATTTTGTATGATTATATATTCAATATTGATTAGAGGTGCAGTGTCTCAAGAGCTTGAGTATGGGACATCAACATTGGAATGATGCATTTCTTCCTGGTGGGGGAACTACATGGCCCTGATGTATTTAAAGGCTTTTGCACTTAACATTCGGAGGAACTTTTATTTCTTCCATAAGAGCTTTAAGAATTTAGTAGTGAGCATTTGCTGTGGCATATGGTGCATTTTAAATTTTAAAATACTTTTGAATCCTCCATAAGCATTCATTCACTGATATATTAGACTAGTATAAGCTTAGAACACCCATAAAGAATACTTCTGCTCCTGAAAAAAATAAGTCATGAAGCAGATAGGAAAGAAATTTTGTTAAAACATAAAATGATTCAAGTATGAGAAGGAATGGAAGAAGAATAAGTAATAGCCCTATTAGGAAGCTACTGCCAGAGGTTGTTGTGTTAATGCTGGGCATGAATTACATCTCCAGGGAGCCAGATTCTTGTGAAGTCTCCTCCCACAGTGACTCTGACTTGAGTAAGTGACTTGCTTTGGCCAATGGGACATCAGCGAATGTGCTGCAAGTAAGGACTCCATAAGTGCTTGCTCATTGGAACTTACTTCTTGGAATGCTGCCATCACCATGAAAGGAAGCTTGGTATCACCTCCTTGAAGATAAAAGACCACATGGAGAGACCTAGCCCAGCAAGCCCAGGTGAGGTCTGCTTTTAGCTGCCCTACCAGATGAATTCAGCTTTGTGAGTAAGCATGTGCCAAATCAGCAGAAGAACCACACAGCTAACTCACAGAATTGTGAGAAAAAATAAGTTGTTGATTTAAGCCATGAAATTTTGGCATGGTTTGATACACAGATAAAAGATATGGGAACTTATCTAGATACAGGAACTTAACTTTTCAAGTTTTTTTTTTTTTTTCTGTCTCCCTTTTATAGCAGTCACTTTGCTAACATTTCTGAAGTACCTACTATCTATAAAACACTGTCTCTGGTTACATAGGGTTTAATAATAATTTTTTATAATTATAATTGTATAAAATGAAATTTGTTTCTTTTGATTTCCTGGCAAAAAGGAGAAGTCTCAAAATGAGGGGAACATTCATAATGCTTCAAGTTCATACCATATTTGGCATGTTCTGGTGAGCTGCTTAGTAGGATTCTTCATTGATCTGCATGGATGAGAGACTGTATCTTCATGGGATCAACTCATCTTAAGAGAGGAGAGATTTGGGGTTTGCAGACTGTTACCAGGGCAGTGGATAGTCATGAGAAGAATGGGTATTTATTCAAGCAGATGTGGTTGTGAACTACTCAGATGGACTGCTGTTAACTTCTCCACTGCAGAATTTGTGCCAGAGTCATAAGAAGGAGAACAGGGCCCCCAAAGAGCAAAATACTAAGCTCACTCTCTGTAAGACTTTATAGACATGATGCAGTTATACTTTGTGACTTATGCACAAGACTTGGCACAAATATGAGTGGAGGGGATTTTTGCCCACTCCAATAAGATGCCATTACAAATGGAAATATCAGGTGCAGGAAGAGTAAGTGACATAGGGAGCCAGGATATTGGTACCAAAAAGGGGTTAGGACCATAGGAACAGGAATGTTGTCCCTGTATTTCTAATGGCTTATACCTGTTGTTGCTAGGTTGTCTTCCACATAGGATGCAAGTGATCATTGTCCAGAGCAGGAGAATAGGGAGGTTCAGTGGAGCTTGGAGAAATACACAAAGGAACATCCATGGGAAACCTCTGGGGACTTCCTTACCTAGTTGGGAGACATTTAAAGGAAGTTATAGTATGCAGATTTAGCCATTCTCATTTTTACTAATTTGATTCATTTGCTTCCCAGCCTGATGTGGCCTGGGAGAACATGAATATATATTGACTATTTTTTTTTAACTTCTGTTGTCTTCAGAAAAAGACAAAGAGAAAGTACAAAATATTTCTGAACAATTTCAGTCTTGAGTGTATTGTGCAATTTTAGGATATTGGCTGATCCTTCAGCAGCTATTGAATCATGATAGAATAAGAATTATAGAACTGTGGAAGGGACTCCTGGAAGATCCAGAATTAACACTTTGGAAGACAAAATAATTTCTAATCTCTCTAGTTACTAATGTGACACACAGCTAGGCGATTAATGTTCAAGGACGTGATCAAATTGATATTCTGGAAAAAAAAAAGGAAATAAAAAATACCAAATATGAAATGGAGTGTTAAGACTTCTAGGAACCATGAGAAAAACATGAAGTCCAGGAAGAAAAGCAGCAGAGAACTTCTAACATCCTGAATAAAATCACTATAATTTATTAGAAATTAGTTACACTTGGCAAAGATTTTTATATATTTAAAGCAGTGACAATTAAAAGCCCAACAAGATTGTGCTTTGGGTAGATCATTTTGCCACATCTAAAACTTATTTGAGAAAAGAGTTGAAAAATTTCAAGCCCATTTATGAGGAAGGTAAATAAGAAGATAATGAAACCATGTTTTATCTATGAGGATTTCCTGTGTGTCCTGTTTCATTCCACAAAGGATTTATGAGAACTATAATAAGAAAACACTCTAGTGAAATCTGATGAAGTGGATAAGAAAATCAAATCAAAATGAATGAAAACATGATTGAGTATAGAAAATCAAAATGAGGAAAGATGTCTACCAGAGTTAAAGACATAGCTAGAGTTAAGTTCTTAATTTGCCTCTGTGATTCCTGGCAGTTAAAGTTAAATGTAATTAGTTATAGAATATCCATTTTGAAAAAGAAGGAAGAATAACATTCTTCAGAAAAGGGAATGCTGTTCTTTCTAGTAAATTCTAGAAGACATTTCTCATGTTGGGTTTTACCTGAGAGTATGAGTGATAATAGGGGTTATATGTAACTCATTGACCACATTCTAGCAACATTCTATATGTAACTCATTGACCACATTCTAGATTTTTCTGAAGGATTTCTTATTTCTCTTTCTCTAAAATTTAAATATATACCATCATGGTACAACTCCATGAATTTGATTATGAGAGAGAATAAGATATAAGATATATAGCACTCTTTCTTTTTTATTATAACATATTTGACTTTATTCATTTATACAACTTCAGTTATACCTTTTGAAACAATTCCAGATTTACGTTTTTAATCTCCAGTTTCTCCATTGTGCTACAGATGAATGCTTTAAACAGTGTACTGTGTATCTCTTTCTGGATATTATTTCTTCTTTGAGATTCTTGGTTGGAATGTAAAATACTGATTGCTTTCAATAAGGTTAAATTGTGGTTCTGTAGTTCTACTTTTCCTTATAGTTATTGATGTTCAGCTCCCAGAATGAACTTAACGTTCATTAAGTTAGTGACAGTTGTTGGATTGAGGGTCTGTTTTCCTGAAAAAATTGAAGTTGTATCATTCTAAAAATTTGCCTTGTATTAAATAAACAAAGGCTTGAAGACAGCAACTAAATAGACTGAAATCATGGAAGAAGAACTGAAATAAGTAAAAGTAAATAGAATTCTCTAAGCATTTTAAAATTTACAAATTTGTGTGTGAAACAGAAAGGAACATAACTTAAACAATTGTTTTGTTTGATGCTTTTTTTTTTTTTGAATCATTGACTACTCAATGTCAATTTAACTACCTAATTATCACCTCGGTCAACCTACTTTTCTCCCTCTCCAGTGTTACTATCACAGTGCAAAGCACTCTCAGATCTTGCTTGGCCTGCTGAAGTAGTCTCCTAGAATATATGTTGGTATATACTTTTGGTATGCATTCTTTCTGTTTTATCTCTCTTTTTTCCCCCTGTATCAGTGCCAACCAGAGTGCAGGCACATTATAGGTGCTCAGTGGGACACTTGTATACCTTTCTAGCAGGTCCTCTAACATAGCAGCAAACATGATGTTTATCAAACACTACTTTTATGTCATTCTTCTGGTTATAATGGCTCTTTATCCTCTTAGGAAAATGACCAAAATCCTTATCACAGCCATCAGTTGTGCAAGTGCAGTACATGGCTCTTCTCCTGACTGTTCTGCCCTGGCTCTCTGCTCTTCAACACACCGGTATCTGTTCATTTCCTTCAACTTGACACCCTTGTTCTTGAGCCCTCATAGGAGCATTTTTCTTTGCCAGGAATGTTGGCTGTTGGTCTTCCTACTTTGTTCCTCTACTCAACCCTCAAATCTCAATTCAAATGCAGCTTCCTCATGGAAGTCTTTCCTAACCTAACTATGCTGTTGGTTCTCATAACACCTTTTTCATCCAATAGCTGAAGTTCATAATGACGAGTAGTTGATTAATTTTTGCCTGTTTCCATGCCTTGACTAAACTGTAAGCTCCACAAGGACAGAGACTTTTGTTTCCCTGTCAGTTTGAAGCCAGCACCTAGCATGCTACCTAGTATAGCGTAGGAATTAAATAAATATTTATTGAATAAATTAGTGAATCAGTGAAGGAGCTAAGCTAAACAAGGAAATAAATGGAATAAATGAGGGGAAAGGTTAGGATATTATTAAAGTTATAAATTGAATTTATATTTTGAAAGCATTTAAGTCAAATTGATAGGTATGAACACATTTAAAACAATAGCTATAAATGAGGATAGGAAAAAAAGATTAATACTATAATTCCAGAAAATAAAGTCAATTAAAAATAAAAGCTGAAGGTTAGATAAGGAAACATAATGTTAAAATGAGATCAAAATAATAGTAAAATATATGAGTTTAAAAATGTGAAATGTGTAGGTAATTATGATTAAGAATTAATGTGGGAAGAATGCTAATCAGAGGAGCTGTGAGGAAGTCCCAGTTTAAGGTATCTTTTGGGGAACACCTGAGTAAGCCAGGACAGGTTCTTTTAATTTTTTTAAAAAAATTAATGCATATACCCATAGCAGATCTCAGCGGCTATAGCAAGAGAGTGAACATCCAGATAACTTGTACCCTAAGCCTGGCAGGTGAAAATAATTTTATAGTCTCAAAGGAAATTTTTTACTTTGGTCTAACAAATGTAGATTCTACTTTGGGCTGGATTACCCTATATTTATTTATTTATAATCATAGGATTATAATAATGCTTTCTGAATGTTTATATCTACGTTATTCGATCTTTATAGCTACCTTGTGGGACAAGTTCTTTATTTCCATTGAGAGGAATCTTAAACATCAGTTACTTTCAAACTTCTATTTTAGAGTTGGGAAACTGAAACCTTAATAAATTAAGACATTTTATTTATTTATTTTAATTAATTTATTTATTTTTTTGAGACAGAGTCTCACTTTTGTTGCCCTGGCTAGAGTGAGCGCTCTGGCGTCAGCCTAGCTCACAGCAACCTCAAACTCCTGGGCTCAAGCGATCCTCCTGCCTCAGCCTCCCAAGTAGCTGGGACTACAGGCATGCACCACCATGCCCAGCTAATTTTTTGTATATATATTTTTAGTTGGTCAATTAATTTCTTTCTATTTTTAGTAGAGACGGGGTCTAGCTCAGGATGGTTTCGAACTCCCAACCTCGAGCAATCCACCCACCTCGGCCTCCCAGAGTGCTAGGATTACAGGCGTGAGCCACCGCGCCCGGCCAAGACATTTTAACTAGTATGTTTTAGTTAAGATGAGATTGAAACCTCCATCGTTTGATTGTCTTGTGACTA
Organism: Microcebus murinus; assembly: GCF_040939455.1. Taxonomy (NCBI): domain Eukaryota; kingdom Metazoa; phylum Chordata; class Mammalia; order Primates; family Cheirogaleidae; genus Microcebus; species Microcebus murinus. The sequence continues at coordinate 68,882,548 of NC_134112.1, forward strand.
ACAAATTACCATTGATTGGGTGGCTTATATACAACACAAATTTATTTCTCATCGTTCTGGAGGCTGAAAGTCAGAGATGATGGTGCCAGCATGGCTGCATTCCTTTGATGGTCCTCTTCTGGTTTACAGACTGCTGTCTTCTCACTGTATTCTCACACGGAGGAGAGCAGAGCAGAGGAAGCAAACTTTTTGTGGCTATTTTAAGGTCACTAGTCCCATTAATGAGGGCTCCATCCTTATTACTTTATCTAAATCTAATAATCTTCCAAAGGCTCCCCCTCCTGATACCATCACATTGTGCCGTAGAGTTTCAACATATGAATTGCAAGGGGACACCAACATTCAGTTAATAACACCCAATAGAGTTCTTTTTCTACCACAGCCTGTTAACTGTATTTCCACTTACTATTTCTTCAGTTCACAGTGGTTGAATATTTTGTAACATTTATGAACAATAATGGCAAAAAAAGAATGGAAAGTTCTAATAGAAATTATTCTCATTCCAGATTAGGAGTGAGTTAATAGAAAATTTATGCCACTCGTGCTGTCCTTATGCATAATTTCTTATTCTGTGTGAAATTTGTCCTCATTAAAGCATGATTTTCAAAATGGAAAATATTAATCGTTTTTAAAATTACTGAAGATAGAAAAAGTATGTGATAAAGCTAAGAATAGACAGCTATAGTAAATGACTAGTTATATATCAGCCTAAGGTTTTTTGGATGACTATTTTTTTTTAACCTAGTCAGGATCAAGCTTTGAAAAGACCTCAACAAACTAGAATAGATAAAACTCATAGGGATAAATTTAATAGAGATAAATGATAAATGTAAAGTTCTTTATAGATGTGTAAGTTTAATAGAAGTTCATGCAGTGTACATTTTTTAATTGGCTACAGGCTTCATTTAAACTAACAGAATGACATTCATTGATTCAAATTTTAAGACTTGATTTATGTGCCACATAATTTTGCTGAGTACCAGAGACCCCAGAACCATGTTGTCACCTAATCCTCAGAGTGTGGCAGACACATAAGTGAACATATTATTCCACTACATCATAAGTAGAGTTATAAAGGTTTTCACAGGATGCTAGAGAAAGGCAGAGAAAGGAAGATACCTCAGAATGGGGGGTGGAGAGAGCAGAGGCTTTCCAGAGGAGAACCCTGAATTGTTCAAAATCAGTTTGACTTACGTACAGAGGTTGGAAATGAAGGTTCTGGTTCTTTAGAGCAATGATTTTCAAAATGGTTGACCATCTTCTGATGGGCAGGGAAAGTTCATTTTGGAATTATATTCCCCATGTACAAGTTCATTCTTTTATCCCCATGAGTGGAAAAAAATATGCATAGGTTTTAACTTTCATGAACAATTAATGACTATTCACTAATAGCCTAAGTTAGTTATTAAGTCTTATTAAATATAATACCTATTAACAAAATTCAGCTCATTAATAGAGTCTACTGAGTATTCTAATATTCTATCAGAAGTCAGTGTGACAAAATACTTACTATATTGTAGGGCTCCAACTGCTCATGCTCATAAAACAGGTGGCCAGAATTACCAACGTTCTGGCAGAATGTTTGTTATCGGTATATCAGCTAGGCTGACTGATTATGGTGTTCAAATGCTATTATTTTGCTTATGATTTATAAATGATTTAGATTTATCATTATTTCCAAGATTGTCTCCTTTACTTAATATGGTTAGCAATTCATACTTATATCAACAGTATTTTTGGTTTTTGCATATCGTATAGTTGGTAAGTTATGAGCCAAATCATCTTTATCAGAGCTTTTCAAACATTGCCATGCTTAAGAATCAGCCATAAAGCTTATTACAAAACAGATTCTTGGGTCCCACCTGCAGAAATTCTAATTCAGTACGTCTGTGTAGAGACTGGTAATCAGCTCTTCTGACAAACTCCAAAGGTGATGCCAATGCTGCTGATCTTCCCACCAGACTTTAAATAGCACCTGTATGTTTCCTTATTGCTAAAGCAGATGAACAGAACATCATCCTATGAAAACATTCCTGTATGAAGGCATGTCACATCATTTAGTTCCTCTCTACTTGAAGGTAGTAACTGACAAGAGGGGGTGAGTAGATTGGTGATTGTCAGTTTCTCAGAGTGTTTTGGCCAACTTCAGTAACTCACTTTGGAAAAAAAGATTGAGAGAGTCTCATTTCAAGCAAATTCAAGTTGATCAATGTGGCTAAATAAATCACATACTAGGAGAACACACAGGATAAATCACTGTGGCTCCCCCATTACATGCTGAAAAGACGGAAGGGATAAATGTGGCTGGAGACGTTTACTGGATTATCTAGGGTTTTGTGTGCCATGCTCAAAAATTTGCATTTATCCTAAGGGTAATAGTAAATAATCAACACATTTGAAACTAGAGGGTGGTGTAATAGAAGTTATGAAACAGGAGTATGACAAGAGTGGAGGCAAGGGATACCAGTTTGGGGGCTGAAACAATACTCTAGGTGAGAAAAATGAAGGGCTTGAACTAAATAAGCAGCAGTGAGAATAATAAACACAGTTCTGAGAGACATTAAGGAGGCAAGAATAATGATAATAGCTAACATTTATTCTGTGATCACTATGAGCTGATCACTCTTCTAAGCACTTTATGGATATGAATTAATTTAATCCTGACAGCAGCCTAGTGAGGAAAGTGTTATTTTTATTTCTAATTTACAGATAAGGTAACTGAGTCACAGGCTAGGCTGTTTGTCTAAGGCCACACAGCTGGGAAGAGCGTAGTAAGAATTTGAATTTCAGCAGTTTGGCTTATAACCTGTACTCTTAAACTGCATAGTAAATTTGATGGTTAATTGAATATTAGAAGGAAAAGTATAGGATACTAAAAGATTTCTAAACATTACTAGTCTGTACCAATACAGGAAAGGTAGGAGGTAAAGTATATTTGGAGTATGATGAAGTGGAGAAATAAAGGATATTATGGACCCCCAAATTCATATGTTGAAATACTAACCCATAATGTGATGGTTTTAGGATGTGGGGCCTTTGGGAGGTAATTAGGTCATGAGAGAATGAGATTACTGCCCTTCCAAAAGGGACCCCAAAGAGCTCTCTCATGCTTTTTCTACCATGTGGGAGATAAGGAGAATACAGCTATCTGCAACTCTTAAGGGCTCTCACTGAACTAGATCATGCTGGCATCCTAATCTCAGACTTCCAGTCTCCAGAACAGAATACATTTCTGTTTATAAGCTACAGTAGGCCAAATTGATGAATACAAAGGGGAAAGGAGAGGCTAAATTCGGCTTTTGACATTTTGAGTTTGAGAAGTCCTTAGGAAGTCTAAGGAAGATATCTGCTTTTGCAGTACATATATGGATCTTGAACTGTAAAACTCTAATGTGAATTCACAAAATCATGGTTGCTAGATTAGCATGGGCAGGGTGTTATCAAATGGATAAACAATGTCTGTAATACTGCATTCGGTTCTGAATGTCACATTTTAACTGAAGTTAGAGTTTATCCATAGTGCTGAAAGATTGGGAAACAATGTCTTAAGAATAATGGGGTAAGGACCTGGATTGGTCAGTGCAGAGTTAAGGAGATGTGGGGAGGTGCGATAGTGCACAGTGTTTCAGAGAATAGTTATGTAGAACAGGGAATTTATTTTACATTGCCTTAGTATTCTGAATAGAACCAAATAGACACAAGTTATTCAGAGATAGATACTGAGAATAAAATATGTCCAGTATGGGAAAAGATTGCCTTATGAGGTAGTAAGTACCTATGAAAAGAAATATTGAAACACTGTCAATAGGGGTACTGTAGAGTTAATTCCTGTTCTGCTTGGATTATTGAGTCCATCAGAACTTGATAGCATTGTAATTATGTTTTAGGTTGTTTTATAATTTGTTTATAAGTTACTATTTTTTGGTATTAATATGTCTATTTTGAGTTTTTCTTCACAGAACTTGAAATTGAAGTAATTCTTTTTCTTGGCATAAAACATATAAGCCATTACTATTTAAGATGATAATTGCTAGAAATGTATAAGGATTTTCTTTAAATATTAATCTACCTTTCATGACTGCTTCAGTTGTTTTAACAGAATACAATTGTTTACTTGCAGAAATAATTTACTATATCAGTGATTCTAAATAAACATAGTAGAGTTTTTAATTCTACTTAAGACAAAATGTCAAAATATAGTTTCTCATTACTGGATTTACAGTCGTTGGGTTTTTTGGTGGTGGGGGAGGGGGCCGCTGGGAGTTTTGTTACCAACAATGAAATACAACCCTCATGTTGTACTGTGTAGGATAGATACTGTAAATTTCTGGCCTTGCTTTTCCATTGATCTGGACTGCCATATGGGAATCCTGTTCAGCTGATCTTTATTTCCTGAGTCAGAAATTCTGTTTTACCCATCCTTGGGGCTTTCAGCAGCTATTCTCAGTAGGCCGTCAGGTATTGCACATGAAAGAGAAGGTTCAAAGGCATAGAAATAAGGTTCAGTGCTGTAATGTTTACACTGCATTTTAAAAAAAAAATTCTAAACATTTTCTGAGCCGATGGATCAGCATGAAAGCTTAGTAGATCTAAGACCTTTTATATGCTATAGTTTAGGTAACATTTGCATACACATAATTTTTAAGGAGTGAAATGGGATTCATTAGTTATAAGTTGATACCAAAATTACTTGGTATGTGATTTTTCCAATAAGCATAATTAACAACATTGTAATTAATTTTGTAAGATTTTAGATTTTTTTCCCCACAGATTTATTTACTTGTTCTGCTTTATTTTGTAGCTGACGATTGAACTGTGATAAAGTATAGTTTATAATCAAAATAAGAAATTAACAAATTGCTAGGAATTTTATAGTAAACATACATTTCTGAGGTTTTACCACTTTTTGTATGGTCACCTACATATATTACATAGGAATAAAAATGTTGAGTTTTTAAAGCAAAATTGTAATGAAAATACCAATATGGAAAAGGCGATTGTTATAAGTTTATCACTTATTTAATAAAGTGTATTTTAATTAGAAAGATCTTTTATCATGATAGGTTGATTTATAGTGTGAAGTCAGCTTATGTGACAGTAATTTGGACATAATGTGGATCTCTGTGAGTAGTTACATATTACATTTATGCATTATAAATGGTAGACAGACACCTTTGCTACTTCTCTCAGATGTGTATACAAACAAAATATTCCATGTGGAATATAAAAGTTTGGTAAAGATCTTGTGTTTATTCTTAAGTAAAAAATGTTTATAAAATATTTTTAAAAGTATCATAAAATAAACATTTGTGTTTTATACCATACACAGCATTTTCTTATAAAGCAAGTTTCTGACATTTTGTTAAGCTGTAACAGAATCTATGCTTCTAGGAAGTTTACATACATCAAAAGACTTTGACAAGTTGAAGTTTGTTTTCTGAATGGAATTATGGGAGGATTTACAAAAGAGAATATACATGCTTAGCAGCTGATCTATCAAAATATTTTTGACTTGATTTTCCTTTTATGGGCTTCTCTTCCATTTTTATTCTGTCTTCTGTGTGTGTGTATGTTGCCTATAAAATTTGCATAATGTAAATATATCCTGTAACCACAGTCAAAGTGGTTATTTGGAGATACATTGTTAGCCCCTAAGGAGTAAGTAGGGGTATGAGGCAATACTAGAAATTACATAACACAGTTTATCTTCCCTCACTCCTACCTACAAACATAATTGTGATGTTTAATAAATCTAGCGTCATTTTTATGTTAAATGCTAGACAATGTCAAGCTCTAGATTTGAAAAGTGATAATATAATAATCAGCATATGAAAAAAGTTGATGTTTATTCTAATCATAAGGTTCAAAAATTGGTTAAAATCATTCTATTATTTAGTTATAGAATCCAAATTCTTTATTTGGGTGGATGCTCAGGATCCTGGGGTTTCTTGTGATATCTGGAGATTGATTGGTTATTTGGTTCCATTGGTGTGATGCCTTTAAACTTTGAGCTACCCAAACACTCTGATTTTAATCTATATTATAACACATGACATAATCTATTGTTATAGATCTGATTTCAAATAAACTCTGAGATATTTGTGATCGGGGACAATATTTTATCAATCCTTGTCCAGGGTCAAGTGGTACATTTAAGAGGCAGTAAACAAAGAGTATGGTTGGCCTCTTAAGGGCAACATTAAAATAGAATACATATTCTTCTCTTCCTCTTCTTCCCTCTACCCTCCCTTCCCTACCGCTTACCCCTTTCTCTATTTCCTACCCCTCCCCTCCTCCTCCATCATCAGTATTATTGTTGTTGTTGTTGTTTGAGACAAGAGTCTTGCTCTGTCCTCTGGGCTAGAGTACAGCAGTGTCATCATAGCTCACTGCACCCTCTAAATCCTGAGCTCAAGCAATCCTCCTGCCTTAGCCTCCTGGAGTAGCTGAGATTACAGGTTTGCACCGCCATGCCCAGCTATTTTTCTCTGGTTTTAGTAGAGACTGGGTCTTGATCTTGCTCAGTCTGCTCTCAAACTCCTGACCTCAAGCAATCCTCCCACCTTGGCCTCCCAAAGTACTAGGATTACAGGCATGACCCATGGTGCCTGGCTTTCATTATTGTCATCTTAATTTTGTGTGCTGAGTATGTTAGACACCTGTGATGATTGCCACACTTCATGGTTAATTTAATCCTCACCACAACACTTTGAAGCATTTATTTTACTAAATTTAAGGATGAGAAAATAAGAATATAAACATCAGAATAACTCATCCGGTGAAGCACAACTAGTAAGCAGTAAATCAGAATTCAAACCCAGTTCTAATCCCTGATTCTGTGCTAATAGGCAATACTGACTTTAATCGTGGAATCACAATGACTAGTTTGTGAATTTCTGTCACTAAACATGCAAGCCCCAGTATTTTTTTAAAACCATCTATCACATTGCTTTGTGTCTGTCTAGCTCTAAATAAAAGTTTTATTAAAAGTTTGACAGAAATTTGGTTCTAGTGAAGAATGTTACCTTTCTTTAGTGAGATTAATATGAAGAAATAACAGTTCCGTTGAATTTCATATGGATTCATTTAAGAACCTACTGCATGCATGGAAGGTACTATGGTAGGTTGGTCATAGGGGGATTTATAGATGAATATAACATAACATTGCTCTCAAGGAGATTAAAATATAGTGAATAGAGAAATATTTGTATATGTAGATAAGTAAAATGCAAGATGAAATGAATTAGGTTCTAAATAGATAACACCCTATGGAATGTTCTATTCTAATTGGGTTTCAGAAAAAAAAATTATGGTGGGCATGGTACTTGACCTGGGTTTTAAATAATGTATAGATGCCTACGAGGTTTATTTACATAAAGATTCAGAAACATAATGGCACACACATTCCCAGAATGAATTTGTGTGTGCATATGTATGTGTCTGTAAGGACATGTATGTGTGTATGAAGGTACAGTCACAGTGGGATTAGCATGTACCCCTCCTAAATACTTTCACTTTCATGAAATGTAAAAAATGAAGGGTTTATATAATATCTCCTTTATTGGATGCTATCACAATATTATCTTGATGTAGATGTTGGGTTTGGCATCTGAAACTATTTGCACTCATTATCAAATAGCATAGTAACCTATACAATTCTTATAGTGATATGTGGGCATATGCTAAAGGGGAATCATTGTAAATTAGAAGAACCTGGTTATGAAGGGACATACTTAATCTTGCAGTGAAAATTCTTAAATTCAGGGCCTTGGAAACTATTGTCAGTCAGTAACCGACTTGGTTTAGATTAGTCTGGATGAGTAGGAACTTACATAAAGGAAGATATCACAAGTCAAGTATTCATATTTGTGTCATCTTCAAATGATTAAACCAAAATAACACTCTGGTTTAGCCTTATAAGTAGGTCTTTTAGGTTCTCCCAATTCTGTCTCTCCAAATTTCTTTACTTTTTTTTTTTTTTGGTTTGGTTGATTCACTTATTATATATTATAGCATAATAAACTACAAACTTACTGATTTAAGGTAACATTTTAATTATCTCATGCTTTCTTTGGGCATTGCATAGCTAGGAACTCAGCTTCAGGCTCACTTACAAGCTGAAACCAAGGTGTCAGTGAGGGTCCAAGTCTGATCTTATTGCTCAACTGGGAAAGGGCCTGCTTCTAATCTCACAAGATTATAGGCAGGATCCAGTTCCTGTGGGTGATTGGACTGAGGGCCTCAGTTCCTTGTTGGCTACTGACTGGAGGATTCCCCATTACTTGCCACATGAGTCTCTCCATATGAAAATTTATTCTATCAAAGTCAACAAGGAAGTCTCTAAATAGAGTTTGCTAGCAAGATAGGAATTACACCCTTGTGGAGCGTAATCATGGTAGTATCATCTCATCACCTTTGCTATATCTTGTTGATTAGTAGGAAGTCTCAGTCCTTCCCATACTCAAGGGGAAAGGATTACATAAGGGCATAAATACCAGGAAGTGGAGCTCATTGGGGGCCACCTTAGGGTCTATTTTGTCATGTGACTACTTGTAATTATAACTTTATTATGATTTAAAAAGAATTTAAAATCATGGCTCCTTCTACTTTCACTTTCCTGTTTCCCTCTCCCAGGGTTTTCCTTATGTGAAATATCATATTAGCTGCATATGCTTATAGATAGTACTAGGAAAATAACAATAAAAATGGTAAAATAAAATAAACATTAAATATCTTATGAGTAACCAAAATACTAATGATATAAATTTATAGCTGGTTTTAGCAATGAAAATTGGCAGGTTCATGACACAGTTATCTGCATTTATTAGAATATTATGGACAGGCCACTGGCTAATGATTAAATTGGTTTGAATGATGATCAGAGGGCTGCATATGGTAAACTCTCTTGTGCTTTATTTTGCTCCTTAATACATCTTAAAGTTTAAGTATATTCCTATAGTCATTTCTGTTTTACCACCATAGACTGTAAAAGACTGGTTTTAATGTGCAAACAAACCTAAGAGATTTTCCCTGACACCTAGTTGATACATTTCTCTCAATTAGTTAGCATAATCATCTGTGGTTGGTTGCTCATGGCCCAATATTACCCTGAAGAATGAATAAAATAGAGGATTCAATTTCAGGTCACCACCTCTTATCCTAACATAAGCCTTGTTAAGTAAACCTTTGTCAGACTTCTTTCTCACCGTAAAATGACTTACCTCTTGTTTATGAAGCAGATTCTTAGACTTGATCTTTCATATAATTTCAGTGTAAATATTCTATTACTAAATTTATTTTAAAACTTTAGTATTCAAAGTTTCCTTTTCCCCTTAAATTACTCACTAGTCTGGAATCAAATCACTCAAAAATTGCATTTTCTAAAAATGTCATGGTTAAATATATTTACTCTCATCTGTATGGTCCTAAACATGTTCATTTTAGTGTTGTTTGCCCTATGTTAAAAATGCCTCAGCGACTTAAAAACAATGACTATGTAAATCTTTTTGTGTAGCACGTCATACAATTAGGCATTTAATACATGCTTTTACTGATGATGAAAACCTAGTTAAAAACCTTCTGGAGAAATCCAGAATTTTTAAACAACCAAGTATATCATCATAATATTTTAAAGACTCTCCATTATTCTGAAATGGCTTCCTTCTTCATAGCAACTTTAGCCTAATATCCCTTTTCATCCTCTCCATTTCTTAATAGAAGTATATAAAATGTTCTCTTTGTGCTTCTTTTGTCTGAAAACCTTAAATCTCTGGCTGCCAGAACCTTTTCTTCTTGACTTGGTTATGTTGGTGATATCACATCTTCACCTCACATCTACCCTTTCCATTCAGGAAGGTTGAGGAGGAATTTGAATATACAGTATGTTAGATTATACAGCAAAAAGATACCTTATACCTTAGGAATAATACACTCCAGCATTCTTACTTGAGTCTTACAGAAATAAGTGACTTATCAAAGTATACATGGATATTTAGTAGAAAACCCCAAACTAATACTCAGAGGCTTTAACTGCAAGCTCTATATTTTATTGTTAGTCATACAGGTGAATATTATTCCATTCCATGTATGGCTTGCAGTTTAGTGAGACCTGGAGACACAATTCATATACACTTTTTTTGTGCATCTTTTCCATACTCACATTGGCTGGTGGATATTATAGTAATATGAAAAATAGTCTATCAGCCATTGCACAACCTTGAGCCAGTGCTATATGGCAGGTCTTATTTTGACTGGTTAGTCACTGGAGATAAAAAATATGGTTTTATAAAATTATGCTAATAAGACCATACTTTTACTACTCATATGTGTGTTTTTGGAATATTTAAGGTAAATTTCCTTTAATGTGAAGGTGTATAGCTCCAAGTCATGTCATCCTGTTTTTTCTGTGAAAGCTTGGAAGCTTATGTTGGTCTTTTCCTCTTGTTACTATTGATGAGTATTACAGTATATGCTGGATTTCATAATTTAACTCCATTGTGTTTTTTTTTTTTTTTTTTGAGACAGAGTCTCACTTTGTTGCCCAGGCTAGAGTGAGTGCCGTGGCGTCAGCCTAGCTCACAGCAACCTCAAACTCCTGGGCTCGAGTGGGCTTCTGCCTCAGCCTCCCAGGTAGCTGGGACTACAGGCATGCGCCACCATGCCCGGCTAATTTTTTATATATATATCAGTTGGCCAATTAATTTCTTTCTATTTATAGTAGAGACGGGGTCTCGCTCTTGCTCAGGCTGGTTTTGAACTCCTGACCTTGAGCAATCCGCCCGCCTCGGCCTCCCAAGAGCTAGGATTACAGGCGTGAGCCACAGCACCCGGCCCTCCATTGTGTTTTGATTTGTGTTGTTCTGTAATTATTTTATATACCTTCACTTTTCTTCATTAACTAGAATTTAAGATTTGCTAAGGCAAGAATGATCATATTCTTCCCTTATATTCTACTGTGTAATTATCTTACTTCTTGGTACATATTGGATGTTAAATAAAAATTTTTAAAATTATTTCTTAGTTGTTAAGTGTATTTTTTTAATATCATTAAAATGTAGTTTAAAAAAAAGCTAAATGCTTTTCTTGAGGGAAAAAAATAACCAGGTACTTTGTTCAGAGTTTTAAAAAAAAATCTGTCTCTAGAACATACTAGAAAGATTTGCTATGAAAAAATTGAAACAATTAAGTATATATTTAATTAGAATACATACCTATAATGTTTATTTTTCTTCAGTATTTTTGTTGATTTTATTTTCTTTTATGAATAAGGGAATAGAATTAGGACAAAGTTTCTGGGCAAATTATTTCCAGTATTTTATCGTTATAAAATGTAACAAGATTCCTTGTTAAATGTTAATAATTGAATAATAGTAATAATAAAATATAACTTAGAACATTTAAATTCCTGTCATATGGGATTTTTATTTGAATATATTTTATGGGTCTGACTTTTTAGTATGTAAAGTAGATATTTTTGTAAATTGCATACTCTAGAAGTAAAAATACAAAAATCTTTTCATAAATCATATACTACAGAAAAATATACAGGGACATCAGAATAGGTGTTTGAGAAAATTAGGAATTTATTTTTTTCTGGGAAAAAACTTAAACTGCCATTGAATTTCATATTCATTTAATTTTTGAAAAGGAAATGTTGGCATTGTTATGCCAGATCATTATAAGCTTTATTTCTACTACATTTTATCATAATGCACACAGAGTATAAATAAACTCTGGTATGCTAAACCTAATAGCAATTAAACTGGAAGTGTTTGTGTTTCATCACTGTGAACTTCGCAGAAATGTTTCCATGACAACCTCCATGCTAGTTAAGACAACCAGAGGTGATCAACAGTTTACATATTTTTTCTCTTGTAAGAATGGAATTTGTGTTGACAGTTTTGGCCTTTAATGGCACTTTTGTTCTGTGTGAAAGTATTTGTTTACCAGATCATATGCTGTTAACTGTCAGGCTGAGGTAGAGTGACTGCTTTTGATAAAAGGCTGCATTAGAATTTTTAGTCTGTGAAGCTCTTATACTCTAATTATCCCCATCAGTATGGAAGAGTCCATTTGCTTCACTACCCTACAAATTACACTTTATTAAGACCAAGTATTATGCTGAGTAAAATTGGAGGGATCTTGATTTTGTTTAACCATCTAAAACGGGAAGTTCCTTTTAACTTTACTTTTTCATGTTTTACTTTTTTATGTGCATTCATTTAATGTACATGCATGTGTGTACATTAAATGACAAAGTATACACATGTATATACAAAATGTACACATGTGTGTACATTAAATGACAAAGTATACACACACATATACTTTGAAAACAACATCTAAGTGACCAAAAGGTTACTGGGGCAATATTAATGATTTTTCATATCTCACTTCTCTAGAATATTGTAACTACATTAGCGGAGTCTGCTATAAGAAATGTGCAAAATGAGGAATGTGCAAAAAGAGAAATGTGTAATGTTATAGTTTCAAACAAGAATTTCCAAGATTCTATTGCTGATCATGGAACTGAAGACTTTTCCTTATTTATTGTTACATACATAGAGGAATATTACAAACTTGTTTAGTTTGAGATTCTCAAAACAAGTGAGAATCTCATACATGTTCTTATGAAGAGGACTGAAATTGTGAATTCTTTCTGGAGAGCTTTGTGAGTTACACAGTAGAGGATCCTGTGATTATCTGGATTCTGTGATTATCACCATGGTCACATGTCAGCATCATGTAATACCTGCAGGGTGGGGGCTAGGTGGAAAAGGCATATTCAGTATTTTTATGTTATCAATATATGAAAAAATAAACTCATTACTTTCTAAAAGTACAGCTTGATAGTTTTCTTGGATAGTATCAAATGTAGTTGTTAGGTTTAACATATGTCTTCTCAGAAAAAGAAAATAAAACTTTTTATCAGCTTTGTTAAACTAATATTAAGTCATAATTTGCCATAACCAAAAATTACTCTTGTTTTCCTTAAAATTACATATTAAAATATATTAAAATCAATAGTCATTTTCATAATATCTTACTAAACTAATAACTATTTTATTTTAGCTTAAACAACATAATGCTGATTTTTCTACTTTCTTTTCCTTCAGCTTTGTCTTGACATCATCATCTGCTCAATTGCGTCAGCCAGAAACTTGGAAATGTCCTTGAACCTTTCTTTATTCATTCAATCATTCATCCACTTGTTTCTTCTCATGGTTCTAGGCACTGAAGCTACAGCAGAGAACAAAACACACAAAAATCCCTTCTTTTTTGTAGGTTATATTCTCATGAGGGGAAGGCGACAATAAAATGATCTAGTTAATGATACAGAATGTGAGAGATATTAATTAAGTGCTGTACAGAAAAATAAAAGAGAAAAGAGAAATGTGTGTGAGACATGGGGTCAGGTGTGCAATTTTAAATAGGGTGGTCAAGAAGGTCTCACTGAAAAGGTGACACTTGTCCAAAGATCTAATGGTGAAGGAAAGAGCTGTGCATATTGTCTGAAAGGAAATCATACTAAGGCAGAGAGAACAGGAAGTCTTGATGTAGAAGTATTCCTGGCATGTTCTGGTACAGAGGAAGCAAGGGCAAAGAGAAGTAGGAAGGCCGGGCGCGGTGACTCATGCCTGTAATCCTAGCACTCTGGGAGGCCGAGGCGGGCGGATTGCTCAAGGTCAGGAGTTCAAAACCAGCCTGAGCGAGACCCCGTTTCTACCATAAAAATAGAAAGAAATTAATTGGCCAACTAATATATATATATATAAATCAGCCGGGCATGGTGGCTCGTGCCTGTAGTCCCAGCTACTCGGGAGTCTGAGGCAGGAGGATCGCTTGAGCCCAGGAGTTTGAGGTTGCTGTGAGCTAGGCTGACGCCATGGCACTCACTGTAGCCTAGGCAAGAAAGCGAGACTCTGTCTCAAAAAAAAAAAAAAAGAGAAGTAGGAGACAGAACTAAGGATTGAAGGGTAGAGCCCTGTGGGTTATTCTAGACCATTGGAGGGTTTTGAACAGATGAGTAACACAACATGATTTGCCTGTTAACAAAAACACTTTGGCTGCTGTGTTGAAAATAGCCTGCACAGAGGGAGGGATGCAGGCAGGGATGCAACAAGAATGAAACTAGTTAAGATTTATTGCAAGAATCCAAATAGCAGATGACAGTAGCTTGAACAAGAGTAGTAATAGTAATGGAAGTTGTGAGAAATGATGAAATTGTGGTTATATTTTGGTGATTTAGCCAATACGATTCCCTGACAGATTCAATGTGGTGTTTGAGACAAAGAGGAGAGATAAGGTTGACTCCAGGTTTTTGACCTGAAGACTGGTAGAACAATATTTCCTTTATTCTGAGATGTGGAAGACCATAGAGGGAGCAGGATTGTGGGAAGGAACACTAGAAATTCAATTTTGGCCATATTTGAGAGATCTATTAGACCTCTAATTATAGTAGGTGATTAGATGTAAGAATCTGAATTTTGGAGCAGAGATTTGAGCTGAAGATAAAAATTTGTAAGTTAGCATATAGATGTCATTTGACATTATGAGGCTAGATGAGATCACCATGGGAGGGTAACTAGAAAGAAACAGTCCAAGAGCTGCGCCCTGAGACATTCTATTGTTGAAATAGTAAGTAAATAAAAAAGAACCAGTGCTATGGTTTGGATGTGGTTTGTCCACACCAAAACTCATGTTGAAATTTGATCCCCAATGTGGCAGTGTTAAGAGGTGGGCTCTACTGGGAGGTGTTTAGGTTATGGGGGTAGATCTCTCATGAATGGCTTGGTGCTATTTTAGCTGTAGTGACACAGTTCTCTCTGGAGTGTGACTGGTTTGGTTCTTGAGGTAATCTATTAGTTCCTGTGAAAGAGAGTTGTTGTAAAGCTAGGATACTTCTCAGGTTTCCCCTCTTTGCACGTACCTTGGCCCTTCTTTGCCATGTTGTGATGTAGCACAAAAGCCCTTGCCAGAGGACAGGGCCACATCCTTGAACTTCTCAGCCTGTGAACTGTGAGGTTTAAAACCTCTTTTCTTATAAATTACCCAGTCTCAGGTATTGTTTTATAGCAACACAAAACAGACTAAGACAACCAGTAAAGGAGTCTGAGAAATATGCAAGGTATGAGGAAATTCTGAGGACTATAGTATCCTGGAAGCCACATGTAGAAAGCATTTTAAGGAGGAAAATATTATCATTTGTGTCAAAAACTTCTGATAGGTAAAATGAGGATTGAAATTTGATTTTTAGATTTAGTAACATTAAGATCATTAGTGACCCTTACCTTAGCTCTTTAAGTGGAATTCTTTTGGTAGATTGGTGAAATTATAGGAGTGGGTTGAAAAGAGAAGGGAAGGGGGCAGGCATGGTGGCTCATACCTGTAATCCCAACACTTTAGGAGAGTGAGGCAGAAGGATCACTTGAGGCCAGTAGTTTGAGTCCAGCCTGGACAATATAGTGAGACCCCCATCTCTACAAAACATAAAAAAAAATGCTCTTGTGGTAGTGTTGTCCTAGGTATTCAGGAGATTGAGGTAGGAGGATTGCTTGAGCATAGGAGTTTGAGGCTACAGTGAGCTATGACTGATTGGTAAAAGAGTGAGACTCTGGAGAGAGCGAGAGAGAGAAGGGAAGGAGAGAGAAAAATTGGAAATAGAGCTGTCAGGGAGTGGGTCTGGTGATAATGCCACAATCTCCCACTGTTCTTACTGGGTTTTCGTGGATTTTGTTGAATAAAAGTTTTTCTGTTGTTGTACATCTTTTGATGAATCTCTGCAAATTTTGAATAATTGCCTTAAAAAATACTATTTTTGACCACCTAAGAGATATCTCTTCTGGTGAGAGAAGTTTCTCTTAGTTTCTTATACCACCCTTCTGGAACTCTTATCTCTGATATCATACATCTTTATGGTCCTTTTCTTAGCTTAATGTATCATATACATTTTCTTGTCACAAAATTGTAAGTATCATTTAATGACCATGATATGAACATATACCATATATAAATATATGCTACAGTTACCTGTTTCTTTCCATAATGTTAGATTGTTTTCTTTTCTTCACTATGATAAATAAAGCTATTATTAATAGACTTCATGCATATATCTTTTCCCATTTTTAAATATTTCATTAGGATATATTGCTACATGTAGAATTATAGAGTAAGACATGGGGCACATTGCCAAATTCCTTTCTAAAAAAGTCATACCAATTTCTAATCCCTCCAGGAATATGGAAACATATTTCCCTTATTTTCACTAGAATCAGATTCTATTGTTTATAATCTTACTGCTAATTTGATGACCAATTGAAAATTTAACTTATGATAAGAGCATTTTAATCTTGTGCTTCTGATCTTGGCAATTTAGTGCCATTTTTTAAAGTTCAGAATAGAATTTATTTTGTAGGTAAAGGCAATTTAAAAAAAAGAAAAGAAAAGAAAAGAAAATCTGAGTGCAACTGGAATAACAAACCAAAGGTGCTATTTTCATTGCTGTTGGCTATGCAAGGTGTGGTATGGATTTTTTTTCCCTTTGTTATATCACAAACAGTAGATTTTAATATAAATTCAGTTTCTGTTCAGCATCTTTCACACTTTCATTTTTTAAAAGTAAAAACTTAAGACAGAGACATAAATTTTACTTGCTTAGATGAAAAATAGATAAGAGAAATTTATAGATGATCTAATGATATATAGCTTACTGGTAAATATAAATTGAATGTATCATTGGCTTTGAAATTTAAAATATATAAAGCAGTAAGTTCAGTGACCCAAGTGTTTTACACATTAGCTCAGTGAGAAATCTATGATGTTGTAAATGTCTCTGATTTTGAAAAATTTATCAGTAAAATCTGAGTTATTTCACCTACAAATAATGGCAGTGTCCATAGATTTGTTGTGCCATTCCCTATATAATACTTATAAAGTACATGTATGAATTTCCTTTCTAGTTCTCAGCTTGAATCACTGATAATTGGAGAAAAGATATGCCATCATATGCATTTAAGAAATTTTATATGTAATTATGACTTTTTCATAACATTTTATGTGAATGTCTTTTATATACCTAATATTTCCTCCTTGCTTTTTCAACATAAAACTCCGAACAAGGTTTGCCCTCCATCAGTGATACAATACAATTCGGGGTGGCATAAGGAATTTGGGCATCAAGGATTTGACTAGAATGTAGCTTTTGACATTCTCTCATTGCTGCTATAGGTTAAGGCCAGTGTATTACATTGCACATACAACAACATTCTTGATACTTCCTTCTATCCTCTACTCTTCTATTTCATTCTCTGTGTTTTTTATTCTTGAAGAACTTCTACTCAATACTGATGTCAACCGTGGTTTACCCCATTGGAGAGCTGTACTTTGCCCCTTAAGATTTGCTGGCTTGAATTGATTAGCTTATATGTAGTCTCGATTTTTAGCTTTCTGTTCATTTTATTTTCAGAATTCTGCCTTGTTAGAGTTTGAAATAGATGACAGTATGTTGCAGCCTAAAATTTGATTATGTTTACATAGAAAAAGTAAATGTTTATTTATATAGTAAAATATTATAGTGTATATTAAAAGTTAGCTTCAATTTAATAAAAAAGTTTTCAAGATGGCAAATTATTATTGCTTTCTAAAAATGGAAAATAGCCTTTTGAGGATATTGTTTCCCTCCTGGAGAAAATGGCCTCAGCTTGTCTTCTAAGAATTATAAGGACATCGAGATTAATGAATTTAAACTGGCCATCAGAACAAAAGAAAATTTAAAAGTAATATGAAAAAACAACAAAATCAAACCTGTTATAATGAATTATTCATGCAGTTAATTTGGTTATATCTTTATTACTACAGGAGAGGCTAGCGACTTTTTTCTTTGGACAATATTTTCTAGCATACTATCTGTAATAATGAGCCAGTATTATTCTTCAGTAAATCAGAAATACTGCGATTCCTGAAAGATTATGTATGGCTATAGCTTTAAAAATCAAACTAACTGATGTTTGCTAAAAATGACCCCATTTGTAAATTTTAAAATAGTTCTTGAAAAACTTAATGAATTTTATGAGTTTGCCTTTCATCGAGCTTTACCATGGTTTATTCTAAAAATTAATAAAATGATACCAGTTTAAATTACTTTGTATTCTTATACTGAACTGTATATTATTTGACACACATTTCTCCATTTGTTATGAGTATATTTCTGTCCCAAGGAGGATAGCAGATGGCATTTTGCATAAGTTTTAAAGATAACGAAGTAGAGATTAAGATAGTTGAAGGAATATTTAACAAATATTGGATTCATTATTGTAAAATGAATTTATAAGCGAATGACTTTTTAAGTTATATCCAAATTTGGAGAAAATTAGTTTCTTGTTTAAAGATTCAGATGATGCCTTTTTGTATATTTGTAACAAGTACTATGAGGAAGCAAACACGTGTTTTGTTTACATGATTTTAGATGCGTAGAGAAACATATTTTCAGTAAATTTGTGTTCATGAGGTGCTCATAGAGGCCACTAATTGAAAGGTCCTTTTAGTATCCCTGTTTGACATGTTACATTGTAAACTTTTTGAGTCTCATTCAACTCTATTTAAGTTGTATTCTAGGTGAAATTTAGTTATAAAATTTTAGCATCACATGGAAAAAGTTCAAGAAGTTTTAGCAGAAAAAATGTCTTATTTATGGCATGTTTTAATGGACAAGGCGTTAAAGAGTTTATCTTGGAGTTTACTGATAAGCAAGAAGAGAGACTAGAATGGCCCAGGCAGTAATAGATTAGAGTTGCAGGCATTCATTATAGCTTTAGCTTAATAAAAGCATTACCTTAATATAGATACAAATAATTACATATAGTAATATTAATAGTTGTGTGTGTGTATATATATATGTATATATATACACACATACATACATACATGGGTTAGTGTACATACATGTATTTCTTAACTCTCCTATCTGAGAGGCCCTAAAAACAACAAACACACCTAGTGCTTAAATGTTGATTTCTAATAACATTCTCCAGTTAAAAAAACAGGGATCCCTGGAGAAATAGGACTGATAATACTGTTGGAGCAAGAAATATACAATGTGGAGGTCTTTCAGTGCCAGAAAAATTGTGTTTGAAAAAAAAAAAAAGCCACACAATTTATAAAGTATCTATTAGTCTATATCATGCAAATAAATAAATAAATCCAGGAGAATAGATAAATTTCCTGTACAGGAAAATTCCAAATCATTTATGAACACACTTCACCCTCAAGGAGGTGGAGCATAAGTTCCTACTCTTTAAGCATGGGCTGCGTATGGTGACTTCCTTACAGAGAGTAGAGTATGGAAAAGGGGGAAAAGGGTAACTTTTCAACTGAGAAACTTGACAAACCCTTCCTCAGCCATAGCATTAAAGTCAGCATCAGCAGTGGTATATCATGTTTATAGTATCCTTTGTGGTCCTACACACACACACACACACACACACACACACACACACACACACACACACACACACACATTTTAATCATGAGAAAACCATCAGACAGATTTCAACTGAGGGAAATTTTACAGAATACCTGACCAGTCCTCCTCAAAACTTTCAATGCCATCAAAAATAAAATCTGAGAAACTGTCACAGCTCAGGGGAGCCTAAAGGTACAATAAAGATAAAAGTAATGGGGTATCATGGATGGGATCCTGGAACAGAAAAAGGACATTAGGAAAAACTAAGAAATCTTAACAAAGTGTGGAATTTAATTTTTTTCAAAGTTATTTTTAGCATTTTTTTACCCATAAGCTTAGTGTGGCTAACATTGGGTATATGTGGGGGGGGGGAAGATGGGGACCAGGAACTAGTGATAATATTGAATAATGAAAATAGTTAACACTATGTAGAACTTACTATAGGCCAGGTACTCATAAAAATTATAAATTATAAAAATTCTTTATATGTCTTCAATAACTTAATTTTTAAAAAACAATTTGGGGCCGGGTGCAGTGGCTCATGCCTGTAATCCTAGCACTCTGGGAGGCTGAGGCGGCGGATTGCTCGAGGTCAGGAGTTCGAAACCAGCCTGAGCAAGAGTGAGGCCCCGTCTCTACTATAAATAGAAAGAAGTTAATTGACCAACTAATATATATAGAAAAAATTAGCCGAGCATGGTGGTTCATGCCTGTAGTCCCAGCTACTTAGGAGGCTGAGGCAGGAGGATTGCTTGAGCCCAGGAGTTTGAGGTTGCTGTGAGCTAGGCTGACGCCATGGCACTCACTCTAGCCTAGGCAAGAAAGCGAGACTCTGTCTCAAAACAAAAAACAATAAAACAATTTTTAGTAGGTATTATTATTCTCATGTTAGAGCTAAAGAAGTTAATGTTAAGTAACTTGACCAAGGTTAAGCATTAATACACAGCCTCCAGATCCTGTACTCTTAACAGTTATGCTTTACTGAGTTTACTCTTGTAACCCAGAGAATGGTTAAAAGTTGCAGGTAACAATTCCCCTCTTTTACCAGGTTCAACTTCTGCTCAGATCTGTGGGGTATAAAACATAATAAAGAGCCTTCTTTCATATATTTTAAATGAAATTAGGAAGTTTATTCTGTTAGATTGTGGTATGTAAGTGATTTCTTGCCTATTTTCCTGATACTTTTTATCCTTTTGAGTTTTAAATATGCTAAGATTTTTCTACAAATTAGTAGAGTATCACTAGTGTTTAAGTGACTGAGCAAACATTCTCCACCAGTATACTTTAGGCAAAGTAGTCATTATTTAGCATTTTTGTTGTATTACAGCCTTTAAAGTATTTATCTTTTTTCTTAGCTTGTTCTTATAACAGCATTTAGATTTTGTTGCCTTTGTAATCCTCAGATAACAGATAAAGTAACCAAAGCCTAGGGACATTAAATCAAGAATGTATGACAACTTTATGTACGAAAAGCTCAAAGTGTGTAATCCTGCAGACTTTTGTTGTGATTTTTTTCCACATAGAAATAATATAAAATTAGTTTCCAATAGATTTTTAGTTTCCTAGAGTCCAGCTGACACTAAGCTCTGTTTTATTATTTTTATAAAAATTGTTTTATATTTACATAATTGCAATTGAAGTAGAAATGATGCTAATAGGCAGAGACAAATATCTGCCCAGAAAAAAAATGTGTTCTGTCAATTGAGGTGTATTATTTGCCCTTGGCTTGAATCTTTAGGGTTCCTCATGAGCCAGAGTTTCTTGATTTCCACATAGTGAGTAGGGAGGGCTTAGTGAGACTTATTTATTTTGGGATGCAGAAATATAGCTGAGTATTTCTTTCATTGAAAATTGTATTAAAATTCTATAATTTAACCCACAGTAGAGTAGTCTGTCGTTTTATACCTGTAGCCTATGACATCTTGAACAGGAACATGCCATGCCATTGGCAAGTATCTGAGCTGTTAACACTTAACTTTTTTATTCAGCTACCATTTTTGTGGTAGTGCCTCCCAACTTTATTCATGACATAACATATGGAGAATGATGGTATTTGGAGAGTACGTTGGGCTAACTTGTGGCCAGTGGCAATTCACCTGAAGACTTTGGCTGCCCCAAGCTCCTTTAGCCACCCTAAGGGTAGATCAGCACCTTGGCATACTTGTTACCTACTGTGACCATGAAATGCTTCAGTGCTCTGTTCTAAGACATGCAAGGGTGTTTTGCCCAGGTAAACTTAATTTACACACTAACCTGGGTAATATTTTTACAAAATATTTATACTGAAACTGGATTATTTAGATGACAGATAGTATTACAATTTCTTAAACTGATTAGAATCTTTCCCTTGACAACTCCCATTGGATAATTTTTAATTATGGGAGTGGGCCATGTCTCTTCAGGGTCCTGATAAATCATCCTTCTTTCCTAGCTAAGTTCTAAATAAAATGAGAAATAAATGAAAGGCCTATATTTACCAATAAGGTGAGTCATTTTTCCTTCCCTGGTTAAGAGGCAGTAAGGCAGTGGGAGAAGGCCTGGGGTGCCACAATTTGACCTCCTTGCAAACTCTTAAAAAGCAGCATGAGTGAAGAAGAAACATTTTTCCCAGTACCATTAAGTGATTTGTCACATTACTTGTGGAGAGTTGTGAAAAGTAAAATGCTTTATATAACACAGAAATAGGGCCTTACAAGAAACTCTTACTAGATCCTCTCAAAAAAGTTGTTATTTCCCAAAAAAGTACTGAAGTTTCTCCAGCTGGTAACTTAGGAAATTTATATGTGTTTAAAAAAGTCTTTCAAAAATTAGATTCTTGGCTGGTCCAAAGGTAGTTATCTCAATTGTTCACAGTTAGTTAGAGATCAAACTTGTTCTACTCTTCTCTGCCTTCTCACTACTGCACTTGACTAGTCTTTAATTTTTTTTTTAATTAAGAAAACATTAGATTCTTTTTCTATTTTGAGTTGGCAGTTTCAAGCTAGGAAGCAAAAATGTTTCAGAAAAATATATTTTTGGAGATAAATACCAATTTTTTAAATAATATAAATTCCCAAAAGTCATTAGATCTTCAAAAATGTATAAGCTATGAATTTGAAATGAAGGGGTAGAAGAAATTTAAGTATCCAGGTGCATTTAGAATTATTTCCAAAAGGTCTATTTCAAGTAGAAAAGTCTGGAAATTAAGAGCTTAAATTTTATATTGTACTATACCATCTTTGTTGACTTAAATTTTTAAAGAGGAATTGGTTGGCATTTGCTATATCATACTGCCTTAAACTCAAGGCATATAGTCAGTGCTCCACAAATAGCATTCCTCTTTTATTTTATCCACGTTGATTAATAAATAATGTATAGGCTGAGGTATTGACACATATTGCTATTAAGGAAAGATAAAATTAAATGTAACTGTGAGGAATTTTTTGATAAAACATTTTGAGAAAGAAAAATTAAAATGTGTTTTTAAAAGCCCAATTCCAACTTGAATGGAGAAATCAAACTGTGTCCCATAATCTCCCCCAAATGATGATGAACCTCTTTACCATTTTGAAATATGCTTTTTAGTACTACTATATTAAAAGGCATACTTTATCAGAGTAATATTATAAAGCACTGTGATTGGATTCTTTTGAGATTTAGTTTTTCTTTCAGAATTTTATCCTGCTCCTAAAAAATAAAACAATTTAAATTAGTGAATTGGTCAGGATAGATTATTCTATAATAACAAGCATCCCCCCCAATCTCTTTGACTTAGTACAACAAGGTTTATTTTTCACTGAGGTTACTTCAATACATGTTGTTACTTTTCTCTGCTAATTCTAATTACTGAGAAAACTAGGTTGTCAGAAGCTTCATTTTAACATATGCTTTCATGATGACTTTAATAGAGGGAGGAGAATACAATGAATCCTGTACAGTACTGGCTTCTAAAGCTTGTCCTCATATTCCATTGGTAAATCAATTCACATGGCCTCACATGATTTCAAAGAAGTGGGAAAGTACAATCCTACCATGTGTCCAAAAGCAGGGAGCCAGAAATATTTGCAGGCAGCATTAATTGTGTACCAAAAATGAATATTTGATTTTTTTTTTATTTTGCTCTGAGAACCAAACTAATTTAGAGTTGGTCCCTGACTTACGGTGCTTCGACTTAAATTTTTCAGCTTTAAGATAGTGTGAAACCATCTGCAACTTAAGGAAGGTTTGACTTAGAATTTTTGTCTGTAGGATGATAAAAAACCATCCCAATTTCAAATTTTGAATTTTGATCTTCGCCCAGGCTACCAGTATTCAATACTTCAGATATTTAGTAATTTATTATAAAATTAGTATTAGATAATTTTGCTCAACTGTAGGCTAATGTAAGTGTTCTAAGTATGTTTAGGATAGGCTAGGTTAAGCTATGATATTTGGTAGGTTAGGTGTATTAAATGCATTTTCAACTTACAATATTTTCAACTTCCAATAGATTGATTTATTGGGGTTTAACCCCCTTGTAAGTAAGAAAGAACATCTATATTTTTATTTAATGTTCTTTTTAATCTATGGTATAAAGTTCACCAATTTGATGCAGTGTATTTACATATTAAAATAAGCTATATTATAAAGCCTTTGTCTCATACTTTGTGTGACTATGACAGTTAAGCTTTTTTCTTTTTTACAATGATTAGTATTGAGTTGGATGACTTTTGCATTTTACAAAAAGTAAATATGAGCATCATCTTTAATTCTTAGTTACTAAGTGTTTGAACTTCAAGAAATTTGTCACAAATTTTGTAACAGTAGACCTTCTAACCATGCCAGGTATTATTTTAAGAAATAATATCAAAAATATTTTTGACATATTAAAAATTAGATAACCCTTATTAATAATTTTCCTCCACAGATAGAGGTTAAATTCTAATATATTGTGAATGAGAAGGGCTTATGCAGTTTATTAAACTGACTTGCTTAAAATTGTTATTTTCTCCTCATTTTTTAATCTGAGGAAGCCATGCTGATTTAGGAGTGTTTAGAGTTCTGCACATGTTTACACTTATATATAGCCAAGTACTTTACATTGAAAGAGTCATCGATGAACAGATTGTAAAATAGCATGTTATTCATTATTTATTGAGTACAAAAGTAACATGATATAACAGAGGTATTGAAATGAAAATGTTATCAGAAAGTTGACAATCTAAGAAAAAAGGGCTTTTATTATCCACTAGACTATATTAATGTTCATATTTTTTTTTTTTTTTTTTTTTTTTTTGAGACAGAGTCTCGCTTTGTTGCCCAGGCTAGAGTGAGTGCCGTGGCGTCAGCCTAGCTCACAGCAACCTCAAACTCCTGGGCTCGAGTGATCCTTCTGCCTCAGCCTCCCGGGTAGCTGGGACTACAGGCATGCGCCACCATGCCCGGCTAATTTTTATATATATATCAGTTGGCCAATTAATTTCTTTCTATTTATAGTAGAGACGGGGTCTCGCTCTTGCTCAGGCTGGTTTTGAACTCCTGACCTTGAGCAATCCGCCCGCCTCGGCCTCCCAAGAGCTAGGATTACAGGCGTGAGCCACAGCGCCCGGCCTTAATGTTCATATTGACTCTTCTGTTGATAGTTGCCTTCTTGGAACAGTCTAAGCTGTGAAAAGAACTCTCAAACATGACTTTGTCTATTTAAAAATTTTTGAACTATGGGACTGGCAGCTTTAGATAAAAGCAGGGAATTGAACACTAAAATTGTCACATGGCATTTTGGCACTGAGTACCAATTCTACCACCTATTATCCATGATATCATAAGCCCTCTATGTTTTCTTCTGTAAAGTAGGAATAATGTATGCCTAATTTTATCTCCACATAGCTCAAATAAAATACTCCATGCAAGTTTTTAAATAAACTTTGATGTTTAAAGTTATTATAACTAATAAAGGATACTCTGAAAACATTGATCAATAGTCTGCCACTTTTATTTTTTATGTAAATGATTAATAAACCTTTAATTTCAGACATTAAATCTTATTTTAACAAATAGTAAGCATTCTGAAATGCTTAATTTTATATAATTGAATATTAGATAGTTATTTTTAAATAGTAGTTTAGCCATTTCTACAATTTTACTGCAGAAGGCTAAAATGTAAAATGTAAATTTTAAACATTTAAGTAATACAGAATGGGTAATAACTGTGGAGAATGTGTATGCAATTGGACAGAGAGACAATAAAACAGTTGTTCAGATGATGAGATTTTAGAAAATTTTAGCATTTGAGAATTACTATTTTAAGTGGTTCTGTTATATAGAAAGATGAAATTCTAGAAATTATATGCAAATGTTATTTATTCAAGACCGTTTGATATACTTTAAAATATTTTATAGGAGCAAAACATTCTGTATATATATATAGGTGTTTATGCTTGTATTCTATATGTGTTTATGTCGAAAACTGGGCACTTTTTCTAGAGTCATAGGTTTCATTTGCTTTATAGTCAAAGAGTAAGATAAAGTGAGCCATGTACCTCTTATACTTAGCCAATTTAGCTGGATTCAGAAACCAGCTCAGTTGTGTTTAGTGGTGAATCTGAACTAGATACTTTGTAACACTACTGCTAGCTGCTTAATAAATACATGTTGAATTGACATGAATTGATTTCTCTGCTTTACCATCCTGTTAGCTAGTAAGATTCTCTCACTTTGTGTTTTCTTAGTTTAGAAGGGTGCTCTGTGCATAGATTGAAAGAATATTTGTAGAATGAGTGAGTGGATGAATGAATGAGTCACTCTATTAATCAGTACAGGTAATGATAGATTGAGGAGGATATGATTAATAAAGATGCAGAAGAAAACAAAAGGGGTAAGGAATCAGGAATATTGCTTAGATTATGTCATTCCTCAAAAGAACTTTATTTTCACACCTTTTAAAATGAAATTTTGGCATTAGCTTTAGAGTAGATTTAAACATTATAAAGGGGGGAAAACTTCAGGAATGCTAATTGCTAATTTGACACTCTGATATAAATTTGTCATGGCATATGAGGAAAACGATAGTTATTGCCATTGCTGTGTGTGACAGGCAGGAAAAACAATAGACATGTTACTTGGCAACAGGCTGAAACGGCATCATTATCCCCATAGAGTCATGGAATCTCCGAATTGGAAAGGATCTTAAAGGTCATCCAGTCCAACATCTATTTCGACAGATGGCCAGCTAGCCTCAGCCTAACCATTTCTACTCATCATTACTTGTGGTAGCCAGTTGTATGGTTGAATAATGTTAGCAGTTAAAAAGCTCCTTAAATCCAGCAAAAATCTGGCTCTTTAAACCTTCTCAGTGTCCCTGATACTGAGATTATTGAATACTCAGAAATTATATAAAATGATCCTTAGGTAGACTGGTATAGAGAAAATGGCATGGGACATGTTGTGTGAAGATTTGGATTTAAGTCACAGTCAGCCACTTGTTAGTATATTCTTAGTTCTTTAATTTCTGAGTTTAACACATTTATAAAAAGGGGTTGTTAATAGGGATCAAAAAATAATATATGTGATAGTGTTTAGCAAACTGTAAAATGCTATAAGGTACCATTTTGACAGCCTTTTATATGTTGGCTATAGTTACTTTTTCTCCTTGGTTGTCCCCAGGTTTTCTCTTCTCCAGGGATAACCGTGGTTATCTTTTGTAGTGAGGTTTGGTTTTGTGCAGAGTGTAGGAAACACACATGTCCTATGTACCATGACATAGTGAAAAACAAACAGGGCTTATTACTTAAAAGCAGACAAGATGCAGAGTACACTTGATCCCATGAGTAATCAATACCTTTAGAGAAGTGTGCTTAGGCTGGGTATTGGACTGTATGTACCACCAAAGGCTCCTGTAAACCCTACTTATACCCACCTCAAGTCTATACTAGTATTTAAATGGTAAAAAGCATATAATTTTTGGCTCCAAGAGTATTATCAATGAAAAGATAATTTGACACTGGTCTATACAACCAAAAACTAAAAATAATTGAATTTTTAAACATATCTTTCAAAGAAAAATAAAATAGTTGATCCCATTAGCCATTACCCTCCAAATAAGTCAATTAGAATTATTAACTCCCACCACAAGTATTTGGGAAACCCAGATGGGTTTAGGGGAGGAGAGAAACAAGGAGATACAGAACTCTCAGAGTTATTTATATGGACTGAGCCTTGTCACACAGTAGGTTTCTGCAAGTATTCTAACATCTGTCAGGCTTCTTTCTTCCTAGGATAGAAATGATGGGTTCAAGTAGCCATACTGTGTGAATGGCTACATGCCATTCAACTCCATGGATAGCCCAAGGCTGTTAGCATCATTGAGCCTGGGGCCACTAAACACAATTTTAATGTTCATAGCTTGTAATACATTTTATCTGTCAGGGCAAGTTCCCTCCAATATACATCTTTTAAATCTTTGTGTGAATTTCCAAAAGAATCCCATCAGTAGTTAGTTTGAATGGAGTTACATTCAGTTTATGATTGAATTTAGAAAGAATTAAAATCTTTATTGAGTTTTCTCATCCAGGTACTTTTTTCTTTTAATTCCTTTCTTTCTTTTTTTGATGGTTAAAACCTTAACAAACTTGCTTTATTCTGCAACTTTTAACATAGTTTATTTTTCTTCCTTAAAACTTCCTTTTCTCTTGATATCTGCAATACTCTTCTTTTACTGATACTTTTCCAACATTTGGCTGTTCATTTTATTTATAGACAACTTTATTCATTTTCTCTACCTAAAATTTGTAGCTTTCAATCTTTTCCCACTTCCATATTCTTCACATGCCAAAATGCTGTCGTTGGTAATTTTGTAAGTAACGATTGTTACCTAGTGCACAGAGACGTTATTTTTTTCATTAGAAAGTCACTCTCCTGAATGATGCTGCCCCTCTAGACTTCATCCTTGCCTTGTTTCTCTTTTCATTCTAACTTTACTTCCTGGGCAAACTTCCCAACCAGACTATTTACCTTGCTACATTCCCTAAGTGGCTGAAAGACATCACTATCTACCACATGTAACAAAGCCAAAAAACCTGAAAGTCATTTTCAATTTTCCCTCTTTTGTTCCTTTATCTTAGTCACAAAGTGAAATGGACACTAATTTTTTTTTAATTTTTTTTTTTATTTCGGCATATTATGGGGGTACAGATTTTAAGGTTTCAATAAATGCCCATTTCCCCTGCTCCC
Organism: Microcebus murinus; assembly: GCF_040939455.1. Taxonomy (NCBI): domain Eukaryota; kingdom Metazoa; phylum Chordata; class Mammalia; order Primates; family Cheirogaleidae; genus Microcebus; species Microcebus murinus. The sequence goes on from NC_134112.1 coordinate 68,911,193, forward strand.
CCCAAAAGTCTGAGTCTCCATCATGACCATCCCCCAGATGGTGCACATCTCACTCATTATGTATGTATATACCCACCCCCCTCCCCCCTCCCACCTGCCCAATACCCTATTACTGTAGTACCTATGTGTCCACTTAGGTGCTACTCAGTTAATACCAGTTTGCTGGAGAATATATCTGGTGCTTGTTTTTCCATTCTTGGGATACTTCACTTAGTAGTATGGGTTCCAGCTCTAACCAGGAAAATATAAGATGTGCTATATCACCATTGTTTCTTAGAGCTGAATAGTACTCCATGGTATACATATACCACATTTTATTAATCCATTCTTGGATTGATGGGCACTTGGGCTGTTTCCACAGCCTTGCAATTATGAATTGTGCTGCTATAAACATTCGAGTGCAGGTGTCTTTTTTGTAGAGTGTCATTGGATCTTGTGGGTAGATGCCCAGCAACGGGATTGCTGGATCAAATGGTAGATTCACTTGTATCACTTTAAGGTATCTCCATATTGCTTTCCACAGAGGTTGAACTAGTTTGCAGTCCCACCAGCACTGTAGGAGTGTTCCTCTCTCTCCGCAACCACGCCAGCATTTATTGTTTGGAGATTTTTTGATAGAGGCCATTCTCACTGGGGTTAAGTGATATCTCATTGTGGTTTTGATTTGCATTTCCCTGATGATTAGAGATGTTGAGCATTTCTTCATATGTTTGTTGGCCATTCTTCTGTCTTCTTTAGAAAAGTTTCTGTTCAAGACCTTTGCCCACTTTTTAATAGGGTTGTTTGATTTTTTCTTCCTGATTTTCGTGAGTTCTAAGTATATTCTAGTTATCAGTCCCTTATCGGATGCATAGGATGCAAAAATTTTCTCCCATTCTGTAGGTTGTCTGTTTACTTTCATGACTATTTCTTTGGCTGTGCAGAAGCTTTGTAGTTTGATCATGTCCCATTTATTTATTTTTGTTGCTGCTGTGATTGCCTTGGGGGACTTCTTCATAAACTCTTTGCCCAGGCCGATGTCTAGGAGAGTGTTTCCAACTTTTTCCTCTAGAGTTCTAATAGTTTCATACCTTAGGTTTAAGTCTGTTATCCAGCATGAGTTGGTTTTTGTGAGAGGTGAAAGGTGTGGGTCCTGTTTTAGCCTTCTACAGGTGGCTATCCAGTTTGCCCAGCACCATTTATTGAAGAGGGATTCTTTTCCCCAGCGTATGTTTTTGTCTGCTTTGTCAAAGATTAGATGGCTGTATGAGGATGGTTTTATATCAGGATTCTCATATCTGTTCCACTGGTCAATATTCCTATTTTTGTGCCAGTACCATATTGATTTAATTACTACAGCTTTGTAGTATAGTTTGATATCTGGCATATTAATGCCTCTCATTTTATTTTGTTGCCTAGAATTGCTCTTGATATTCGGGGTCTTCTTTGGTTCCATACGAAGCGTAAAATTATTTTTTCTGTATCTGTGAAGAATGCTGATGGGATTTTAATAGGTATTGCATTGAATCTGTAGATCAGTGTGGGTAGTATAGACATTTTGATGATATTGAGTCTGCCGATCCACAAGCATGGTATGGATTTCCATCTGTTTACATCTTCTGCTATTTCCTTCCTCAGTGTTTCATAGTTCTCCCTGTAGAGGTCTTTTACATCCTTGGTTAAGTATATTCCTAGGTACTTTAATTTCTTTGTTGCTATTGTGAAGGGAATTGAGTCTTTGATTTGGTTCTCAATTAGATTGTTGTTGGCGTATATGAATGCCTCTGATTTCTGTGTATTGATTTTGTATCCTGAGACTTTACTAAATTCATTGATCAGTTCCAGGAGTTTCTTGGTTGAATCTTTGGAGTTTTCTAGATACAATATCATATCATCAGCAAACAGTGAAAGTTTGATCTCTTCTGCCCCTATTTGGATACCTTTGATTCCATTTTCCTGTCTGATTGCTGTAGCCAAGACTTCCAGCACTATGTTGAACAGAAGTGGAGATAGTGGGCAGCCTTGTCTGGTTCCAGTTCTAAGTGGGAATGATTTCAATCTTTCCCCATTCAGTATGATGTTGGCTATGGGTCTGTCATATATGGCTTGTATCATTTTTAGGTATGTCCCTTCTATGCCTATTTTCTTAAGTGTTCATATCATGAAAGGGTGTTGAATTTTGTCAAAAGCTTTTTCTGCATCTATTGAAAGAATCACGTGGTCTTTGTTTTTGCTTCTGTTTATGTGGTGAATTGCATTTATAGATTTACGTATGTTGAACCATCCCTGCATCCCTGGGATGAAGCCCACTTGGTCGTGGTGGATTATTTTTTTGATAAGTGTCTGGATTCGGTTAGCTAAGATTTTGTTGAAAATTTTTGCATCTATATTCATTAGGGATATTGGTCTGTAGTTTTCTTTTTTTGTGGCATCCTTTCCTGGTTTTGGTATCAGAGTAATATTCGCTTCATAAAAGGTGTCGGGGAGGTTTCCGTTCTTCTTGATGTTGTGGAATAGTTTCTACAAGATAGGTACTAGTTCTTCTTTGTAAGTATGGTAAAATTCAGGTGTGAAGCCATCTGGACCGGGACTTTTCTTTTTAGGGAGATTTTTAATTGTTGTTTCTATTTCAGCTGTTGAGATTGGTCTGTTCAGGGAATCTATTTCTTCCTGGTTGAGCCTAGGGAGGCTGTGTGTTTCTAGAAATGTGTCTATTTCCTCCACATTTTCCAGTTTGTGTGCATAAAGATTTTTGTAGTATTCATAAATTGTATCTTGTATCTCTTTGGGATCAGTTGTGATATCTCCTTTTTTGTTCCTGATGGAGCTTATTAGAGATTTCTCTTTTCTGCTTTTCGTTAGCTTAGCCAATGGTGTGTCAATTTTGTTTATTTTTTCAAAGAACCAACTTTTTGTTTTATTAATCTCCTGAATAGCTTCCCTGTTTTCAATTTCATTTAGTTCTGATTTGATCTTGTTGATTTCACTTCTTCTGCTGGGTTTGGGGTTGGTCTGCTCTTCTTTTTCCAGCTTTTTGAGTCGTTTCATTAGATTGTCTATTTGTGATCTTCTTGTCTTTTGGTTATAGCCATTTATGGAGATAAACTTTCCTCTCAGAACTGCTTTAGCTTTGTCCCAGAGGAGTTGATAACTTGTCTCTCCATTGTCGTTTTCTTCATAGAATTTTTTTATTTCCGTCTTGATTTCTTCATTTATGAAGTAATCATTTAGTAGGAGGTTGTTTAATTTCCACGTTTTTGTGTAGAAATGTGAGTTTCTGTTAGGGTTGATTTCTAGTTTTATTCCACTGTGATCTGAGAAGGTACATGGTATGATTTCTATTTTTTTAAATTTCTTGAGATTTTCTTTGTGTCCTAGGATATGGTCAATCTTAGAGAATGTCCCGTGAGCTGATGAGAAGAACGTATATTCAGTGGATTTTGGGTAGAATGTTCTGTAAATGTCAGTCAGACCCAACTGTTCTAGAGTTTTGTTTAAGTCCATTATTTCTTTATTAATTTTCTGTTTGGAGGATCTGTCTCGTGCCGTCAGTGGGGTGTTGAAATCTCCGGAGATTTTGGAGTTGCTATTAATCCATTTGCTTAGCTCCAGTAAGGTTTGCTTTATGAATCTGGGTGCACCTAAGTTGGGTGCATATATATTTAAAATTGTTATCTCTTCTTGTTGGACTGTGCCCTTCACCATTATATAATCACCCTCTTTGTCTTTCACTACTTTTGTTGGTTTAAAAACTAAATGGTCTGAAATTAGAACTGCCACACCAGCCTTTTTTGGCTTCTATTTGCTTGGAATATTGATCTCCACCCTTTTACTTTTAGTCTATATGCATCCTTGCAGGTTAGATGTGTTTCCTGAAGACAGCATATACTTGGCCTTGAGTGGAGAGTTTAAGCCATTCACATTTATTGAGAGAACTGATAGGTAAGGTAGATTACTGTTCATTCTGTTAGGTTGGATGTTGTTTCTATGATTTCTGTCTTGAGCCATTGTAATATCTGGCCTTTAATATCTTTGGGTTTTGGTTGTTTTTATATTTGTGGGTTATTATTATGATGTTCCGTGCATAACGCTGTTTTAAGTACTTCTTGTAGGGCTGGTCTTGTCTTGGTGAATTCTCTGAGCCTTTGCTTGTCTGAGAATGTTTTTATTTCTCCTTCATATACGAAGCTTAGTTTTGCAGGGAATAATATTCTAGGCTGGGCATTGTTTTGTTTCAAAAGAGTGAGAATGGGGCCCCAGTCTCTCCTTGCTTGTAAAGTCTCATTAGAGAAGTCTGATGTTATTCGAATTGGCTTTCACTTGTATGTCACTTGCTTCTTTTGTCTTACAGCTCTTAGAAGGGCCTCTTTAGTTGACACTTTGGTCAGTCTGATGACTGCATGTCGTGACGTCTTCCTGTTTGCATTGAATCTCCCAGGGGTCCTCTGAGCTTCTTGAACTTGTATATCATGATTTTGAGCAAGGCCTGGGAAATTTTCCTCTATTATATCTTCAAACAGCTTGTCCAACCCTTGAGTGTTGTCTTCTTCCCCTTCTGGTAAGCCTATCATCCTCACATTAGGTTTCTTCACATAATCCCACAGCTCTTGTAGGCTTTGCTCTTTTCTCTTGTTTCTCTGCTCTATTTCTATGACTGATTTATTTAATTGGAGGGTGTTATCTTCAAGCTCTGAGATTCTTTCTTCTGTTTGATCTACCCTGTTCTTGAGACTTTCCACTGTATTTTGTAGTTCCTTGAATTGATTCTTCATTTCCAGGAGTTCAGTTACACTTTTCTTCATTTTGTCTATTTCTTTTCCCATATCCTGGAGGCTTTTTGTGGTTTCTTTGTGTTGGTTATTGAGTTGTTGTTGCAGCTGGGTGAGTGTTCTTATGATCCACATACAAAATTCCACTTCTGTCATATTGGTTGCCTGATTTTGGTTGGTGTCCGTTTCTAGGGGGCTGGTGCTCCTCTTTGGGGGTGTGTTTTCCGTTTGGTTCTTCATATTTCCTGAGTTCTTTCGCTGATTTCTTCCCATGTCGATCAGTTGTTGTTTCTTTCCTTAGGTTATTGTTTGGGTATTCACACACCTTGTTTAGTTTCTGAGGCGTTAGGTGGTGTCTGTGGGTGAGATTGGACCACTCCCTGTATATTGAGTCAGTGGATGCTGTGGAAAGGCTGTGCAAGATGCTGTCCCTGTCAGTAGGTGGCGTTTGCTTGGAGGAACAGGCTATGCTGTTGATTTTGTGTCCTGTTATCAGCTCCTGTTCTGGGCGGAGCTTGGTTGGGTAAGCCTGCCCTCAGGCAGTTAGCAGGGGTCAAAGTTCTGTTTTCTGCTTCCAGGTAAAGCTGTCAGGGTGGGGCTGGAATGGTCCCTCTCAGCCAGAAAGTGTGGGTGTGGGGGTGGGGCTGTCTGAGACCTGCAGTCTGGAGCGGGCCTCGCTTCTTTCCGCCCTCCCCAACTCCGCAGCTACTCCTGGGCCTCTGCCAGCAGGCCAGACCACAAGCCACCAGGCCTCCCTGGACTGTGATGCCGGCGGGGAGGTTCCCTGCACAGGAACGCCACCTGGGTTGGGTGCACGGCCTCCTCCTGGGAGGAGGGTTGCCCTCTAGGACTCCAATCCGCCCCTGGAGGCACACACACCTCAGTAGGCTGTTCATGTATAATCCTTCTGTGCCCGGGGCAATGCTAGCCCTGGGTGCAGGGGATCTGGTCTGGAGGTTCGACCTGTGGGTCCCAGAGTTCAAACTGTATCCCCACCAGGGAGAAGATTTCTGGTCCCAATTCACCCACAGGGAGCCCAAGCTGGGTCTATGTCTCTCAGCCTCTGAGTCAGCACCGTTCTCCTGGGAACACCGTGCCAGGAGCACCTGGGAGGGAGGGCGGGTAGGGAGCTCACAGTCTGAGTTCCCCTGAGTCAGCTGTAGGGTCCCAAAAGGGAAGGTCTCATTCCCTGGAGGTGCCTCTGGCTCGTGGCTGTATTGTCTCTTTGGGCAGCCGCGGGTAGGGTCGGCGGAGGGGAGGAGGAGGCAATATGGCGCCTGCCGCGCAGCTCGGGTCTGTGCACACGGAGGTACCAGGAGGAAGTTGCGAATCTGGTGCCACATCTGCTACAGGCTCACTGGGCTAGTGGCGGCGGTCTCTGGGCTAGTGTCCGCATGTCTCTCCACCCGCTGGGGAGCCCACCAGCAGTCCCAAATGCAGGGGAGGGTAAAGAGCAAATCCACCTACCCTTGCCGCTGGTCTCTGGGCTGCTCCGGTGGTCTCAGCCTCCAGTTCTCCTCTGCAGCCTCCTCCCGTGGAGTCTCCCGAGGTTTCAGGTACCCCTCCTTCTGGCCCTCGTCCGCTGTATGCTCGTCTTCTTGCTTCTTTCCTCTAATTTCTGCTAGAATCTGTCTTTTCTGCAGAGACACTCTGTCTGGCGGTGTTATTCGTCCGCCATCTTGCTCCCTCTATCTAAAATCTGGACACTAATTTATAAATATCTCTCATATCTGTCCGGTTTGTTTCATCTCCATTTCTGCTGTTCTAATCCAGGTTTTTATACTTTCTTGTCTGGATTACTGCTTTTTATTCATCCATATGCTTATATTAATAGTTTTTCCATTTCCTCTTTCCGTGCAGTTAATATTAGACATCAGTTCTTCCCCTTCCTCACCCTCACTTCTTTTATACAGCCAATGGCTAAATTATTGAATTGTTGGTGCTGAATTGTTAGTGCTGTTAGTGCAGACATTGTTAGTGTCTCAAACATGATGCACATGCACATTATTTTTAACCGAATAATTATGCATTAAAGGCAGAATAAGAGTCAGTATTAAGAACTCCTTAAATACCCCAGTGTCACTGAATCTTTCTCATTTTTTCATGGTATATCATTTCTCTCATTGGGAAAAGTGTCCCACTTTTTTTTTTATTTTTCTAGCTACACAGAGCTTTTTCTCCGTGTCTTTTTCTGAGTCATAATCATTTACCAGGTACTTTTTGAGCACTGGTCTTCTTATTTTCTCCTAAAATACCTCTATCATTTGACATAATATCATAAGTAAACAATTGCCAAATATGTAATATGTGATTATTAGTAGAAGCTTTCTATATAAACTAATAAAAAAGGTATTATGTTGTGTCACTATGAAAACAAACTAAAATGGCCTTCTGAAAGGTAGAAATAGATTCAAATCATAATTTCTTTACAAAAGTACTTTCTAGCACACGTTCACTATTTGCTAAAGTCAGGGTTACATCAGCAGCACCAGAACTTTAACTACCACCAAAGATTTCTGTCATTATTATTAATTCTCCTTATGTTTTGAATATTTTTATCCTAGCTAACATACTGTGATCATTGAAGTACTAAAATAGTTAATATCTTTTTCAATCAAATACAAATAAATGTCACCTGGAGTTCTTGAGCTAACAAATGAGACCTTTGACTTAACTACTTTATATGTATTAATAATAAATAAAAAATAAAATATAGCAGAGTCATGGGTAAAATTTAGCTTAATTTTAGTGCCCCTATCTTAAGTAAAAAAATGTTTCTTTTACATTTTTGGAAATATTAAAGACATAGTAAAACACATCATGGTGTGATGAAGCAGTACAAGGAACTCTTGTATTTGAGGATTCTTGGTGTATACCCTATAAATTATATTATCAACAGTATTTTTAAGTTAGAAAAATTGAGGGATTATATGGGTACCATTTAGTGTGCCCTTAGATTTTCTAACAGGTGCTAGTTTTCAAAGATTTTAAACTTCAAAAACTTGACTAGATATTAATAAGTTTGTATTCCTCATTGATGAACTTTATATGATTGATTTGGCTAATTTTATTTTACTTTAATTTTTTAAAATAGGTAATACATAATACCCTGTAGCCTGCTGTGCCTCAGTTACTTTAGGGATGTGAAGAGGCAGTCATCTCTTTAGCCTCCAACAAAACCAGGATGGGGCCTGGGAAAGCTGGCATTCCATTTGCCCCAATGTGACATATAATAATTAGTATCCATTACTATGTGTGTTGTCATGAAAAAGTTTGTGCAGCATTGCCTTAAGTATCCAGTTCCACTTTTAAAGGAGAAATCACTATTACCATTTTTTTTTTTGATATTTTTCTGGAAATAGAAAAAAATATATATATATAAACATATATATGTTTTTATATGTATTTTTTTCATAAATGGAAACATAACATATACCGTTTGATGTTCTCAGCTTTTCTGCTTAACAACCTTGGAAATTTTTCCCTGACAGTACATGTAGTGCTACTTCATTATTTTTCTCTGCTGCATAGTGTTGTTTATTAAACATATATATTATCTTTATTCACAAATGATAAATTTTTAAGAAATGTTAATATCTGTTTAAAATAGGTGTGTATTCTACTTCACCAATAAAACTTTTAAAACTTCTTAAAATTGCAATTGTTTATGTCACTGGTGTTCACTTTCCACTGTTGTGGTTTTCCTAGATATCAATTTTCTCTCCTTGGCTGAACTATTGTGTTCCTAACTGTGCTTTTATTGTACAAGCAGAATGTTTTTGATCAGATTGTATTTACATGACAGCCTGGAACTGTGGCATTCCCTCAAGTACATTGTACACATTTAAAATATTGTCTAAATATTTATTCACATGATGGATTACTGTGGCTCAGAAAAGGCAGTTACAACCTATTAAGTAAATAATTTTAGTTTTTAAAAATTTGGAAAAGCTTTGAAGGGGTCATAGTGATGTTTCATCTCAGTTGTTAGAAACAGCCACTGAATACCCTTTTTACTCCAAATGGTACTTTAATTTTTAAATGTTTAAGTAACAAAACAAAGCGGGAAAGGGAAAAATTTAAACCAGTTGCCTGTAGGTATAGACTTTCCTTCCCTTTCTCCATGGTCACATATCATCTCCCTATCATGAAAAAACAAATAGACAAAATCATATCAAACAAAAGAATAATACCCTAGCAAAATTTTAATGTCCCTGGAAGCTAAAACAAAATTTCAAAGATGCACATTTGAAATTACAAAAATATTTCTAGTGGACATATTTCACTCATATTAGTAAGGTTAAATTTCATGATGAATTTTGGTTTGATTTACATTTGATATTTGTGAAACTTCCTTTTAAGAAGTTATATTAACACATTACTTTAAATAAACGTGAAAATTGGACACTTCATGCTGCTTCTGTTCTATCAAAAAGGAGACAAGTTTTTTGGTCTTATTGTAGAGAATTTAATTAATTTAAACTTATGTATTTGTGCGTATGTGTCTGTGCGTGTATTTTCTTTTTTCATTCATGTGGTGTCAGGTTCTTTTATTTATAATTCAGAGATTATTTGAACTTTACAAACCTTTTGCATTTATTCTAGATTGATTTTTTATTTTTTAAGAAAGGGAATAAAATAGTTTTTTTTATTTCATGCAATACTAAGTTTATCTAGATATTGTAGATTTGTGATTGTAACATCTTTTGACAAGCAAATTAGACCATAGAAAGAGCATCAGACTTGGAGCTTGGGGCATATGGTGCTACCTTCTGCAAACATATCACAAAAACAAGTCATTCTGTTCAGTGAGAGGTCATGTTCAGACTTTAGTGTGGAAGAGAAAAAGTATCCTCTTATTTTAAAGAAAATTATAAAAGGAGAAAAATTTACTCATCTAAATTGAAGCTAAAAGTAAGAGATTAAGAAAGCAGTGTACACAATTTCATTACTTTCAAGATCTAAAACTACAGCTTGAATATAAAAATAGTTAAGGAAAACAAGTTAGCAGAAATCCAATAATGTAGTTATTCTGATCATTATGCCAGCAGTTAGGATTATTAATACTGTGAAAACTTTGTTCTATAAAATAATGCTATTATTAAACCAGTTTCTGATATCTTACAGTATGTCAGAATAGTGAAAAGAATCGTTTTTAAATTATCGATTTGAATACATTATTTTTGCATGTAACATTCTCATTTTAGTTTTTTTTTTTTAATCTAGGACTGATAGGTAAAATAGCCCAGTATATAAAAATCTTGAGATTTCAACATATGGATAAAGATGAGGGAAGATCTATTGATCAGTTTTGAATTCAGATTGTCATTTTGAGCACACACTTCTACAGATGGCGGAGTTTTGACTGCCCATCAGAACACCAATACCTTTGAGACAGTTGTTACAGATAAACCTCCTTTACATGCCTTAGGTCAAGAGTAGTGAAACCTGTTACAGCACCTGCTTTTAAGTATGCAAATCTGTTGTTTTGTCATTTCATTAAACAAGAAGAGGTAATAGTCTCTTGTGATTGTAAATAAGTCTGGAAGATTGCCTACATGAAGTGAAATCCAGCAAAAAGACAACTGTGATTTCTGTTGTGTAGTCATGGGAGGTTGCTTCTGTTTGGGGCTTTTGTTTCTGGAAGACTGCCCATAATTCAGAGGGAGGATAGAGAAACAAGTTTATGTTTGGAGGCAAGAACAGGGAAGGTGTTTGCTGTCATTGACTGTAGGGTAGTTGTGAAGTTTGACATGCCCAGAAGCTACAGAATGCCATGTGGGGCCCCATACACTGCATACCTCAGTTTTCATCATCTGGTGAGCCTGCAGCAGGATTTCCAGGCACTGGAGTCGACAACATGTCTACTTTGGTTTGGAACTGATTGATCCACGGAACAGAACATGCTTGTGGGATCTTCCTTTGCTATAGAACGACATAAATGATTGAAATGTTTTCTTTAGGAAAAAGAAAAGTATTATTTGTTTATAGACCTTACTGCTTATGGGAAAGAAATTGTCAAATAGTAATGCAAGCAGAGTTTGCTGGAAACTTTCACATTAGACTTGTGAATTATTATCTTGTTCAACTTTGGCATATTAGAAATAAAAGTGGGAAAACACAATTAGGAGGAAGCAGGGGTGGAAGGAAGTTTTTTTCCTTTTCTGTATCTCTTAAAAAGGGCAGTGGCATATAATAAAAATGGCACCTCAGGATTTGTAAAATGACAGAAAATTTTACTCTGTGTTGCTATAGATTGCTATGGGGGAAGAAAAGGGAAATACTAGAATTGATGAACAAATGTTGCATGCTGTCATTTTAGATTACATTATTTTACCATGTAGTAATTCCTAATTTTCGTTTTAGAAAAATAGTGCAAAATGCTTATGACATAGAAAGTAATGTTATAAATCTGTTAATTGTGTTAATTATGTTTTAAGTATGTTTATTCTGACATGGAGTTCTATGAGCAGGAATAAAAAACATTATTTTCTGGCTTTGGGGGGGATTAAAAATTCTTCTCTGACCTTTTAACCTTGTCAAATGATTTCTCTGCTCTTGACATAGTGCATTATATTTGCAAAGGTTGGAAGTTAACTCTTCAAGGTACCAGACATCATTTTTATTGGGATATTAATTCTCAGAGGTGCTAATCTCATCAAGATTTGTAGGCATTTTCTTTCATAGGCCATTCTGATTTGTAGCTCTTTCTTTTCACAGCAGTATTAAATACCAAACCTTCTCTGATATGGAAGTTCATTAGAGATATGTCTTTGATGGCAGCCCTTTCCTGGCTTCAGTTTCAAATACCTTGATGTAAAGCTTAAGAAGCCATTGTGTTGTAAGCCCTCCTTGATGTGCCTTATTTAGATCTGCATAGTAAATCAAGGAAAGTAAATAACAAGGCAGCAGATGGAAGCATGGAGATAAGACCAGTGAACAATTGTATTTGTATTTTGTTATGATGTTGACAGGAGCTAAAATTCACTAATCTAGTTCAACTGATCTGCATTTCAAAGAAATCTCATTTAGCAGCAACTTGAAGGTTTGTAGGATAAAGTTCTTTTATTGCAGCTTTTATTGCATTCTTTGCTAATTTATCTGGTCAAGATTTAGCCTTGCTTACTTAAAGCTGCAAGCATGTTACAAGGAGTCTTAAATACTAGCAAAGCATTAATGTCTAGACTATGAACCGAAGGTAATTACATATCCAGCCTTGAATAGGGTACATTTAGAAAATACTGTTGTCCAAACTCAATTGTCAGGGCAATATAGATAAGGTAGTGTTTTTTTTTTCCCCCTTCTGCCTGTTTGTTCTGAGATTTTTTTTCTACTTCATAAACAAGCTAATATACAGTCAACTATTCATAAACTATTCACAAAATAAGTAGATCTCTTTTAATATGAATCTATTGATGCTGATATTGGTTGTACTTTTTGGGGAATAGAAGATTATTAGTTTTGGAGGTCTGATAACCTTATTTGACTCTGCAGTTATAAACATGTATAATATATAAGTAAATGTTTAATGTGAACTTGAAAGTGATATGAAAAGCATACTCTGTAGAGAACATGTAAAAAGAGCATTAATATTTTATAATTTGATTACATATGCTATTCAGTAGAAATTAATTATTTTAGAATATGTTTAGAGAAACTAAGTATTATATGGGGTTTTTTGTTTGTTTGCTTTTTTGAAACAGGGTCTTGTTCTCTTGACAGGGCTAAAGGGCTAAAGTACAGTGGTATCATCATAACTCACCTTGACTACTGGAGTCAAGCAATCCTCTTGCCTTAGCCTCCAGAGTAGCTGTGAATACAGGAATGTATCACCATACAGACTAATTTTTCCTATTTTTTGTAAAGATGGAGTCTCACTATATTGTTCAGGCTGGTCTGGACCTCCTGGCTTCAAGTGATCCTCCTTCCTTGGCCTCCCAAAGTGCTAGGATTATAGGTGTGAGCCATTGCATCCAGCCCTGTATGTTTATATTTATATATTAAGTAAATTTTGAGTGAATTTTGAGTATATTAGTTTGGAAAGAAAAGACTACTGGATTTAGGACAATTATCCTGAGCTCAGATCCCATCTCTGCTATTTATACCTTCTCAGATATTGGATAAATTATTTTCTTCTATGAAATTCTTCTGTGTATTTTGGGGGTTGAGCCAGAGGCTCCTAAAGTCATCCTAGTTAGAAGATCTCGTCATTCATTTACAACTTACCTTATGTCAGGAACCAGTCTTAACCCAATGTTTATACAGATAAGTTCTCTTCCCTCAAAATAACTCATGTAAATATTCTATTTTCTAAAAATTTACTGCTAATGCAATTAGAATTTGGAAAATGATTTAGTACTTCCTTTTCTAAGTCTTAACAACTCCTTGAGTAATGCCAGGTATGTTGCCAGTTTGATCTTACTTTCCATTAGACACACAGAATTACTTGCCTTATGAGAGATTTATTACAGCATGTAAAACTAATTATTAATATAATATAGCACAATTTTCATAAAAACATCTGTAATTTTGTTTTGGGTTCTAAATTTTAATGTTGACTGAGAACTTTAGAGTAGGTATTTAAAACCTAGTGTTTTATTTTAGTATCTCAGGACAGTTTGTTTACTAAGTTTTCCAAAGAAGTAAGTCAAATAATGACTTGGTTGCTCTACATGAGACATATTTCTAGCAAATTTATTTAGAACTTGAAAATACTAAAGACATTTAAGAGTCAGTAGAAGATAGATGAGCAAAAGAAAAGATGGAAAATTGCATTTTCAAGCTAAATTAATAAAAGTTACAGTTCTAAGGTAATAAAAGTAAATGGCAAGTATTTCTCAAAACATAAATGGATTGTATAACAAAAGATTGTTTTATTGGCTGCTCAGAATTTAAACCAAGGTTTCCTTTAGAAACCAAGTTGAAGATGGTTGTTAGGTCACAGGCTAGCCTATCTATTGTATCCTCATGTTAAAAAAGGGTGGTTTAACCGGGCGTGGTGGCTCAAGCCTATAATCCTTGGACTTTGGGAGACTGAGACGGGAGGCTCACTTGAGGCTAGATTTCCAGACTAGCCTGGGCAACATAGTGAGACCTCGTCTTACAAAAAAATAGAAAAATTATCTGGATTTGGTGGCATATGCCCATAGTCCCAACTACTACTTGGGAGGCTGAGGTAAGAGGATCGTTTGAGTCCAGGAGTTCAAGGTTGCAGTGAGTTATGATGACACTACTGCACTCTAGTCCTGGCAATAGGGTGAGACCTATGCCCCAACCAAAAAATCAGAAAAGAAAACGGTAGTCCATGTGCTTTATAGAACTTGAAAACATTATTTGTTGGATATTATTTTTTAAGTATGAAATTAGTCATTAAATCTTAAAAATTGCATTTCTCTTTCTCATATGCATGCACATAATGATTTTCCAGTTTCTCTTGAAATTTCAGATTTGGCAAGACTAAGAATGTATTCCTACAAAGCAGTAATGAAAATTATCTGATGGGCATTAAGTAACACCTCTTTAGAGACTTTACCATAGTACCCTACAACTTTCCTTTATTTTGCACCCAGCTTGATTTATACTTTTGCCTTTTGGTATTTTATTTTGTGACTGTCATAATGTAAAATATTTGATGTTTATCATATCCTTCTAGTAATATTTGCCTTGAAATCACTGCCAGCAACAATTTTTGTAGGCAAAATAGGTTGTGATTACAAACAGCAAACCGCTAACAGATCTATTATTCTAGTGAATTTGGATTACTCCCTTATCTTCTGTGGCCTTGGAATCCTGTGCAGGACTTTAGTCCCTCCATAACTGCTCGTTGCTTCCTTGGTTTGAGAAGAACATTATCAAATTTATATTTCAGGGGGAAAAAAAGTGCTTAGGTTGTGTTGTGGAGTGGGGATCAGAAGAAGTTAAGATTGAAGGAGGGAGGGACCAGGTAGGAGATTGGATAACCAGTAGGTACTTTAAATCTGCTGGTCAGGAGAGAGATGTGGACTGGCTATGTACATTTGAGAATGATTTACAAGTAGTGGTTGATACAAGAAATAGAGGAAAGATTAAGAAAAGAAGAGGACTAGAATGAAGTGTTGGGACAACTGACATTGAGGAAGTACATGTAAGAATAGGAACCAGCAAAGACTGAAAAGTGGAGGTCTGAGAGCTATGAGAAGAATGAAGAAAGGGGTGCCATGCAAACCAAAGGGAGTATTTTAAGAAGGAAAACATAAACTATAAGCTAAATGAAGCAGAGAAATTAAGCAAACTAAGAATTAAGAAATCACATTTGGATTTTTCAGCTAGAAGGTGGTTCTTGTCCTCATGACAAAATGTTTAGCTTCAAGAATGTGAGGATTTTGGCTGGTGGCTCACACCTGTAATCCTAGCTCTCTGGGAGGTTGAGGCGGGTGGATTGCTCGAGGTCAGGAGTTCAAAACCAACCTGAGCAAGAGCGAGACCCTCTCTCTACTATAAATAGAAAGAAATTAATTGGCCAACTAATATATATAGAAAAAATTAGCCGGGCATGGTGGCGCATGCCTGTAGTCCCAGCTACTCAGGAGGCTGAGGTGGTAGGATTGCTTGAGCCCAGGAGATTGAGGTTGCTGTGAGCTAGACTGACGCCAAGGCACTCACTACCCTAGGCAACAAAGTGAGACTGTCTCAAAAAAAAAAAAGAAAAAAAGAAGAAGAATGTGAGGATTTAGTAAACCCTGGGACCATTTATGTGAATTTATTAATGTTAAGAGAATGGAGTCTTGTTCCTTCTAATCCCAACAAAAGAGCTTTATCATGTAACGGCCTCATGGCAAACAACAAAAAAGAAAAACAGTAATTTGTTTATAGAAATAAATAATCAAATGAAAAATGAATAATATTAATACATTAATGATACTTCGGGTGGATATATAAAGTTAACATCCAAATTAGGACACTTTTGAGAGGGGAGGGATTGGGCACTCAAATTACAGTTTATATTTATTCAGTGCTAGCTATGTACCAGATACTAAGATGAGTTTTCTAGCTAGCTTTAGTTGCCAACATTATTCCTTCTTAATATATGTTAAATTCTTTGACAATGTACTATACATAATTCTGCTGACCTTAACTCTTTATTTAAAAAAAAATTGGTACCCACTATATAACAAGCTGTGTCCTAGGGGATGAGGAAATGAAGATGATTAATATATAGTTCTGGTTGTTAATGATCTATCAGTGTGGTTGAGAGAGTCTGCAAACAAAATTTCAATGTAATATGGTAAAGTGCCATGAAGATAGTATGGTTTCTGAAGATCCCAGCTAGTATTTTAGTATATTATGTGATATATCTTTTAGGGTTAAGATTATAATATATTTGAATTTTGCAAGAAAGATTTTACTTTTGAAAAGAAGTTTAGCAAAAGAAAAGACAGGGTACAGCTAATTGTACATATAAGTGGTTTCTTTTCTGTCATAGAAAGTATATTGGGTGTGTATGTGCGTTGTTCAGTTCTTTGTCACAAGGGGATGCATTTTCATATCTGTAATTTTAACCACACTCAAGTTATATGCTGTGAAGAGTCTGGCATATTCCTCTGACACATCTGGTAGATATGGATGGCATTAATTAGCATAGGTATTGCTATAAATGACATGCCAGTCCAGGACAACAAAAAGTGTTTGTTACTGATGTCAATCATTTATCCTTTGTCAGTTCAAAAGGCTTCCCTAAAGGAATGTGGATTGATCTGCACTGACCCAAAATACTGCAAAACCATTTCTGTGTCCTAGAAACCAAAGCAGACTACCTGTGTATGAACAGCTATATGGAAATATTCATATAGAAAGTGCATGTTGATAAGTTTCTGTGGTAAGACTTTTTAATTAGGCCAAGATTAGTTGAATCTTTGGAAAATAAAACTAACTAGCAACTGTAATAAAATCTATACCAGAGTGGGTTTTCTCCCTCAATGGCTTTAATTTTTGGTAATCAAATTTGTGTTTTGTTTTACCTTGAAATAATTTTGAGTTATACTGTGTAAATGATTGCAAGTACTACTTATATTGGTTAAAAAGAGAAGGGGATCACACAAGTATCAGATAAATGTAATCAGATTTGTAATCAGATAAATGGTTTAAAGAGCTGCTCTTTGCCCATATATATTTTAGTTTTTGTACTTAACTCTTCTGTTATAGTTATTGATTGGCTTTGTTTACTATTTTACCATAATACTTTATTTTTAAAAAATAATAACCACCAGTGTAATGTGTTACGTTTCTGAGCAAAAACTGATTTTAAAGTGCTTTCACGCAGATTTTCCCCAAACATTTATATTTTGCTTCCAATTTTACCTGATATGTAAATGTCCCCCCCTACGTTTTAATTTAGCATTTAGTGGAAGGGAATATGAATGATTTGAAGATAAGGCAAGGGGGGTGATCCAGGGTATGGCATATGTGGAAGACATTTATCTTAATATTTAATTTTAATGAGGCAAAAAATACTCATCATTAGAAACCTACATTTTGATAAAATTTTTAGAATAGAATTCAGTCTCTTAAACTTATGAATGTTCATACCACTAAAGGTCAGATACTCACACATCACAATTCTGTGTCCTTGTAAAGAAAGGTAGGATGTATTGTGTTTTTACATCTTATACATTTGTTAGAGAGTTAAGATGAAACCAGATTTAGAACATACCCATGTTATATACTCTAATTTGCCCAATATGCCTTATGGGAACAGCAGTTTCCCAACCTTTGTACCATTTTAAAAATTCTTGTTTCAGATTTCTTGCCATCTTACAGACTCTGTACTGTCTGGTTTTGGTCTGTCTTATGCTTTTAAAGTCATCTTTTTTTTATTATTCCATTAAATTTTTTAAAAATGGATTTCCCTTTACACTTTTCTAATCATCCTGTAATGCTTTAGCCCTAAGACATTAAAATGAATGAGTAAAAATATTTGATACCTAATCGTCTCTGCCAGTCCATTCAAACTCATGGATTTGCAAAATTATGTTAGTCTTTTAAAAATACATTTGAGAGGCTTTTGTAGTAATTTGGATTTTGAATATTAATTTTCTCTTGCTATGCTGCTTAGACATAAAAATGAAAAAGAAGATAAATGTGGGTTTCTTTTAGTGGTGTTAATTTAAATACTAGATTTATTTATTATAATGTTTAACAAGGCAACTCCTATATTTCTCTTCACTTCAGATCCAACAGATAATAATGGGAAGCCTCCACTCCCCAGTATAAGAAGAAAAATGTTTGATGCATTTTGTAATAATTGATTAAAAGTATAATTTCCCCCTAGATCAAACAAATAATAGAAGTCTGTTGAAGCTTTGTCCTGACCTATTCTGGAAGTAGAAGAATCCCCTGGAGAAAGGATCATTGTAAGCACAAAGAATAAGATTTCTCGATCCTGGGAGAGAGAATAAAAGTCTAACCCCCCAAATGTAAGTTATCTGTACTCTATATTTTTCATCCCTAAGTTTCTGTTGCTATTCAGGTTTTAGTAGAAAATAATATCATGACAATATTGCCTGGAATTTTTTTCCTCTACACAATATGGAGGTAATTTGGTCAGTAGTTTTAAATTTGGATTTGTATAAATGTTTACTAAATAATAACATAATGTTATACCTTACAATAATATTTTATGCAAATATTAATTGTATTTTCCGGTAGATAACTTTTAAGAGTTTTGACAATATTCTAATGAAAAGAAGGTAATTTTTTCTGATTGAATATCTGTAACTGTACCATCATAATCTCTTTTTTCTCTAAACTTTGGTTCTTTCTCTTGATATATTTCATCATATCTGAGAATAAGACTATCTTAATATGTCTACTTGAAAATACCACCAAATAAGAGATTTTTTTCACTTTGCATAGTAAAACTGAATTGGACTGAATTTGTAACCATAGTCTACTATAAAAATGTATCAATTTTATCCGCTCAGCATACTGGAAAGACTGATTCCTTATATGTTAGGAAAAACTTAAAAGATGTGTGTTAATGATTATATAGAAACATAGAATTCAGCTACTATTCAGAAATTGGAAGATGGAAGGATGATTGAAGCCAATTCTTATTTTAAGAAAGCTTATTTGGGAAGAAGTGTCTTGTTCTTTGTTACCACTTTTATCTGGAAAGATACCTAGTGCATCATCCTTGTGATAAGACATTTGATATGTAATATACTGACTTAACTGCCAGAAATTTGACTTTTGCTTAATAATTTATAATTTTTTCATTCCTGAGTAAAAGAACTCAATGATAGAGTATTTTGGTTTTTAAATCCAAATTATGCAGTAGAAAAATGAATACTTATTAGATTTGAATACAACCAATTCATATATTCCCCAGTTATCTCCAAAATTGACACCTGAGTCTTTACAGGTTTTGAATGTGATAATGTGATATTCTTATTGACATAGCATCTGTCAAGTGGTCAAAATGGTCTACAGTTGAAAAATCTCTATAATTTCTAAGTTCATGTTTTATTCTGTTATTGAAACATTCTGATAGAGTCACTAAACACTGTGGTCCTTCCTGACAATCTGTAATTAAGATTTGCACAAACTATGAATTTAGCAGAAACTATCCATACAAAAAGAATTTTTTTTTTTTTTGGTTTTGGACTTAGACATTCAGGTCAAAACTTTTTTTTATCACTGAACTAGATAGAGACACATTGGAGAAATGACTATAAACATTATTGTTCCTTTCACTGGCATAATACAATTGCTCTTCATTTAAACCTTTAATTTTTATTATTGAAAAGTATGATAAAACTTTAAAAAGTTATTTAAATTTAGTGACTCGATAGTGAACTCCCATTTATTGGTTTGAGGCTGATGAAAGATCCAGAAATAATGTCATTCAAAGAAAATATTTGCTGACCCTTTGCTCTACAGAAAGCAAAATTAATAAAATATAGCACAGTAATATGGTTGCATCTGAGAAATGTAATGCCCATACACAAAAGAATTACATTGTATCATTTATTTTATATGAAGTTCCAAAACTAGATTTTAGTGTTTGGGGATGCAATGAGTAATTACAACAAAATTGGGATAATAGTTAAATCATAGGTAGGTGTTAAATTGAGGTAGAGGTTCCAGGAACTTCTGAAATGTTGGCAACATTCTATGTATTCATCTGGCTGCATGGATACTCGCTTTCTGAAAAACCACTGGTGAGAAACTAGATGCTTTTCTGCTAAGATCAGGAACAAGATAAAGATGTTCGCTCTCACTACTTCTATTCAGGATTATATTGGAAGTCCTAGCTAGGGGAAGAAGACAAGAAAAAGAAATAAAAGACATTCAGATTGAGAAGGAAGAAATAAAATTGTCTGTTCACAGACAAAATGATTGTCTATATAGAAAATCCCAGAGAATCAGCAACAATAACATAAACTCCAGAAACTAATAAGTGGTTAGTATTCTGCAAGTTTGCAGAACACAAGGTTAATATATAAAGGTCAGTTTTTCCTATATATCAGCAGTGAACAATTGAGGTTTGAAATTAATAATATAACACCATTTATATTAGCACCAAAAGGAAGAAATACTTAGGCATAAATCTAACAAAATATATATAATATCGATTTTAGGAAAATGGTAAAACTCTGATAAAATAAAATCAAAGACCTAAATAAATGGAGAGATATTCCTTGTCTATAGATAGATGATCTCAGTATTGTTAAGATGTTAAGTATTCCTAAATTGCTATATAGATTCAACACAATTCCAGTCAAAATCCCAGCAATTTAATTTGTAAATATTGACACTGATTCTTACGTTCATATGGAAAGGCAAAAGACCCACATCGGCCCACACAATATGGAAGACTAAGAACAAAGTCAGAAGACTGACACTCCCCAACCTCAAAACTTAATAAAGCTATGGCAATAAAGACAATGTTGTGGTGTTGAAAAATAGACAAATAGATCATTGGAACAGAATAGAATACTCAGAAATAGACCTACGTAAGTATTGTCAATTTATCTTTGACAAAGGAGCAAAAAGCAACTGAATGGAGAAAGAACCGTCTTTTCAACAAATAATGCTAGAGCAACTACACATCCACATGTAAAAAAAATGAATCTAAACACAGACCGTATATCTTTCACAAAAGTGAATTCAAATGGATCATGGAGCTAAGTGTAAAACACAAAATTGTAAAACTTCTAAAATATAACATAGGAGAAAATCTAAGAAACCTTGCATTTGGTGAGGACTTTTTAGATACAAATACAAAAGTGTGATCTATAAAATAAAAATTTGATAAGTTGGACTTCATATAAATAGAAAAACTTCTTTGAGAAAACTTCTGCTTTGAGCCTGAAAAGACAAGTCACCCACTGAGAGAAAATATTTGCAAACCACATATCTGATAAAGGACTTGTATCCAAAATATACAAAGAACTCTTAAAACTTAACAAGAAAATATATAAACCAATTAAAAAATAGACAAGAACTCTAAACATGTACCTAACCAAAGAAGATATAGAAATAGAAAATAAGCATAAGAAAAGCTTAATTAATATTGTATATTGTGAGGAAATTACAAAATAAAACAATGAAGTACCACTACAGACCTATTATAATGGCTAAAATGGCAAGTGTATTAGCATTATTTATCCAGTAGCATGTGCTCACTTCATGTTTCTGCATCACATTTTGGTTATTCTGACAAATTTCAAACTTTTTCACTATTATATTTGTTATGTTGATCTGTGACCAGAGATCTTTGATGTTACTATAGTAATTGTTTGGGGTTGCCACAAACCATGCCCATAAAAGACAGCAAACTTGATTGATAAATGTCATGTGTGTTCTGACTGCTTCACCAACCAGCCATTCACCAATCTCTCTCCTTCTCCTTGGGTCTCCCTATTCCCTGAGACCCAAAAATTTGAAATTAGGCTAATTAATAACCCCATTGGCCTCTAAGTGTTCAAGTGAAAAGAAGGGTCACATGTCTCTCACTTTAGATCAAAAGCTAGAAATGATTCAGCTTAGGGAGGAAGGCACGTGGGATAGTACGATAGGCCAAAAACTAATCCTCTCGTGCCAAATAGTCCAAGTTGTTAATGCAAAGGATAAGTTACTAAAGGAAATTATTAATAAAAGTGCTATTCTAGTGAACAAATGAATGGTAAAATAGTGAAACAGACTTATTGCTAATATGAAGAAAGTTTTAATGGCTTGGATGGAAGATGAAACCAGCCACAACATTTCCTTAAGCCAAAGCCTAATTTAGACCAAGTCTCTGACTCTCTTCAGTCCTATTGAAGAGACTGAGATAGGTGAGGAAGCTGCAGATGAAAACTTCAAAGCTAGCAAATATGGTTTATGAGGTTTAAGGAAACATGCCATCTACATAACATAAAAATGAAAGGTGAAGCAGCATGTGCTAATGTAGAAAGTGCAGCAAATTATTCACAATATCTAGTTAACATCACTGATAAAGGTGACCACACTAAACAACAGATTTTCAGTGTGAAACAGGCTTCTATTGAAAGAAGATGCCATCTAAGACTTCCCTAGCTAGAAAGGAGAAGTCAGTGCCTGGCTTCAAAGTTTCAAAGGACAGGCTGGCTTTCTTGTTACAGGTTAATGCAGCTGACAACTTTAAGTTGCAACCAATGCTTATTTACCTTTTCAAAAATCCTAGTATCCTAAAGGATTATGTTAAATCTACTCTGTCTGTAATCTATAAATGGAAGAACAAAGCCTGAATGACAGCACATCTGTTTATAACACAGTTTAATGAATATTTTAAGCCTACTGTCGAGACCTGCTCAAAAAAAATCCTTTCAAAGCATTAATGTTCATTGACAATGCACGTAGTAACCCAAGAACTTTGATGGAGACGTACAAGGACATTAATGTTATTTTCATGCCTGTTAATACAATATTCATTCTACAGTTCATGGGTCAAGGAGTAATTTTGAATTTAAAGTCTTAATGTTTAAGAAATACATTTTGTAAGGATATAGCTGCCATAGATAGTGATTCTTCTGATGGATCTGGGCAAAGTAAATTGAAAACCTTCTGGAAAGGATGCACCATTCTGGTTGTCATTAAGAACACTCATAATTCATGGAAGGAGATAAAAATATAATAGTCATATGAGTTGGAAGAAATTCATTTTCAACCCTTCTGGATGACTTTGAGGGATTCAAGATTTCAGTGGAGGAAGGAACCACAGATATGGTGAAAACAGCAAGAGAAGTAGAATAGGAAGTGGAGCCTAAAGATGTGACTGAATTTCTGCAATTTCAGGATAAAATTTTCATAGATGAGGAATTGCTTCTTATGGATGAGCAAAGAATGTTGTTTCTTGAGATGGACTCTGCTCCTGGTGAAGATGCTGTGAACATTGTTGTCATGACAACAACAGATTTAGAATATTATATAAACTTAGTTAATACAGCAGCAATAGGGTTTGAGAGGATTGGCTCCAATTTTGAAAGAAGTTCTGTCATGTACAAAATGCTATCAAACAACATTGCATGTTACAGAGAAATCTTTTGTGAAAGGAAGAGTCAATCAATGTGGCAAACTTCACTGTTGTGTCATTTTAAGAAATTGCTGTAGTCATCCCAACTTTCAGTGATCACACCCTGATCTGTCAGCAGCCATCAAAATCAAGGAAAGACCCCCCAGCAGCAAAAGGATTATGACTTGCTGAAGGCTCAAGATGATTATTACCATTTCTTGGCAATAAAGTATTTTTTAATTAAGGTATGTACTTAGATGTAATACTATTGCACACTCAATAAACTACAGCATAGTGTACACATAACTTATACACAGTGGAAAACCAAAAAATTCATGTGACTTGCTTTATTGTGATATTCACTTTATTGTGGTGATCTGAAACCAAATCCACCATATCTCTAAGATATGCCTGTATGTGACATTCTGGAAAAGGCAAAAGTAAAATAATTAGTAATTGTCAGGGGTCATAGGAGAAGGAGAAATGAATAGGTAGAACACAGAGGATTTTTAGGGTAGTAAAACCATTCTGTATGATATTTTAATAGTGGATACATGGCACTATTATATATTTGTCCAAAACCATAGAACTGTACAAAACAAACGGTAAATCCTTATGTAAACTCTGGACTTTAGTTAATGATAATTTATCAATATGGATTCATCATTTGTAGCAAATGCACCTCACTAATACAAAATGTTAATAATAGAAGAAACTGTGTGTGTGTTGGAGATAGGCAAGAGGGTGTATATGGAAACTCTACTTTCTGCTCATTTTTCTTGTAAATCTAAAGGTAATCTAAAAAATGAAGTCTATTAATTAAACATGAAAAGAAATATTGAGCTGTTGTCTTTATTTTAGATACTTTTTTGAATGTCTAATATAATTCACAGTAAAAATGAATTAAAAAGGCAAACTCAATGATTCTGTTAAGTATTAATAGAAATCTGAGAAAAAGAGAATTTCAAATTGTCAACACCGAATATTAAAAGTTAAAAAGGTAGAATTTTAAAATCAATATTTTGTGACATTATAAAGTAGTTTATTTTATTTTAGGAAAGTGTGACTGTCCAGAGATGAGGACCTCTATACCTGCATATATTTAGTAGCTTTTTATGACAATTTATTTACCTAGCATTAACTTGTCTTTATTTTAAGATAGATATTTCAGTTTCAAATTAAAAAATAGACATGTATTACATTAAATATAAGAATATCCATCCTATAGTAATGAACTCCTCACCTTTATTGAATTGTTCATGGTTTCTTTCTTAATTTTAATATACGTTATGCAGTTGTCTCTCATCTTCAGAAATACTTAATTTCTAATATAAGTGGGTCTTTAGTTAGTTTCATGTTAGTATTGTAAAGAAAATGAAAAAGACAGATTGTCTTTGTATTCTTTCTCTCAATAGAAATTTTTAAATATACTTATATTTTCTATTTTAAAAATATGGGATGGGCTGTTTTCTAGTCCCTTTTTTCTTTTTTTTTTTTCTTGTCTTCTTCTTCCCGCCCTTACTCTTTTTCTTCTTTACTGTCTTCTTTTGTTCTCAATATTTTCAACTGTTTAATTTTCCAAGGAGTGAGCATAATCTTATTTATTTGGTTAACATTAAGAGAGACCAGGAATTTATTATTCACAAAAATGAAATATAAAAATCCCCCTTTTCTTCAGGCTCTGGATATAGCTAGGCTCAACACAAATGTCTAGGGAGAATGCATCTGTTGCTATTGCATTTATTTTTTTTGTTTCTCTGAAAACTTGGCATTTATAAAATATCTATGATTTTGATTTGTCTTGGCCAAAGCCCAGATTACTAAGGAATTACATTTTGAACATATTCAACTAAGAATTATCTTTGTAGCAACTTTTCCTTTGCCATATTGAAATTTTGGGAATAAAATCAGATTTTGTTTTAAAAACCAGCTATGTTTCTTCCTAGTGCCAGAATGAATCTTTTTCTATGTTAAGGAGGCATAAAGCAATGCTTATAGTCTATCTAAAACTTATTTTAAGCATACTGTGGGAAAAAAGCCCCATTTTTGCATTTGACAGACTTAGGTTCAAATGTTTGCTCTGTCACTTGTAGTTGATATTAATTTGGGGTAAGTTTTGCATGTGAAAAAAAGCAATAAATAATAACTTCCTTGTAGGGTAATATAAAGGTTAAATGATCAAATATAAAAAGTACCTGACACATAGCAGGCACTTATTTAATGGTAGTGGTCTCTTTTTGTCCTTCACTCTTTATATATGTAAGGATGTGTATATAAATAAATAAATATGTGTAAGTTTGTATTGATATATGTGTTTATACACACATACAAATATATATGTATTTATATATTTCTGTTTATGTATACATAATAATGCATAATATTTTATGTAGCCATTTATTTGTTAATTTCTGAAAGGGAATTCTTATGAAGGAATATAGTTCTAGAATTCAGGAAATATGGATTCTATCACCACCTGAAAATATTTAATATTTTGAAAGGTATCCAGTTTTTGTGTCCTAGTAACTTTTTATTAACCTACCTGGAATGTTTACAGATCCTTAAAAAAATTTCTGATGGATATTTAGGTTTCTTTTACAAATTCCCAGCAGGCAATAGAAAAATTTGTTTTTTTTATCTTTAGCAGAGAATGATACACTACTATATCTTGATTAGAGTTCAAAAAGATGTTCATTGGTCAACTTGAGAGGATGTATGGGAATATAAGAAACAAGATTATTGAGTGTCTAAAAAGATGAGTTTCAGTTTTGACAAGATAAAAAATGAAAGGTAGAAGTTGAATCTTTTGGAAAAATTGATGTTCATATGACTTAGTTTTCACTAAATAGCAAGGCACCAGTTTCTTGGGGAGGTTTGTACAGCTGAGTGTCTTCATAACTGAGTTGGATCATTTGTAGAATAGTAATTCAACAAAATGAGGTATAATATTTCATGTTCTCTTATAATGATGTAGGCTTTCTAACAAAAGCAGCTGTTAATATCCTAAGAAAGTAGCCTGTATATCTTGTGTAAATATCTTATCCGAATTTGTGTCTTGTCCCTACTGCGTAACTAACTACCTTACATCTTAACTAATTGGCTGCTCTCAGACACTAAAAGGGAGGGTTGTAACAAAGAAACAGAATTCTTAAAAGCAAGGATAAAATCCAACAAACTATTTATCACAAAAGCCTGAACTCTTGGTTTTAAGTGATTATTATTTTTATAAAGTCAAACTAGTGAAAAATTGTGTTTTCTCTATGTCTCTTCAGGTTTTAAAGACAAGATGGGAAAGACAAAACTTATTGTTAAATGCAAAACGTGTGGTAAACTCCAAATTTATTTGAAGGATCAGTTAGTCCATTTTTGAGTCCATTTCCAAGTTAATAATGTAAAGTGTTATTTGGGACAAGTGACTGAGATGGGCAAAGAAAGGGCTCACAAAGGAAACTTAGGAAGAGGACGTTTATTAAATAGCTTGATTTAGTCATTCCACAAAGTATGCATATATAAGGACATCATGTTGTATAACCATAAATATGTACATTTTTACTTGTCAATTAAAAAATAAACACAAATGATATGGTGCTTTAAAACTCAAAGACATCCTACTTCAAGTTATAACTTTAGAGAAACTCTCACTTATGTGCACAAAAATATCTATACATATATAGATATGTTCATTGCATTATTATTTGAAATAGTGAAAAATGTAAAACAATCAAGTTGTCCCTCTCCCAAAGAAGGGATTCAAAACTCACTTTGCTTTGTTCAAATTATGGAATGTTATAGAGCAGTTTAAAACTAATGAATAATTACCTACCCAAATACTAAAAAAAATAATAAAGATAATCTAAGGTGTTGGCAAAATATGGAATAGCTTGAACTCTTATACACTGAAGGTGGGTGGGGGGAATAAATTGGGACTACTCTAGAATCCTGCTTGGCAGTGCCTACTGATGTTGACACCATGATACAGATAGCCTATAATAGCAGACATTAAGTTGACACTACGATATAGATACCCTGTAATACGAGAATTCTACTTCTAGATACACAGATATGCATAACCCATAAAAGTCATACTCTTCACAGAAATTACTCCTAATATCCAAAAAAAGGAAAACAACAGAAATGCCCTAAAATAGAACAAAATATATAAACAATGGTATAATCATGCCATGGAAAGAATACCAGATCACACTCAGGATGGACACTTACCTACACACTATAACAGGGAAAGAAGCCATTAAAAAAAGACTATATTAAATTATTCCATTTATATAAAGTTCAACAGACAAAGCTACTCTGTGTTGTTAGAGGTTGGAATATGGTAACCTTGGGGATGGCAGGTGGCGGATAAAAGTTGGGTATAAGATGGGGGGACTTCTAGATTACTGACAAATGTGCTACTTCTTGATCTGAGTGCTCACTACACAGGTGTGTTCATTCCGTGACAATTTATCAAGAGGTACATTTATGATTTGTGCAGTTTTCTATATGTAAATTATAATTCAATAAATACTTACTTAAAAAAAACAAAACTAAGAAATCATACCTGTGTATATAGATATGGATAAATCCTTTGAACAAAATTTTGGAAAAAAAAAGTCAGAAGGGCAGGTTTGATATGATGCCAGTTTTATAAATTTTAAAATTGCAAAAAAAATTGTAAGAATATAGATAAATACTACATTAGTATAGTAAATAATTCTAGAGGATAAAGATACAGGATGAGAGGTCACAGCATTTACTGTACTTGGGGCATTGTTTTTCTTAAAAAGAGTGAAACCTGAAGAAATAAAAACCTGAAGAAATAAAGCAAAATGTTAACATATGTCAAATTTGGGTGTATGAGGGCCTATTATGTCACTTTCTATATGCTTAGGATATTTCAAAATATTAATCTTAAAGAAAGCTATCACTTTGGATTCTAGAGTGAGGCAAATCTTTAAACATTCTCAACAAATTTGGCCAGATCAGCAGATTAACAAATGCTTTTTTATAGCTTAAGTTATCTGAGATGGTTGATGTGTATTTTAGGTAAAGAATTTAAGTCTTCATTTAATGCCTTTTGGACAAACCTAAAATATATGCCATATGTAGGAAAAAATGGTACTTTCTTATATGCAAAACAAAAATTGGGAGCTTTTTAATTTGTACAATAATGAAATCATTAAACATTTAAGAGAATTAATCAGAAATGATCATTAGGTCATAAATGTGGAGAACATAATACTTTCAAACTATTCTATCTGACCAAAGATCACTTTGTTGCTTCTTTCTGTTGTAACCTATGGCTATAATAAAAAATGGGTAATAATGGTTGCATGGATAGAATTGTCAACTTTACAAAATTAGATTATAGTTACATCCAATAAAAAATAATTACTCATTCCAGAAATACTTACTCCCTTGTCCCAGATAACAAGGAGGGTAAGGTAGTATCAGTGAGGTGTGGTAAGATAAATATATTTGGAATCTAATTTGAAGATTGAATCAATAGGACCAAGTGACATTTTAGAGTGGGGATGAGAAGGGAAATTACTAAGATGACCTGATACTCCTGCCATAGGCAACTGAGTATATAATTGTGTTTGCTATTCACGAAGAGAGAAAGTATCCTAAGAGAAATATACCTTGACAGGTGAGGCAGGAGCTGGCGATGAGCTAAGTATTGTACATGTATTTGTGGATTCCTGTGGGACATTTAAATAGAGATATCAAGGATGCAATTGTAAATGTAGATCTCAAACTCAAAGAAGAAATATGAGCTACAGATAGAAAAGTGGGAACAACAATACTAGAGGTGGTGAGCTTTAATCTAGAGATTACCCTAGCCTAAAACTTTGACTTGGACCACTGCAATGACCTCCTAACTGCTTAATCAATTCTTCATACTCTTTATCCCCTCTAAGTCACTAGGTGACTTTTGTAAAAAACTTGAGTGATTTTTATTTTCTGCTTAAAATTTTGCTATTGTTTTACTTTAAGCTTAGGGTAAAATCCAAATAACTTTTGAGGTTGGCCTACAAGTCCCTGCAAAAATTAGACCACGCCTGTCTCTGTAGCATCATCTTTCTCTACTTGTATTTCTGACTCTTCTTTCTTATTCTCTACCTACTCTGTTCTAATTTAATTAGTCAATTCTTCAAATTTTTGTTTGCCTTGTGGCCTTTGTGCATGGTATTCCTTCTCTAAGACTGGATAAAAGGCTGCATGGGTGAAAGATCAAGATGATTCTAAAACTTTAAACTTGGTAATTATGTTTGTTTAGTTTCTACAGACTTTAGTAAATTAATATATATAAGATAAAGCACTAAGATATAGCATGGATATAAGCGCTCTCTATCTTCACCTTCTACAACCTAAAATATTTCAGAACTCTTGTTTGTATAGTGATTCCCCAAAGATTTCGTGCTCTCCACGTCTCTTTGCATGTTGTGTTCTGTTTGTTTGGAAAGTGTTCACTGCATATATGGTAAATGAACCCTTACTGTCCTTCAAGACCCAGTTGAAGTACAACTTCCTCTGGGAGGCTGGGAGCCCTCAAGGTTGTTAAAGACAACTTCCTTTATGTCATCTGTGTACATTTTTTAAAAGATGTATCTGAAACTTATAAAAGTTAAGTAACTGGTCCAGTTACTATGTGACAGAGCCAGAATTTGAAACTTTACATGTTTGATTTTAAAGCATGAGCCTTTAACTATTTTTTGTTTGACATAGTCATTTTTTAATAAATACTTATTAAATAAATGTGTCAATAAAAAGATAAAATACCATATGACCTAATTAGTTAAAATGCTTTCATGGGATCAATGATAAGAAGCAACTTGACTGACATAGAAGATAAAGATTTGTTAGAGAAAAGAAATCCATATCTGTAAAATGTTTCAACTTCTAAGCCAGTTAATGCTAGCTTTGCTTTATAACACTTCAGGATGCCTCTGGTTCTCAAAAAAGGTATGAAACTGAACTTCAGTGAAATAGGGCATGGAAAGAGCGAATCCCTTTTAATTAAAAAGGGCAAATATATATCATATACATTTTTTCATATACTTGAATTGCTTTATGCATTTGTGCCTTATTCCTCTCAACTTGATTGTTAGCTTCTTTTGAACAAAAATATGCCTTTTCTTAGTGTCTCCTATAATATCTAGTTCTACTTGATGATTATTTCTTGTTTGCAAAATGAATGATGTTGTCTTATCTCTTCATAACTTAATTTTAGGAACAAAACTTCAAATATTTTCAAATAGAATAATGTAGCTGATAATTATTTTACACAAACCAACAGTTAGAAGCATTAATGTACATGAAAAATGAATCTAACTCTTCAGTACTGAGTTTAAGATTATTTAACGAATGAAAAATACTCAGGTATGCATAATGTCAAGAACATAACTCAGTAGAGAAAAGCAGCTTATGTTGGTTCTAGCTTAGAAGATGGCACAATTCTAACATTTAACTAGTAGGTGAGTTGGAATATCTATGCACTTCTATTTTAGGACTTATTTTGCCTTTTACTTTTAATTTTCTTTTAAATATCAATAGATACATTTGGAAGGATATATTCTTATTAGCTCTAATGAGGTTTTTTGGTAAGTGAATTGAATATAAACAACTATTGTGTTTGCCTTTTTATTGTGAGAAAGATTTCAAGCTGAAGATCCCAGTCATATAATTAAAAGAACTAATCCCATTCAATTCTTGAATCCGTCTATAGAAATAGAATTCTTAAAACATAAACACAAAAGGAAATATGGTGCCTATTGAATTTTATATTATATTCAGCCAAGCTATTATACTACTAAAACAAATTTAATTTTGATTGGTAAAAATGATTCTTTTTTTATGTATTTATAAATGTACACATTATAGGCCATGTCTAGTACTAGGGAAGTTAAGGGGGTAGGTGTGGGGAGAAGTAACACTTGTATTATGTTAAATCAGAAAAATAATTGCACTTGGCAGTTTTTGTTTGCAGAATGCAGGAAAAGCTGAAGGCTTTTGTACAGTTCAAAGAGCACATTCCACAGATACAGCAGTTGTTGGTTGCCTGCAGGGATTGTCAGAATTGGGGGTGGTGGTAGAGGTCTGATCACAAAAGTCCAGGCTATTGGGCTGTGTGTTTGTAAAAAAAAAAAAAAAAAAAAAAATGCTTACATCTTTTTGAGAAGTTGTTTATAAATTAGCTTCATATTATTTAAGTAGACTTTAAATATAGCACTTTTGTATCAATTTTTAATTTCTATAATAATCAGATATTCTTATTTAGCCTCTGCTACCTTTTGTTCTTTCATAATTTGTTTTCAGATTAAGGTTTACATGTTCAACTGTGAAAGCATAGAACTGCTGACTATTAAACTGTCAGTTAAACTTTGTAGAGAAATATAAATAAATTATATTTCACTATCATATATTCAATTATCATTTATACAATTAGCATGTTAACCAATTTCAACAAGTTAATTCAAGACTCTTAAGAGAGAGCCTTCTTTAACTGAAAATATGCTAAAGGGTAGCTTTTTCATCTGGCATGTCAAGACTTGTGCTGAATTAACACTTGTATCATTTCCCTACAGAATATGCAAGTTATAATTTCTACTGTTAACTGAAATAATGTAGCTGAAAGTTCTCTGAAAACTATAAATTATAGGACAGATATAAATTAGCATTATTTATTGAAATGTGTAATGTACATGATATCATACATGTGCTTTATATAATTTATATCAAGTTTTGGCAAAGTATGTCAAAATGGTTTTTGGCCATATTCTTAGATCTTTAAAAAAAAGTTAATTAGTGATGCTGTGTTATAATTTTTAGGATTAGAAAAAGCCCCCAAAGCCTTATCTTGACCTAGTCTTGAATTCACAAGAATTCGGGATGAAGTGTTTTGTTGGGTCCAGATGTGTTTTATCCAGCCTGTCATGCTCGGTTGCCAGAAGATTAGTGTGCTACAAAACATGAGAAACATTAAAATTGGAATTAGCTCTTGAACATATTTCTGTTTCCACTATAATAAGAACTTCTTTATTTTTACTTTTTAAGATTTGTTACTTTCAAGTTTAGAAATGCTTTAAATACAAAACAAGGGATAGAGACTAATTTAGCAGAATCTGTCTACCCATCATTCAGATTTAATAGATGTTACTATTTTGCCATTTTTAAATTTTAGGTCTCTTTATTAAGAAATCTGAAAAGATAAAAGTCTTTTATTTCAGTCTTGAAATGCCCATTTGTGAATTGGTTATTTGATAACCGCCTCCTAAGGCTCTTAACTGTGTTTCTTTCGGATTTTAGTATTGGATTGGTTAGTGTAGTTTTCTCAAAATGGCCACCACTCCTTGGCAGTATGATTTAAAAAAGACCCAAAGGCCCTTATGTTCCAGAATTTCAGCTTTCCTCTTCATTATTTCCATAAGACTTGAAATTATTTTATTTTCCAATTTTTAGCTATAGGACATTGGGGACTATTATTAAGCATAAATGCTTTATGGAGGGAGTAACACATTAAGCCATTATTACCCATTATTATCACCACTCAGAGGCTGGTGTGATATAACTGGATTCTAAGAACAGGGTGACTAGAAGGAAAGGTAGCGTAGGGTGAAGTTTGCCTTTAGCATGTGTAGAAATGAGAAGTTCTAAATGAGACATGCACAAAACATCATGTATCATAGCACTTTTCATAGGGACTGTATGGAAAAAAACCAAAACATTATATGACTGACTTTTGGCAAAGTAAAAATCAGCAGTTCTCATGCTATTTACTATATGTGCAAAACTGCTAAACAAAACGAATTTTCAGTTTGCAGCAGACTTCATAGAATGTCATAAGTAGATGTCATTAAACATATTTTACTAAGGAAAGTATTGAGAAATGAGAGTTAAGTAATTTGCTAAAATTTCCTATCTAGGAGGTTAAAAATCTAGAATTTGGTACTAGATTTTCTGCCATTAAGTCTATTTGTTGACTGTACCATATCGCTTCATATTAATACAATCCATTGCCTTCATTACTAACATGTACTTCCTCCACATTTAACCTTATCTAAAATTTACCTAGCTTTAAAGAAACAGTTCAAGTCTTATACTTTCCATAAAACATTTCCTATAACATACAGTGTTCTTCTTTCTCTGAATACTTAATACTTCCAGTATATAGTAAGCACATAATTTTATGGCCTCCCCATATCCACTAATGTTGTATGTGTGTTTATTATTCTTTTAAACTGTTTGTTGGCTCCTTAAGATCTGGGTCCTGGCTTATACTTCTTTGGGTTCCAATTATGGTTAACCTGGTACTGAGTACTTAGTGGATGCTCACACCTGGCTCTGGATTTAGTCCAGGTCTCCATTCCCACTTCTGACAATGGCTAGCTGTGTGATAATAGACAAGTTGCTTAATATCTCTGAGCTTTAATTTTTTCATTTATGAAAAGGGGATAAAAATAAAGCCTATATCAGAGGACTGTTTAGAGGAATTAAAAAAGACATTATATTGTAAAACACTTAGTGTAGTGCTCAATAAATGCTAGCTCGCCACCATTGTTTACCATTATTATCGATTACTGTTCACAGACTGAAGGATTGCCCATAGGACTTCTGTTAGAAAAGATTTCTAATTTAAATTTTTATGTTTCATGTAACAAAAAGGTCCTTTTAAAAAGTAAATGAATACATATTTAAGAGAAGATTGACTTATTAAAAAGAACACACACACACATTTTATCCATGTTCAAAAATTTGGACTTACCTAACAAGCAGAGAATCCCAAATCTCATTTTTTTTAACTCATCCACTTCTCCCATATTCAGTGAAAACAGCCTTCTATAATAACTTGTTACTTTCACTTATGCTCATTAACAGAAAAATTCTTAACCCTGGGTTCTTTGCCTCCAAGGGTTCCTGATAAAATTAATTTCAATATAATTAGTTTCATTTGTAATTCTATGTATTTTACTTTATGCATTTAAAAATATTATTCCAAGGAGGAAATATAGGTGTCTTAGCCTGTTTTATGCTACTGTAACAGAGTACCAAAGACTTGGTACTTTAAAATGAACAGAAATTTATTGAGTCACAGTTCTGGAGGCTGGGAAATCCAATTTCAAGGTGCTGACACCTGGTGAGAGCCTTTTTGCTAAGTCATCACATAGTGGAAGGGCAAAGAGAAAGAGAAAAGGGGAACTGAATTCACTCTTTTACAACAGCACCAATCCCAGCCGTGAGCGTAGAGCCCTCTAGACCTAGTCACCTCTTAAAGGTCCCACCTCTTAATACTATTACAATGGCAATGAAATTTCAACATGAGTTTTGGAAGGGACAAATATTCAAACCATAGCATTTTTCCTGTCACCCCTAAAACTAATATCCTTTTTTAATTGCAAAATAAATTCATTCCCTCCCAATAGCCCCCAAAGTATTAACTTATTCCAGCACCAAAAGTCTCAAGTCCATAGTCTCATCTAAATTAGATATGGGTAGCACTCAAGGCACCGTTCATCCCAAGGCAGATTTCCCTCCTGCTGTGAGCCTGTGAAATCAAAACAAGTAACAAGCTTCCAAAATACAGTTGAGGGACAGGGACTGGATAGACATTTCTATTCCAAAACAGAGAAACGGGCAAGCAGAAATGAATAACTGGTCCCAAATAAGTCCAAAACCCAACAGGGAGAACAACATCAAATATCAAGTTTCCAGAATAATCTTTGACTCCATGTCCTGCCTCTCAGGCACGCTGTGTTGGGAGAAAGGCCTCTAAGGCCTCAGGCAGCTCCATCCCCAGGGAATCATGGGATCAGCCCAGGAGGGTTGGAGCCTTGTGCCTGCAGCTTTCCTGGCTGGTGTTGCATGCCGGTAGCTCTGCAGTTCTGCAGGGCATGGTAGTGCATACTTGTAGTTTTCGCTACTTAGGCTGAGGTGGAGAATCCAGCTTGAGCCCAGTTCAAGGTTACAGTGAGCTCTAATTGGGCCACTGCACTCTAGCCTGGGTGACAGAATGAGACCATGTGTCTAAAAATAATAATAAAAATAAGTACAATTCTGAGGTCTCGGAGGATGGCCTTACCCTTACAGTTCCACTAGGCATAGTCTTAGTGGGATTCTTTGTGGTGGCTTTACCCCTGTGACAAGTCATGACTGGGGCCCCAGGATCTCTGAAGCATCCTTTGAAAGTTAGGGGGAGATTGTCATGGCCCCACATCTCCTGCAGTCTATGGATTTGCAGGGTTAGTGCTGTGTGAATAATGCCAAGGTTTATTGTTTACACCTTTTGGAGCAGTGGGCCAAGCCGCTATGAGGCTGGCTTGAGCCATGGCTGGAGAAGCAGAAGAGAGCTATGCCCAGGGAACAGACATTTGAGGTAGGTTTGGAGAAGCAGAAGAGAGCTATGCCCAGGGAACAGACACTTGAGGTAGGTTAGGGCAGTGACTGTTAAAAGTCTTACAGGCTCCTTGGGTCTTTCTCTCAAAATTTTTCTCCTCTCAGGGTCATCTAAAATGCCTTCAGGGTCATCCTACCATTATTCTTCTTTCCATACAATCTCCTTATCAAATGATTACTTGGCTGCACCCTTGGTTTTCTTTCCTAAATGTATCTTTCCATTCTATACATGGTCAGGCTGGGGGTTTTCCAAATAATTTTGTTCTGCTATCCATTTAATTATAAATTCCATCTTTTGTTATTTCTCTCTTTTCACATTTCACTATATGCAGTTAAAAGAAACCATGCGGCATCTTGAATATTGTGCTTAGATATTTCTTCCACCAGCTATCCTAGTTCATAGCTCTTAAGTTGTGCCTTCCATATAGTTGTAGTACACAGACACAATTCAGTCAAGTTTGTTGCTACTTTATAAGAAGGATAGCTCTTCCTCCAGATTCCAAAATCTTGTTCTTCATTCCCATCTGAGAGCTCATCAGAATAGTCTTTACTGTCCATATTTCTACCATATTTCTTGTCACAGTCACATAAATAATCTCTAACAATATTCAGATTTTCCCTATTATCCCTTCTTTTGAGCTGGCACAAGAATTTCCCTTAATGTTTTGTTCATGAAAATATAGGTTTTTGTCAGCATTTTCTTCAAAACTGTTCTAGGTTCTACCTGTTCACCCAATTCCAAAGTCACATCCACATTTTTAGGTATTTGTTAAAGTAACAACCTCACTCCTGGTACCAATTTTTGCCGTAGGCCATCTTGTGCTGCTATAACAGAATACTGCAGACTCAGTAATTTTTATTGAACAGAAATATATTGATTCACATTACATTCTGGAGGCTGGGAAGTTCTATATTAAGGTGCCAGCATCTGTCAAGGGCCTTATTGCTGCATTATCACACGGTAGAAGGGTAAATAGAGCGAGAAACAGGAGCCAAACTCATACTATTGTAATGGCACCAATGTTACCCATGAGGGCAGAGCCCTCACGACCTAGTCACCTCTTAAAGGTTCCACCTCTTAATATTGTTACAATGACAATTAAATTGCAACATGAGTTTTGAAAGGGACAGCATTCAAGCCATGGCAGTAGGCTTCACAAGACTGACAGAAAGTCTCATGGCACCCAAAACAGCTAAGGATCCTCATCAGAAATTCCATTTCTTTTCCACTGAGCATAATCATGGTGTTCTACTAAAAATGTAAATTGGATCATGCCACTCCCCTTTACTTATACTTGAAATAAAATAGAAGCTTCTCACCTTGGCTTTGAAAGGACTTCTATAATATGCCTCATGCCTACCTTTTCTTCCTCATCTATTGCTGCTTTCTCACTTGCTCACTCTGTCTGATATGTCTGGCTTTCTGTCAATTTTTGAAACCCTCCCTGACTCAGGGCATTTGCACTTGCGATTTCACTGTTTGGAATCTTTCTCTCTATGCCTCACACACTGCCTGCTCCATATCTTTTGCATCTCATTTAAATGATGCCTTCCGCTATGAGCTTTTGCTTACATTCATATTTAAAGTTACTTCTCAACCCTTTATTCTCTTGTTCTTTTCCACAGCTCATTTCACCTACTTATTTGTAACAAATAAATATGCTTATTTCAGGCCTATTTCTGTATCATTTTTAAATTCCATGAGGGCATAGGATGTGTGAGTCTTATTCAGGCTGTTTTTTTAGTAAAAGACTTGACCTGTTGTAGATTAGTAAATATTTATTGAAGGAATGAATGAATTGGAGGTATGAATGGTCTGATGTTTTGAATATATGAATTTGTTTATTCATAAACTCATTTTTTAGACAATGAAAAATGAGAGACCAGCTATAATCTTTGAATTCTGGATAGCTTTCAGAGTTATTCATGAGCTACAGTTGAATGCTTTAATCTCATCAGTTATTGAGAAATGAAATGTAATAGTTCATTATATGACAAGGGGAACCACCCAGAAAATCAGAATTCAAAAAATAAGCTTAACTTCCTTTTACATGCTATACCTTCCCTCTGCCATATCCTAAGCCTTTATTAACTTTATTTTATTATAACATTATCTTATGATTGATTCATTTGATTACCACATATCAAAATTGTATACATATATTTAACTACTTTTCTGTTATATATAACATTTATGTATTTTTTTAAATTTTACCATTTGTTTAGAAAGTTCTAACTCAAACTTAAATACTTCTGATTCTGTTAGAGTAAATCAATAGCCTTTTATACTTAAAGTATGTTTATTGAGCTGATTTTTTCCATTAAAATGGACACTTCATTGCAGTAATGTATAGATTTAGGCAGTAAACCTTTTAAATTATGCATGGAAATAAATCCCTCAAAAATATACTCTCCTATTTCCCCCACCTCTCTTTTGGTGTTGTTTATTCAACAAATATATAATATCATATATCCACCATTACATTATCATACAGAATAGTTCACCACCTTAAAAATCCCCTGTGCTCTACTTATTGATCTCTCCCTCCCTCTCTCCCCCTTGAACCCTTGAAAACCACTGAACTTATTACTGTCTCTATAGTTTGCCTTTTCAAAAGTATCATATAGTTAGGATAATACAATACGTAGCCTTTTCAGACTGATTTCTTTGACTTACCAATATGCATCTAAAGATTCTCCATGTCTTTTCATGTTTTAATAGCTCATTTCTTTTTATTGTTAAAAAACATTTAATTATATGGATATTTCACAGTTTATCCATTCACTTACTGAAGGACATGTTGGTTGTTCCCAAGATTTTGGCAATTATAAATAAGCCTGTTATAAAATGTCCTGCCTTCTTCTGCAGGTGTTTGTGTAGATATAAGTTTTCAACTCATTTGGATAAATTCCTAGAGTGCTATTTCTGGGTCATGTGGTAAGATCATATTTAGCTTTGTAAGAAATTATCAAAATGTTTTCCAAAGTGACTGTACATTAACTTCTTTTTATATGTTAAAAATAATCTAGATTGTTTTATAGAGCAGTGGATATTATAATAAGTAGTAATTTATATTCACTTTTCATTTTTTAAACAAGTAAAATTTTATTATAAAGGTTTATGATTGAAGTATTTACTGCTACATTATTATTTAGTGTTGCATTGACCTCAACATTGCTGGAAAACAGATTCTAATCAATAGAGGGTGCTGTATACATTTAAAGTAATCACATCAGCATACTTCCCATATAGTGAAGGAATTCTGAACACTTTAATAGAAATAAAAATATATAAATGAAGAACTATGGACTGTGTTGGAATGATGATGTTTTATTTTCCTTCTACTTCATTTACTTATTCAGCGACCATTCATTGAGCACCTATGGTCTTTGATCTTAATGAGTTCTTATGTTTCAGTCTCTACCCCATAGATCAGTGGTCACTAGTGTTCTAGGTCTGCAGTCCCCAACCTCCTCACTGCACATCGGTACCAGTTCATGGCCTATTGGGACCAGGCTGCAGAGCTTCCCTCCCCCAACCCTATCTGTGGAAAATTGTCTTCCATGAAACTTAGGAAAGGGGGCAGGGCACACAGGAGTAGGTGAGTAACAGGCAAGCAAGTAAAGCTTCGTCTGCATTTACAGCTGCTCCCCATTGCTCACATCACCATCTAAGCACCCCAAGCCCCCATTTTGTGGAAAAATTGTCTTCTATGAAACTGGTCCCTGATGCCATAAAAGGAGCCACTGCTCTAAGTTGTATTAACATTACTACAGAAAATATTTTGTAGTATCCTCTTTATATCGTGAAATGAAATATAGAGATAAAAGACCTTATGTATTTTCTTGAAAAAAATTCTATGTAATGCTCTAACATAATTTGTAGTAAATATTTATTGATTTAAATGCCTGGATATTTACCTAGTAAATGTTTGAATGTTGAATATATTGAATTACCATGTGGGAAGTGACTACAATACAAACTAATGTTAATGTTTTGTACTGGAGCCCCAAATTCCAAGAGCAGCATTGCTGTTGATAATGTCATTTTCTGAAATAATGAACAACTCTTGGTTAAATTCTAGCAAAACAAAATATACTCTTGATTTATATGTGAGTTACATTCCCAAAAAATTTCAATGCATATTAAACCATATAATAACACTTCGTGTTTGAATAGGGAATAGAGATAGGGTCTAGACTTAAATAATTATAAACATATTTATATTTAAAAGAATGTCTGGCAGGAAATTACAGGACCTCTAACATCCCTGTCCTTACTTATTAAGTATGAGCAGTTCCCATCAATTATTATGACAACTAAAAATGTCCCCTTAAATTTTTGAAACTCTGAATGGCACTACCATTGTTGAGAACCACTGTTTCATTATTTAAAAGTGAGTCTATTTGTAATTCAGTTTGTCAGATCTTTTATTTCACCATAAAATAGTGTTTTCAGAAATCAGAGTTAGTGGTGGATTATAAATAAAGTCATAACACTTAGTTAGCTAATGACATCAGAAATAAGGTGAGATTGCTTTAGTATATAAATTAGAAAATTGAGAGATGTAGTGCAGGATAGAAAAGTTAAGTTACTTGTGTAACATCATAAAACCTGCTAGTGGCAGTGAACTTTTTACTAAAACATGCTATAACCCTGTACATTGGAAACCCTGTACATTTTGTTCTAAATCTCCTGTGCATAAAGACTGATTTTTCTTTTTATCAATAACAGAGCAAAGAAGATGAAAAAATTGGAAGTCCGTCAACATTGTACTTTTCCTATAATGTGCTTTTCAATTAATTTACAATTGCTTTTATTTTATTTTATTATCCTTCTTCATTACATCGAATATCTTTTCTTTGGTACTTGTTATTCCTTTGTTATCACTGCATGTCTTTTCTTTTTACTGGCTTCTTAAATCCTGCTGCATTGCTTTTTGCGTTTTCTTCTTTAATCTTTTCCCTTCTGTTTAATTTTTAAATCCTTTAGCCTTTATCTTTCTTCCAGTCTTTTTAGCTGCTCTCCCTTTCTTTGATTTTCTCTTAAACGTTACTTCTTCTTAACATTGTGTTATTTCATTGATTTCTCTTGTTTTATCTTTTTTAATTTTATGTTTTTCTTTTGTATGTAAGGAAAACCTACCATACATACCCAAATTGAATCAAAGAGAGAAGATACTACTAAATCCTCTATACTACATGAAAACAACCATGTTTATTCAGACTTATTGTTATGGATACTGAAAGATTTATGTACACATTTTCTCCTCTTTTTCTTTCTTGCCACTAGTCTTTTGTTTTTAATTAAAGCCCAGATAATTGATTTGCTGATATAGAGCAAATTCAGTTATTTTCCATTTTTCTAATATACAAACTTTAAGTGTATGTAAATATACTTTTGAGACATTTGTTTATAGCTAGACCAGAAGTAATTTTAGTTATTATTAAGTCTTTAGGATTAACTGGAATACATTTATACATTTATAATACTATTTATAATATATTTATAATACTATTAAAAGCACAGATCTAGAATAAACAAGAGATTATAATTAAATTATTATTCTTTCACAAAATTGCTTCATCTGTCCAAATAGTCTATATATTTGGCTTAATATATATCAAACTTTTAATATTAATTTTATATTATATATGCCATTAATATTAATTATATATGCCATTTTTCTTGGCATATAAGAGAGATCTGAGGCAAATGCATTTAACCAAACTCAACTTAACTAGGTTGGTTGGTTTGTGAGTCTGTCCTTGGGCATTCTAAGAAATAACTGTGAAGTAGATATCTAGACAGTCACTTTTCACAGAGGGAGAGAAAGACATGATTATAAGGAAAAGCACAAGTGCATGAAATCTTGGGTGCTTCGTTTCTGTTTCAAGCAAGAGAATTCTTGAGGGACATTGTATAGTTGAAGAAAGAGAGACCAAAAAGGATCAGGTAACTTATTTTAGTTCACACACAGAAAGTGGAGAAATTCAGGTTTGACTTTATTGATCATCTTCCTCACATTTATCTTATATATGTGTAAATTCTTTTGATTACTATTTCTGTACATATTCAAGCTTAATTTTACTTACCGTTCATTAATCTACACAGTATAGCATTCTTATAATCTTTTCATTGCTTATGATAAGCTTTATATGTGTAGATGATGTTTACATATAATTTATAAGTAACATATTTATCTCATTTTTGATATTTTAAGCAATAGTTCTTTCATCCATTAATTTTATTGGACAGATATTACTTAAACTTACTGTTCTTAAAGTTAACTGTAAGTTGTGTTTCACTCTTAGTTGATCATTATTCTTAAGTGCTTTTTCTGTTAATGTTGTTGCTGTATCTGTTCACTTCCCTTACGGTTATAACTCCGCCTAGGGTGAAATTGGTTTACATTTATTCTGCCCAAGAATAAAGGGCTTTCTAAATAAAAGGGAAATGTTGGAAGGATTTTAGTGTGCATATCAAATATAGTCAAAATAACAAACTATTTTATGACAACTAGTGTGCTTTAGAAATATAAGCCTGATATTT
Source organism: Microcebus murinus (assembly GCF_040939455.1). Taxonomy (NCBI): domain Eukaryota; kingdom Metazoa; phylum Chordata; class Mammalia; order Primates; family Cheirogaleidae; genus Microcebus; species Microcebus murinus. The sequence goes on from NC_134112.1 coordinate 68,953,395, forward strand.
TAATTGTATATTTCATATTTTGAAAGGAACTTTTTACAAAATAATATCTTCTTAGTTTTTCTATTTTATTTAATTAAAGACATGAAACTAGATTTCTTTTCTAATTTGATAATTTTAGAGAATTAATTCCCAAACCTGGTGGTTTTTAACATAAACTGGAGAAATTTTTAAAAGCTCCCTTTTGAAAACATGCCCTACTCAAGATATCCTGGGTTAATATCTTGGAAATTCATTTTGGTATTCTGTATATGTGTATGTTAGTTTAAAATGTACTCTTGGCACTCTTAATTGATTATAATTTACACCTTTCATGAATTTATGGTAGTCATTCACAGGTTATGCTTTAGCATCAATATCACCTAGGAACTAGTGTTGGAAATGCAAATTTTTGGGCTGGCACAGCAGGCTCACACTTACAATACCATGATATTGGAGGTTAGAACTTCAGTCTATGAATTTTGGGGGATACAATTCAGTTCATAGAAGTCTAATTTTCATTGATTCATTCCCTATATAAGACAAGAGGTAATGCTAAAGTAAAAAGACTTCTGGGGTCTAGTCTTAATTCTTTTTTCTGACTAATAGTGTACTTCTAATTGTAGTTTTTGTTTGTTTGAAACTGTAATAAAAATATAAGCTACATTTGTCATGGAATGTTGGGAAATTCAAATGTAATGGATATGTGAAAGAATATTGTAGGCCACAGCATTATGTAGCTATAATAAAGTCTATTTTTATTTTTTCTCAGCATTCTTTTATTGTACACATGAACCTATGTTTCAGTCAGTAACTATAAACACGCTAAACAGTGAACCATATGAGACCCCACAACTGTACTGATTGGAAACAATAGGTCATTGTAGATTGAGAATGCTTGTTGGAAGTGGTCATAGAAATCATTGAGACCACTTTTTACCAGATGCAGAAGCCCCCTCTTGAGCATTCCAGTCTTTGCTTGATTGCTGTCAGTCCCTGAATTAATCAGTGTTCTCCAGAGAAACAGAACCAATAGAGAGAAAAGGGGGAAGGAGAGAAAGAGGGGGGGATTGTTTTTCAGGAACTGGGGACTGCCAAATTTGAAATTGCTGGTTAGGCCAGTTGTCTGGGGACCCAAGGAAGAGTTGATGTTGCAGCTCAAGTCCAAAGGCAGACTTTACTCTTCCTTGAGATCTCTTTTATCTCTTAAGGACTTCAATTGATTAGGTGAGTCCCACCTGCATCACGCAGGGTAATCAGCTTTACTCAAATGTCAATCTCATGTAAAAATTACCTTCACAGTGACATCTAGATGTGTTGGAACGAATATCTGGGTACCATGGCTAGAAAAGTTGACACATAAAATTAACCATCACAGCATTCCTTAATATTTAAAGTCCTACTTTTAAGATATTTGGTAACCTTTTGAAATGATGTGAAAATAATATATAATAAAAAGATACACAAATGAATGAATGAATAAATAAATGCTGGTCAATGCCAGATATATTATCTTATTTTTTTAAAAATAATGAACTCCGTTTCAACCTTGTGGAAACTTTAGAAATGGAGCTGCTCAGAAAAGAACACATAGAGCACATTGGTTCAGAAACACAGTAATGAGTCACAGAGCTCTATATTCGACTCTATTGTTATGGTTATCACATTAGCAAAATGCACAAATTAAAGAAGAGTAGCTACTGTGTTGAATGTTTGAATTGAGGTTCGACAAAGATTTTGGCAGAATGTTCTGACAAAACAGCAGTACGAAAATTAATAGGATAACTATAAAATCTTGTTCTTAAGTTTCATAAAAGTTTTACAAGTGTGGATGAAAAAAAAGACACTTAGAAATACACCAATGAGTACATACTCAAAATACCACAGGAGATTGCAGGAACTGGTGAAACAGATTGTGTACTCAACACAACTGTTGCCCAATATAGGGTAAAAGATAAATTTGACATATTATAAACTACTCTTGGTAAAATTTCTTCTGTCAAATATAGATTGTTGTAAGTAAGACACCATAGAGGATATGCCACTTAAATCATATCCTACTTGTATTATAGCTATTTAATAGCTTAAAGATTATATTTTTCTTCATTAGATTATGAATTTTATCCCCTATTCAGTCCTGTACACACAAAATCAGCCCTCAAGTAACGTTAGTTCACTTGACTTAAAAGTAGGCATCACCAAGTAACTTTGGAAAAATGCCTTCAAGTGATATTTTTTAGTGATAAGCTAATTGATAAGAAAGCAAAAGTGCAATCAATCAAACAAACCCATAAGTGAGAGGTTGCTGGCTGGTTATTCTTTAGGTTATGACCTAACCAATCCACATCAAGCTGTGATTAACTTTTTACAGATTTTTTTAAACATTTCTTTATATTTCTGGGTCTTGATCCTGACATAGATATAATATTTGACCTCTTGAACAATTTATGCAAAGTTATTCCAAACCCTCCATCATGTCCTCTTTACTGGATATGATTGGAGAACATGTTGTACTGAGGTGTCTGAGGATTTTTATATGGAGAATAGAGAGACAGGAATGATGCAAGAAGAATGCATTATTTATTAATCCTTGATCTATTCTTTTGTAAAAGCGATATTTATAGATTACACCTTGCCTACGACCTCATTTTTTTTGGAGGGGGAGCTCTTCCAGGATATGAACCCAAGTTCCTATGACTTCTACAAAGCCCAGTATGAGACAGTTTAGCTAATACCCCTGTTGGTAGGCATATCAGTTTTATTTACTAGAACAAAAGTTGAAACTTTAGAATTTATGATATTTGACCAAAAATTGTGAAATGATGGTATATTTTAGCCCCACATCCCTTCTGACTTTGCTTAAATTATTAATGTATAAGATTATGCATCTTAGATTTTCTTTCAATTTGTTCATGTGAATCCCTTTTTTACCCTCTGTGTTGCTATTATGATTTCTATTACTTAAAATATTTTTTTCTAAACACTGGCCATTTCAAAGAAGCATCCTTAATAATTAAAAGGTAACTTAATGTAAGGAATTTGATTTTAAAAAGACACAGAAACTTTGAATTGATAATTTTGCTGATGTATTTTTGTTCCTTTCTTATTTAGTTATACCTTACCTTCTTCATAAAAGATTACAGTTGTTTGCTGCTGAATGTATACAATCAAAGGATTTTCTTTGATTAAAGGCATTTCTAGAACCATACACCTGATAATATAGTGCTAGAGTCATGGTGAAGATTGCAACCATATTAAGATTCAGTCAAATAAAAGGCGAACTGTCTACTATATCCAGCACTAATATTCTTCTGTAGTTAAGCAATGGCTAGACATTCTATAAGGAGCAGGAGTATGGAAACGAGGCAATTGCTTTGTTATAAATCTGAAACAGGACTTGTAGTACCCTAAAGCGGTGAAATATTTGAGCACAAATACTATGTCAATTCTAAGTCAAGGAACTTGGTCACAATAACATTCTATAAAAAATGGAACATCTTCCCTGAAAACTATACAATCTCTCTCTTTATCTTCTCTCCTCTCTGCTGCTGCCTCTCCCCTCTCCCTTTCCTTCTATTTATCCCTCGGTCCCTTCCTTTCTGTATTTTCCTTTAAGAAATACTTATTTAGTTCCTTCCATTTGAAAGTCACTATGTTAACATGCGCTGGTTACAGGCTTATGATGTGTGATTCATAAATGTCGTTACCTGTTTCAGGTCTGTTACAACCATTCAGATAGTTTTTCAAAAGAGCCAGTTTGTTATATATCACATCTGAACACTGCATCTGAAATTTTGAAAGCCAGACTTCAGACCTGGCATTGGCAAGAATTAGTTTTGAAATTGTAGATAAGTTACTTCAAGCTCTTTGGGCCTCAGCATGTCTTCATTTTTAAAATGAGGGGCCTTCTTCCCTTGTAACAGAATGGGATTTCAGATTTTTAACATCATAGAGATACTGGAGACTTGGTTAAGTAGCTACAGACAGAAGAGGGTTGAATCATGCCTTTGTGATGAAAGGTCAAGTTACTTAGTCTCTAATTTGCATATATAATATAGAGATAATGTAATTATATTTGGCTAAGTAGATGTCTTGAGGATTAAATGAGACAGTGCTTATAAAATACTTAGCCAATGCCTGGTACATAATAATAACTCAATAAATTGTATCTGTTTTTATTGCTATTTGATGGATGTTCCACAACACATACCAATCCGTTTGCTACTCTCTCTCAATGATCTCCTTCCATTTCTTTCATTTTTAAGGCTACTACAAATATTTTCAAGTCTCCTATCCATTTTCAATCCTTCAGGCTCAACAAAAGATTATCACTTAATTTACAGATAAAAATAAAGGCATGTTGTCTCCAAACTTTCTTACCACTTCTTCCCAAATTATCTGCATAAACATTTATTCTTATCTTCTTCCCTCTGGTTTCTTAGGATATGCTGCCAACTTTGTGGTCATGGAGATTTTCTTAATTTATTTTGTTCTTCTCATCTATGAACAATGACAACTGAATTACATTATGCAGGTAAAACACTTGAATGTTAGTTTCCTTCCCTTCAATTCCCCATCTTTCTCACCTCCATCTATCTATATTCTCTACAATCCAGTGAGAGCTATTGTCATAAATTACAGACCAGATTATGTCTTCAACATCTTTTGAGTAAAGCCCAAATGCTTTTCTTGATTTACAAACCTGATGTATGTGGCCCTTTTCTCCTTTCTTCTCCTGTCTCCTCCAATTTACTCAGCTGTTTCTTGCCATATTGCTATTGTATACACGTTCCCTCTGTCTGGAATGCATTTTCATATTTTATTTCTCTCTTATTTCTTTTCATTCCTTAAGACATAGCTTAACACTAAATAGAAAAACTGCATTGAGGATGTGGGTGGAGTTAATCACCACTATCATAGTATTTTATAAACCTCTCACTGAATCTATGTTGCCTTGTAAATAGTTTTATATGTGTGTATTAAAAAACACTACTTTTTCCACTTCCACCCTTCCCTCAATCTCATTCCCTAGCAGAAGTATCTCTTCTTTTTTAAAAAAAAAATATTTTTTTTCCTATTCCTTTCTAAGGCATTTCTTTATTTGTTTACCTTTTTCTGTAGATAAAATGTGCCCAGTACAAATAATATGGAACCCACATGTGTAATTAAAAAAAATTTAATAACTACATTAAAAATAAAAAGCAGTGAAACTAATTTTAATAACATTTTATTTAACCAATATATTCAAAATATTGTCAACATTTAATTAACATAAACATTAATTAAGTTACTTTACATTCCATGTTTTGAACATTTTCTTTTAATCTGATGTATACATTTTACATTTATAGCTCAACTCCATTCAGGCTAGCTACATGTCAAGTGTTAAACAGCAACATGTGGCTAGTGGCTACTGTACTGAACAGCACAGCTATAGAAAAACTCTCTGAGAACTGAGTCAGTTAGGCAGGGATTTGACTCACAGCTCTGCAATTTATTAGCTACATGATTTTTGGTAAGTTATTTATGGTCTTTGAACTTCTTCTCCCCTTTCTCATTTTTAACCTGGAATAATCATGTCTTATAAAGCTGTTTTAAAGACTGGAAGATGAATACTTTACTCCACATGGTCATCTGATTTTTACCAACTTACTTCTTTACCCTTGGTTTTCAACTGCACTCTCTTAGTCCAGGAAATTTGAGTATATGGAAGCACTGAGCTAAAGGATTTTCCTTTTTTGTTTCTATTGTTGAGTCCTGTGTGCAGGGCTCCATATGGCACAATGGAAATGTAAAGATCCAGTCACATTTCTCACCCTCAAGGAACTTACAGTCATATATTGCTGAATGCCTGTTTTTCCATTCTTGAGATACTTCACTTAGTAGTATGGGTTCCAGCTCTAACCAGGAAAATATAAGATGTGCTATATCACCATTGTTTCTTAGAGCTGAATAGTACTCCATGGTATACATATACCACATTTTATTAATCCATTCTTGGATTGATGGGCACTTGGGCTGTTTCCACAGCCTTGCAATTATGAATTGTGCTGCTATAAACATTCGAGTGCAGGTGTCTTTTTTGTAGAGTGTCATTGGATCTTTTGGGTAGATGCCCAGTAATGGGATTGTATTAATTCATTTTTTACTGGGAGACATATTTCCAAATATCAGTAAGAAATGTTATTGGTTTTTAAATCTCTGAAATCTTCTCTTTGCTCTATTTTGATCTTCATAACTCACATTAAGGATCATACTACACATTCTCTTTGCTCTGGAAGTCTTGCAGCAGCCTTGGGCAAAAGGCAATACAATGCTGATCTGGGCTGAAACTCCAGAGAAAATATGCTTTCAGTGGTATTTTGCAAACACAACTAACAGTCAACTCTTAGTTATTTAAGACATAGAATACTTTGAGGATTATTTAGGGACTTTACTACTTCTGACTTAACTCCCTCATGTTGCTACCCTTTGGCCATTTCACTGATGCTTTAAAAAATTTATCAAATAAGAAAAGGGTAAAGCTCAGATTAGTTAGCTATTAGCAAGCAGTCTTGGAAAATTGCTTGATAGGCAAGAAGATTGCATATAATAGGTTAAATGGAGTCTTAGAACATTTGTAGTTTTAAATTTTACATTTTTTCTATCACCCTGAATAATTGAAATTTGATGGTATATTAGTCTTATGTCTATCAAATTGTTTTATAAGTGATATCCCTTGCAAATATAGAGAGTAACCCTGTTTGGAAGAATATAATTACATATGCAAATTTTGAGGTTTTTCTCATTGTCAGTAATAATGTTTTGGGCTAATAATGTTTGCTCCATTGAATTTTAACTTTTGATTAGTGTAGAGTGAGGCAGTATGTTTTTATTATAATTGTCCATGGTAATTGATCTTATCAGCAATTATAAATAATATACTATCAACTCACCTACCAATAATAGACACTTATAAAACTTGTCATTTTTGATTCCAGGTTCTTCAGAGTGGTTAATGGTATAATTCATTTCATAATTTCTTATATTTTTAATGTTGTCTTTTTGCTAAAATAGCATAAATGTGCTTACAAACAAAGGTTTAATTAAAATACATGAAACATTGATGGGCAATAGTATAATGGCATAATTTGGTAAAGTATCACTATATTGTTAAGGATTTTTTAAACTGGCATGTTATTATTTCAATTTTATTACTATTTATAGGTTGATCATCTTTAGAAGGTAGTGAGCTACATACGGCACTTTGGGTTCTAACCCAGTCCAAGTGTAGTGGATGCTGTGTTGCATTGCTCAAACACATTTCCAGGATGAAGGACTTATGTACTGAGTTTTAGCAAATTAGTGTCATTATCTGGGAAGCAGATTAAGAGATGGAGATCAGCACACAGTACACTTATTAGGGAGCATTCCTGAGACCAAAACTTTTAGGAGGGAAGGGAAGGAAGCAAAATTGGGAAGAGGGGTGCAGTTTCAATGAAGGCCTCATGGGACCTCTGAAGCTGGGTGGCCCTTCAGGTTCTCCCTCATTTATGCAAGAGTTCAGGCCTTTATACTTCTGTATCAATCATTGAATGAAGGCTGTTCTAGGAAGTCTCTCTTCTAGCTGGGAACATAAGTCCTTTATTCGGGAAGTGTGTTTGGGCAACACAACACAGCATCCACTACAAGTAGACTAGGTTGGAACCCAAAGTGCCAGATGTAGTTAACATAAAAAGACTATCCCAGTCCTGGTCCAATCCACTCATCTCCTCCAGGACTGTTAATATAATTAGAGACACCTATTTGTTCTTTCTATTCTATTATTGCCTTCCTCTAATCTATTCTTCCCATGACAGACAAAGAATGCTTTTAAAAACGTAAATTAGATACTATCTATACTCTAAAAATTTTCTATGGCTTCCAGTTGAAAGAAGGATAAAATACAAATTCATTACTATGGCTTCCAGGCTCTGCTTGATCTAATTTTTACCTATGTCTTCAACATTATCTTGTACTACTTTCCCTAATACATGTTTTAGACACATTTGGGTTTTGTCAGCTTCTCAATCATGCCAAGTTATTGCCTGGTAGAGGGCATTTGCCCTTCCTTTGTCTTCAGCTAGGCAAGGGCACCTTCTCACTTTCCATGTGATTATTTCCTTCAAATTCTTTAGATCAAATCCCCACAGAGACCATCCCTGACTATCCTGTTTAATATAAGCCCTCCCCCCAGTCTGTTCCTGTCATATCACTATATTTTCCTTCATGGACTTATTACAAACTACAATTATCTTGTTTATTTAATTGTTTATTTCTATATTTCCTCTCTTCCACTGTTGAAATGAGTGCTCCATGAGTCATTTTCCCACTCTACACCTCCTTCTATAATAGATCTTTGATGAGTTTTATTATTTATTACTGAATGAAGGTCCTGACTTACTTTAAATAACTTATCTGTTTGACTTATATTTTATTTTAAATACAGCTTTATTGAGACATAATTCACATACCATAAAATGAATCATTTTACAGTATATAGGCCAGGTGTGGTGGCTCATGCCTGTAATCCTAGCACACTGGGAGGCCAAGGCGGGAGGATTGCTTGAGTTCAGGAGTTTGAGACCAACCTGAGCAAGAGTGAGACCCTGTCTCTATTAAGAATAGAAAGAAATTAGCCAAACAACTAAAAACAAGAAAAACTTAGCTGGACATGGTGGCACATGCCTGTAGTCCCAGCTACTCAGGTGGCTAAGGCAGGAGGATCGCTTGAGCCCAGGAGTTTGAGGTTGCTGTGAGCTAGGCTGATGCCACAGCACTCTAACCCAGGCAAGGGAGTAAGACTCTGTCTCAAAAAAAAAGTGTATAATTCAGTGTTAGTTTACTGTATTCATAGATTTGTGCAACCATCAGAGCATTTGATCTTTCACTGTTAAATATAATGTTAACTGTGGGTTTTTTGTAGGTGTCCTTTATCAGGTTCAAGAAGTTCAATTGTATTTCTAGTTTTTTCAGTGTTTTTATCATGAAAGAGTATTAGATTTTGTCAAATTATTTCTCTTTGTCTATTGAGATGATCATCTTAAATTGTTTTGAAAAAAAGGACCATTAAACATACAAACATTATCTATCTATCTATCTATCTATCTATCTATCTATCTATCTATCTATCTGAAACACAAGCGTGTAGACACACACACAACCAAAAGCAAGGTAATAGGTGTTGTTATTTACTGGCCAGTTCAACTATGTCTTCCTCCTGTGTTTAATATCTCATTTCTTTAAAGAGTAAAATAGCATAATTAATTCAAAATTTGAAGTTAGAAAAGTATAAAGAGTATAAACTTAAAATATATATGCATGCACACACATGTACACTATTGTCTGCTTTTGTGCGTGGCAGAAAATTTCATTGTAAGGGTGTTTGTCATAATAGTTTATTATTAAACCCAAGGTTTTAATTGCTAAGGTAAAAATTATAGTCTCAGACATTTCACTGAAATTTTTAAACATGTGTGTCTGTCTGCTAACATAATATCTGTCTTATGTTTTAGTTGATGCCAATATATCTATCCACCCCTACCACCCTGTAGCCCCACCCCAACAAATAGGGAAGGTAGGCTGCTATAGAGATTTCCCTGGAATAATGGTTTTACTTAATCTTATGTCAGAGGCTTTCCAGGCAAGAAATTTATTTTGGCAATAAATAACTATTATAACATAGTTCAAGAGTTATATAATTTTACTCATTTTCTACTGTTGAAATATGTTATCTTTGTTAAGAAAAATGAATAAAACAGTCCTTTATGTAAGTACTCTTCCTTAAGTTAAAAAAATCTGTGATAATTTTTTGAAAATATATATGCAAGAGGTTATCATATCAAAAACAGTTTATTACTGGCTGTAAGGTGACCCTTATGCCAGTACGATTGGACTATGTTTCCCTAACAGCTACCAGTGCAAATCTCCATGTATTTATCCAGAACCTTGACAGCCTCACCTCCATACCCCTTTTACATAGGAGTTATCAGCCACATGGTATTTTGTCCTTGGCCTTGGACTAGACTGAGGTTTTGACTTTGAGTGACTCTGTGTGTCTCAAATATTCCCTCTTTTTAAATGTCAGTTCATTGACAGAAATAAAAATGATAATAGTGTCCTAGAAATGAAACAAATCTTGTATGTCATTTGGTTTATCTTTCAATTCCATTTCCATTTTAATTCCATTCCATGTGGGAATGAATTTTGAACAATTCTAAATAATTGATCAATTAACCATTTTCAGCAGTAACAAGGAGCAGGCTGACTCATGGAGCAACTGCTTCATTGTGGACGACTCATTTTCTTGAAAGTTCAACTCCTGTTATTAGAGAGTTCTTTAGAGTTGTATTTGGATTCTTATCAATTTATTTGTTATAATTAGGTCCCATTAGTCTTAGTTGTCCTCTGAAGGGCATATTATTTATCAAGTATTTGAAAATAGTTATATTTCATGTGCGTTTAATTTAGAACTTTGTGTACTCAATTGATTTTTTTTTAACATTTTTAACTAGGTACAATTTTCATATCCTAATAGTCATACATTACACCTGTACAATTCAGTCATGTTAGTATATTTAGAATTGTGTAACCACCACCATGATCCAGGCCTAAAACATCTCCATTACCCCCTAAAATTTGCTTTGCTCATTTACAGTCAGTATTTGCTGTCACCCCCAGCCTAGGCACCTGCTGATCTGCATTCTCTCTTCACTCAAATGCTAGGATTAAAAATAACCAAAACTATATCTGCTAGTATAGATTTCAAAAAGTTAATTAATGTTAGAAAAATTAATCAGAATTGGCTTTAGGAAAAATGTTTATGTGCCAGTCTGGGGGTCATGTGTACCCCAAACTAAGAGAGGAAGGAGTAGACCCCTTTTCTTCTTAAAAATATGCTTCATTTCATTCTGCAAAGTATTTGAGGTTGGTGTAGTAACTATAAGAAAATGTGATCAGGGTCTTTGAAATAACTTTTTTTTATTTTATTTTACTGTCTTATTTTTTTTTTATTTTTCTGAATTTACATCTGTGCTATTTTTGCTAATAAGGCATGACATGTTGTTGAACTGACATGTTATTTCAATATTAGTAACAAGACAGCTAATGAATTTGTAAAGGAAGGAAATAAATTGGCTTTGGTTGAACACTTCTTACATACCAACTACTGTGTAAACAAAATCCTATGTTTTTACCCTCACAGATGAAAAAACTAAGCCTTAGTGAGAGTTAGAATCATGTCTAAAATTTCATGTCGATTGAGGTAGCATTATAATCTAGATATTTTTATTCCAGAGCCAATTGAAAAAGAAGAGTTTGGCATTTAAAATTTGACTTTAAAATATGTCCTGATACATCTTGAGTCTTCTGAGTGTTTTTGCTTTTTCTGTAATTGTTTATACCCTGCCTCTTTCTAGAATAGTCTTAAGGCAACTTAGGATACATAAAATACAAGATGGCATAAATTAAAAATAAGAATAAAATAAGAGAAAAACAAGGGTGGGGAAAGTCTTTTTCTGAGAAAAACAACAACAACATCCTGTGAGTGAATATTGCCGGGAGACTGGAAAACATTTGAGCTGGAAAAGGCTGTGGAAGTAAATGGTCTTTCTTGGTGCCAACTTTGGCGTATGCTCTGTTCATACTATATGTAAGAAAGTAGAATCTTATTTGCTATTGCTTCCTCTAAGTGCTGAGCACAGTGTCATGTACATGATAAGCCCTTAATAAATAATCGTTGAATTTGATTTACTGTTGAACTTTATGTTTGGCATTCCAATGTTACCAACCCGGATAGAAATTTTTTTCTTAATAAAACAAGCAGGGATTTTAGATTTCTCTGTTGGTGGTATTTGTTATAAGCAGTATCCCATTGTTTTTTGGAACTATACTATATTTGAAAATCTTATTTCAATACTGCTTATTATCTTATTTACATACGGTGTCTAGAAATTGCCTCATACTAATCATGTTGAGTAAGTTGATAACTTTGTGCATCTGAAGTTTGCACCATGATCATTTGCTCTCCATTTCAGTTATTGTCTGTACTGGGTTTTATTTTTATTTATTTTGTATTTATTTTTATTTTTTTTACAAGTTCCCAGGCACCATTAAGATTTACTGAGTTTTAGAACAATGATTGTACATTTTGAGGAATCTAAAATTCATAAATGTAGAACATTTCAGTTTGTAAGCATCTGAATAATATCGACAGATATAAATTCATGTTTACTCAAGGAATGTTAAAAATAATTTAATAATGCCTGTTGATGTCCTCTAGATTGTTATTTGACCTACTTAATTTGTAAGCACAATATAATTAATTTCTCTCCATGGATTGAATGTTATCTCCCAGCTTCAAATCTTTTCTAGAAAGCTTTTAAAATATACTAAGGTTTATAGCAACTTGAATTTACCATTTTAAAAACTAAGCATTTTTTCTGAGTTTGTCCTGAAATGCTTCTTCCATATGACCTCTTAGTTCCCTTAGTCATATTATTTATTTTTACTCAAGCTTTGCTTGATGCTATGATTAAAAATAACTGAAAAGTATACCACTTATAATAGTATAAATTTTTGAAAAGTTAATGTTAAAGAGTTAATAAGAATTGGCTTCAGGAAAAATCTATAAACTTAGCAAACTTTGATAAGTGTAAACGCAGGGATTTGAACCACACTAGAGTTCTCACCTTGCAACAGATTTAGTAAAGAGATTTTCACCTAAGGAAAGCAGGTTATAAGAGAAAATATACTTTTAAATCATCGGAATTAATTTTGTGGAGAGGAAAATGAGAGCATAGGATATTTGCTACAAGTTTCTGTAGAATGTGTTCATTTTTAAAACTGATTTTTCTTCTGAAATGTTATCATTATTCTAAAGATTTTTCAGTAGTGACCAAATTTTATACATTTTGAGTGTTTGCTTCATATGAGATTCCAGTCTTTGTAATGTTTTGTTCATTTACTCTTTTTTTTTTTTTTTTTTGAGACAGAGTCTCGCTTTCTTGCCCAGGCTAGAGTGAGTGCCGTGGCGTCAGCCTTGCTCACAGCAACCTCAGACTCCTGGGCTCAAGCCATCCTCCTGCCTCAGCCTCCCGAGTAGCTGGGACTACAGGCACGAGCCACCATGCCCAGCTGATTTTTATATTATATATATTAGTTGGCCAATTAATTTCTTTCTACTTTTTTTATGGTAGAGACAGGGTCTCGCTCAGGCTGGTTTTGAACTCCTGACCTTGAGCAATCCGCCCGCCTCGGCCTCCCAGAGTGCTAGGATTACAGGCGTGAGCCACCGCGCCCGGCCTCATTTACTCTTTGTAATATCACTATTCTTACCTCCATTTACTTAGTCACAGAGAACTTAAATGACTAGCCTAAGGTCACTCAGGAGACAGGGTATGAAACCAAGCAATCTGATGAAGAGCTCATATTTCTATTATGCAGCACACAATTGGTAACATTTTTTTCTCCTAAAATAATGACTTAACAAACAACAAAACTAAAATTGGTAAGATTTTTTTTATTTAGACTTCTTAGGGTCATGAATTTGGCACACCAAATCCTAGCTACAATTGAGATTTTAGAGATTAAAATTATTCTAAAGAAGTAACTGCATAATATTTTATACAATTTTGTACTGCTTTTTTACAAGATCATCTTATATCCTATTTATTATGCCTACTGAAGTTCACAGAATTGTAATGAACTAGTGTGTTCTCAGTGTGCATATACTTAGATGCAGTAACAGTCAGGACATGGCCCTGGCTACTGTACCTCGGCTAGCAGGGAGGACCATGCAGTTCTGCAGGCTAGCCCTGCCTCTCATGGGATCACTGATCAGTAACTGCCTGTCCCCCTTATTCCTGCTGACAAAACCATTCTTTTATTTTTTCTTACCTTTACTCCCTAATTTTGCACAATTCTAGACTAAGTATGCAACTTTTTAAAATTTAGTAAATTTCTTAGAGAGGAAAACAATTCTCAGACCAATTGGGAAAATGCCACCTCTTCCATAATGATATGCTAATAATTATAATTTCTCATAAATACTAAAAATGTGTGCCTTTGTTAGCTAGTTTAACTGCTTGTCAGAATTTATGTAAAACCTCCTATTTTCAGATGTTTGAAACAATTTGGATATATTCTATATTTGAAACATGAAAATAATCTACCTTGAATTACACTATTAATAATTTTCAGAATTAATATTTGTAAAGCACTTTAAATGTGAGAAGCACTTGATATTTAATCTTTAATATTCAATTGTATTAAAAGAAAACTGATGCTTTTTTTTTATTTTATCATGGGAAAGGAATTGTTATTACCCAAAACTGATAAGATCAAATCAATCTGCAGAAGTGGTTTTCCCACATCAAGCCCCATTTTAAATTAAAATTTTTGTTTGTAGTTACTAATTAAGTTAAATTTATTTCAGATTTTTCAGTATTTACGCAATCTTTTGTATGGTTTCAAGAGGATGGAATTTGCTCACTTATTCTTGTATGTGAAATTAATCATTAAGTTCAACCATATGAAATTTGCTATTTTTGTAGGTCAAAATGGTTAAATATCTGCAGTTTGTATTAACCTATTATTTTTTGGTTGTAATCAGGATAATGAAATACTATAGTTTACACTCTGAAATTTATGAAAAAGAAAACACAAGTGTGTTTGTCTCCTTACCCATGTACCTTTACCATGGTATGTGCTTAGTACACACACCATCTTCGTTTCCTAAGATACTGAGTTTCATTTTTCTTCTCTGCCATATCCTCATGCCTAGAACAGTATCTGACACATAGTGGGTGTTTAATAAATATTTACTGAATGAATACAAATAGACAATTTTACAGTATAAAATCTATACAGATCTCTACCCCTATTTCTTCAGACCATTCTGACAAAAATCAAATAAACTCCCCTTCAGAATTTGGAAGCTTCTGAGAGACAGACACAGGTGCCACGCAGATGGAGATCAAAGTAACTGTTTTATTACCAGTATCTACTGAATTGGAGGACGTGTTATATGTTCAGATAAAATAGGCTTCACCTCTCAATTAGACATCATATTCACCCACTCTAGCAAAGCTGGACATGTACAGCTCTCTACATCAGAGGAAGGGATAAAAACAGGCCTGAGTTCATCATCTGTACAGACTGAACTGAACTGAGAAAAAGAAATTGAACTATGCATGTTCAGTGTGTTCTCTTATACCCACCAATGAGACCATTCTCTGCCCTTCTCATGGTAAGAAGTAAGAAGTGAAGAAACAGAGGAACCAATTGAATTTCTTGATCAAAAGTCCCCTTATGATAGTATGAGGAGAACGGAATAGATGTTCCCCATAAGACACTCTCATTAAACTTAAATTCCTCCCACCTATTATACTATTATTTTTATCTGAAACTTTTCTGTTTGGCATTTATAAGATCCAATTTAAATTGTTATATATACACCAACATTTGTAAATCATCACAGTAAATATTTTTTATGGTAGTCAACAGTGGCATAATCTAATAAAGAGGAAGCCTGGGCAGGGTAAGTTAAAGAGTAAAAAAATGAATAAGAAAATAATTTTTATATTTTTAAAATATATTATTTGTACAATATATGCATTCACTGTGATCTTGGTTTGTGGCAGAGAATTTTGAACATATTTGCTGTATGTGTTATAGCTAACGTTATGAAAAACCTCTTAGGTTTATCTGATAAGTATACATCTGTTTTCAAGTTTCTGAATAGGTATTTTATTGTGTGGATCACTATTGTGATGTAAGATATTGAGTCTTCTACATTCTCTGTTTCTACTTGCCATCTCAAACAAAATGAAACTTCATGAAGCAAGTGGAATATATTACTAACATATGGTTTGGTCCACATGTCATAAGTAAATTATTCTTGTCAGAATGAGAATCATAAGCATTATCGTTTAAAAATACAATAAGAATATTCTGATATGATAATATTAAAATAATGATCTTGACTTATTTACATTAAAGTCCCTGTGATCAATTGGCAACTACATTGATAACAATAGTTCAGGTGTTATTTATCACCAAATAGGACAGATAATCGATATTTTAAAATAATTATACAAAGGCTAGAATTAAAAGCTAGTTCATTGTAGGAGATATTGTCTTAAAGTCTATACCTTGGAATTAACAATAAAGGAAGTAAAATATTGGTTTATACTAATTAATTTTGTCAGCTTATCATCAAAAGGAAGGGATTATAGGCTCTATAGTAGTTCCTGCCTGGAGAATAGTATTTATTTCCTGTCATGGCCTGGGATCTGGTTCCTGGCCTGTAAAATTAACTTACTTCTCTGAGAATAGACTCATGTTAACCACTGGTTTAAAATCAGTGTTTAAAACTAAAAAGATTAATTTATTGATTTTACTGTGAGAAATTATTTTACTAGGGACAAAATGCTTAGAATACACAAGATCTGTGAGTTCTGTCTGCCTATGTAGAATCAGTTTATTAACTTAAACTGAGGAATTTGGTCATGAGACACTTTCTTTTACTATAGTCAGAGCAGCACTAGAAGCTAAATAACAATCACAATCACGGGGTTGGTTGGGGATCTGGGAAATCAGAATTAAAGAGAGATTGAGAGAGCAGATGCTTTATGGCATCGGACCAAGACAATCTTATGTAACCATACCCACCATAGTCTTGCCATTGGAATCAGAAAATGAAGTCTAATAGGTACAATTCCTGCCAATTAGAGGCAGAATACTCCAAATCTGATATATAAAATGCTCTGTTCGCAAATAGTGCTTAAATGAGCATTTTTAGTTATCCCTATGAGTTGTTTTCTTGTACGCCTTCATGCATATAAATGAGATCTATATGTGAAAGGAAATGGAGTGAAAACAAATACAAACTAATTTAATTTTAGAAAAAAAACAAATAGTATCATGAACTGAATACATTAAGTTTAAAAGAACAATCTTTGCTTCTCTGGTAGAATTGCAGCATGCTTATATGCTGTTTCAGTTGTACATATTAGACAGTGTCAATCATCAAGGTTGACCAACCTCCTCTCTGCCTTGGGATTTATACACATGATTATATTGGATTGTAATTTTTGCTAGAATGTATGCCAGTGTAAAATAGAGGGTAACAGAGAGGCAGAAGAATTTATTTTGTGTTATTATATTATATGCAGCCTTATAGTTTGTGACTCAAGGAATTCAAGTTAAGTCAAGTTAATGTCAAACAAATGTTTACTACAGCAAGGCTGTGTGCTTTATCTAGGGATTAAAGGATGAATAACAAGATTCTTTTCTCTAGAATGCTTATAATCACCTTAGTATAGAACTCTTATAAGATATCTGACAAATACCCATATAGAGAATTGAATAAAGATAAAAAGTACAGATTTATAATATTGGGGCTTATTAGGATTTTTCCTGGATGGGGTAGCAATAAAATTGAATCTTGAAAGGCAGGCAGGACCAAAGCATAGCTTCGTAGCACTTTGTGGAGAAACATCAAGTGGTCTGTTGTTTCTGGAGAATAGAATATTTGAAGAAAAGGAGTGCTTATAGAGATTACAATCATAATGTGAAAGATCTTACATGTGAACTAATATGAAGCAAGTAGACTTTACTGATCATCAAGCTGCGTATCATCTGTGTTAGGCACAAGAAGGATGAATAAGACATAGTTCTTGACCCTCCAAGGAATTCTCAATCTGAGAGTTGAGATAGACATGACATACTATAAGTTTTATCATCGAAGTGCTTTGATAGAGGTATAAACAGAGTGCTCTGGGAGCAAGAATGATGAATTATTTTGGAGGTATCAGGGAAGGTGTTAACATGTGAATTGATGATGAGTAAAATTTGAACCAGTGTAAAGGTTGATATGGGTACTACATAGACAGCCGTATGCTGAATTGTAAAGAGGTGTGATTTCTTTGGATCATATATGATTTATGGCAGGAAGGGGAGAGGTGTGAGTATGGAATGATTGGCTAGAGTTTTTGAATGCTTTCCAGTATGGAGTTGGTGAACTAGTTGAGGTTGGAGCCAGACATCTGCATTCACCTCTGTCATTTACTATAATCTCTGATAAGTTTCTGATCTCTGGTAAGTTTGTTAGACTTAGTTTCCTAAATTGCATAATGGAGATGATCACATCAATTTAGCAGTGTTGTCTTGACTTAAAATTAATGTACATAAAGCACATGGCATGAAATTTTCCTAATAATGAGTGTGATTCAAAAATACTTTACTCATAGGGTTGCTATAAGAACTAAATGGAGTAAAAGAAAATGAGTACAGGACACTATTTGACACAAAGCACTCATGATCAATTAATGCTATTTAAAACTTTAAAAACTGTTCTATGAAGTTACAGAGCATTGGTTTTATAAATAATAATTCCCAAAATTTAGGAAAAGTTTTATTATCATCTGTGTGACGATTAGTCTTTAAAGGTATTAGCCTGTGTTGATTCTAGGTCCCTCTCTGAGTAAGGCTCCTTCTCAGCTTAGGCCTGGATAGTCATGATAATGGGTTTTATTACAATCTGTATGATTTTAATATCGTACTTGGTACATATAGGATGCCTTTACTAAATATATTGCAACTAATTGTATTGTACTTGTTTTCTCTATTAGACTGAGGGTTCTGTCCCCAATACCTCAGAAAGTATTAACTTATAAAATCAACTGAAATGATCTTAAGCTGGAAAAAAATTCACATGCATGTGTACTCTTAGTGTGTATTATAAACATGTTTATTTTAGACTTTCATTTTTAAAGCCTTCCTGTAATTGTTTCATAGTACCCTCTATTCTCCCAAAATAGCATGACATCTCTCTATGTACACATTCCCAAATTCATGAGTTAGATACATTTATTGTTAGCATGATACTGTGGCCCTCAGCTTTACCCCCAGAATAATTCTTTTCTGCACTACATACCTGCTCACCAAGCAGCAATAATTACAAGGCAGTTCTTAAATATAGGTCTTTTAGCAGTAGAGTGTGCAAAAATGCCCCTGGGCCATGTGAAAATAATAGTTTTCACACAGTGGGAGAGACTCTTCAGAGCTGTGTCATACCTAAAGACAGGAAGCTCATCAAGAAAGCCACATTTTGTATTCCTATACATACTAAACAGAAATGAAATTGATGATAGAAAAAAGATAGAATAAACAAATAAAAAATAAGCAAAATCCAAACAGTGAAGCACTGAACACTTTAACTAGAAAAGAATAATCCTACTTGTCTGATAGAATTGCAATATGGTTCTACTGTGTGCTATTTCAGTTGCATATATTGGACAGTGTCAAGCATTAAGCATAGTATTATTTATCCCAACCATCCACATCTCTATAGCAACAGTATACATGTTTATGCAATTATATATTATTATATCCAATCATGCTTTATATATTTTGGTACCAGTTCCTGTCCAAAACTCATACAAGTTTTATACATATTCACTGCCTGATGGAAGTCCCTGCACCCACTCCCATCACTGCTTCTTTCTTAGCATGAGTCTAGGCAAGTAACACATGAAGTGAAACATTAACTTAATATTCAGCATTAAAACTGAATTCAAATAACTGTTGTCCCATTTAATTTTAGTTTAAAAGCTACTGATTTTTATAAGTAGATTGTATAGTAATCAAAATTTCAGTTTTATAAAGTTTTCCAAATACAAAGGATTATATAAATTTTTAACTGTGTCATCATTTAAACCATAAATCACAAAATGGACACAGTAGTTCTTCATTACTTAGTAAAGTTGGCTAAGAAACTACAACTTTAAGAGGGTATAATAAAATATGATCTATCCCTTTTAGTAAAGGGTAAACATTTTAACATGCTTAGTCTAGTCATGTCAAAATACATTCTTTTCTCTGCTTTTGAAATTTCTCTTATCAATAATAATAGCTATATTTGTTTTAACCATTGCTAGCACTTTAAACCACCTAATTTGCTAGATAAAACTTTTTCCATTTTTGGAGTTTTAAATCACCTTAGTTTGTGAGTATAGGTTTTTAAATTCATTTTGTTTTATTTATTTGGTTTTATTAGCAAGACTGATTGCATTTGTAGCATATCTTTATTAAAATTTTAAATCATTTTAATGAGTTTTATACCTTTTTATCTCTTCAATTTGTTGTCCCTTCATTCACTTCTGTGTTTTGAATAAGTTCTGCCTTTGAGCCTTGCATTTATTTAGTTTTATTGTCCAGCCATAGGACATAATAACCATAGCTGACATTAGATTTCTGTTTTCATAATTCTGTGAGTGTTTTTAAAAGTCCAAAGCAGACAAAAACATACGCTGGGGAAAGGAATCCCTTTTCAATAAATGGTGCTGGGAAAACTGGATAGCCACTGTAGAAGGTTAAAACAGGACCCACACCTTTCACCTCTCACAAAAATCAACTCACGCTGGATAACACACTTAAATCTCAGGTATGAAACCATTAGAATTCTAGAGGAAAATGTTGGAAACACTCTCTTAGACATCAGCCTAGGCAAAGAGTTTATGAAGAAATCCCCAAAGGCAATCAAAGCAGCAACAAAAATAAATAAATGGGACATGATGAAACTACAAAGCTTCTGCACAGCCAAAGAAACAGTCATGAAAGTAAACAGACAACCTACAGAATGGGAGAAAATTTTTGCATCCTACGTATCCGATAAAGGGCTGATAACTAGAATATACTTAGAACTCACGAAAATCAGCAAGAAAAAAATCAAATAACCCTATTAAAAAGTGGGCAAAGGACTTGAACAGAAACTTTTCTAAAGAAGACAGAAGAATGGCCAACAAACATATGAAAAAATGCTCATCATCTCTAATCATCAGGGAAATGCAAATCAAAACTGCGATACAAGTGAATCTACCATTTGATCCAGCAATCCCATTGCTGGGCATCTACCCAAATGATCCAGTGACACTCTACAAAAAAGACACCTGCACTCGAATGTTTATAGCAGCACAATTCATAATTGCAAGGCTGTGGAAACAGCCCAAGTGCCCATCAATCCAAGAATGGATTAATAAAATGTGGTATATGTATACCATGGAGTACTATTCAGCTCTAAGAAACAATGGTGATATAGCACATCTTATATTTTCCTGGTTAGAGCTGGAACCCATACTACTAAGTGGAGTATCCCAAGAATGGAAAAACAAGCACCAGATATATTCTCCAGCAAACTGGTATGAACTGAGTAGCACCTAAGTGGACACATAGGTGCTACAGTAATAGGGTATTGGGCAGGTGGGAGGGGGGAGGGGGGCGGGTATATACATACATAATGAGTGAGATGTGCACCATCTGGGGGATGGTCATGATGGAGACTCAGACTTTTGGGGGGAGGGGGGAAATGGGCATTTATTGAAAAAAAAAAAAAAACTACGATGAGATATCACTTAACTCCAGTGAGAATGGCCTTTATCAAAAAGTCTCCAAATAACAAATGCCGGCGTGGATGTGGAGAGAGAGGAACACTCCTACGCTGCTGGTGGGACTGCAAACTAGTTCAACCTCTGTGGAAAGCAATATGGAGATACCTTAAAGCGATACAAGTGAATCTACCATTTGATCCAGCAATCCCATTGCTGGGCATCTACCCAAATGATCCAATGACATTCTACAAAAAAAACCACCTGCACTCGAATGTTTATAGCAGCACAATTCATAATTGCAAGGCTGTGTAAACAGCCCAAGTGCCCATCAATCCAAGAATGGATTAATAAAATGTGGTATATGTATACCATGGAGTACTATTCAGCTCTAAGAAACAATGGTGAGATAGCACATCTTATATTTTCCTGGTTAGAGCTAGAACCCATATTACTAAGTGAAGTATCCCAAGAATGGAAAAACAAGCACCAGATATATTCTCCAGCAAACTGGTATTAACTGAGTAGCACCTAAGAGGACACATAGGTACTATAGTAATAGGGTATTGGGGGGGGCGGGTATATACATACATAACGAGTGATATGCGCACCATCTGAGGGATGGTCATGATGGAGACTCAGACTTTTGGGGGCGGGGGTGAAGGGCATTTATTGAAACCTTAAAATCTGTACCCCCATAATATGCCGAAATAAAAAAAAAGAAAAGTCCTTTTATAAAGTTTGAGGCCAGACTTGGTAGTAGTTCTTTCCTTCTCCTAAAATTATTACCAGTATAAAAAAATTATGGGAAAAATTGATAAGTCTACTATATTGTGTAACATATATGTGGGGAAAAGTATTGATAAGCCTACAGTATTGCATACAGTATTACAAAACAGTATCTGTTGTTCTTATATTTACATGGATTCATGACTGCAGTCACTGTGCATATTCCATTTTATCTTCTCATTTTTCCCTTTACATTATAAACATGATTTTCATAATTATTGCTTTTAGTGATTATGTGCTATTCTACCTCATTCGTAATGAGAATTGACTTCAGATAAACATTATTTCAAGTAAAATCATATACCCAAGTGGACATTATTTAAAGTAGTTTTCCTTACCCTTTGGTGGTAGGTTATATTTGATCTAATGCATGTTAACTCTACTTAGGAGAAGAATGGAAGGAACAAAATGGCAATTCAGAATTTGCTTTTCAATAATTTTTTTGTTCAAACACCAGCCATTCTCATCACCACTACCATGCAATAATAGAGCTATATTAAATACTCACTTTAATTGAGGTAGTCCTAAGGTTAGTGGACTAATGTCATTCTTTGAATGCCTATTCTTTTTCTTGAAGTATTATCTAACAGAGGCATCAGTTCAAACTTTTCTTGATTAAAAGAAAATTCTCTCAAAGTCCTCCTAAATTCTAAATAAAATTAGTGTCAATTAAGTGGTATTATGTGGTTATCATCATTGTTCTTATAAATATAGGAGCAGTAGTAACATGATAGCTCAAATTTATAAGTATATTTGCAGCATTGGATTATTTTTATATACCTTGCAATATATTTTATAATCATTATTTTAAATATCTGTCACCAGTCTTTGGTTATCAAAGTTTAATTTTGTGATTTTAAATGACTAAATCTTATACTTTTATGATTTTAGTTATACTGACATGTTTTTCTGTCGTTATTTTTCTTAACTTTGATACTAAGCTTTTGACTCAAGTCAATTAGTTTACTTTGTGGTTTTTTATTTCATGACACAATTTCCAGGAAATCAATGTGGGGGGAGAACGGGTATTGCCAACACATATTTTGTACTTTAAAATGTCTTAAAATTACATGGCCTAGAAACAAATAAGTAATTCTGATATTTTTCTAAGAAATCTTTGGGTTTACTATACTTAGATCCAAAAGAGCCAAGGGAAAGAATGGATTCATTCTAAGTACAACTAGCAAGTAATATCTTTTTCCACATGTATCCTCCTATTTTCTGTTATCGCCTTTCTCCTCCCAGCCTTTGGGTGGTGCTGTCTTCAATCTTTCCCATACTACACATAGGGTCTCCAATGTCTTCCTAGGGCTGTATACTGTAATAAAGCATCTTATTTCAGAAGTGGAATTTTTCTGTGTGGTACCATTTCTTCTTTCCTCTAATTAAAGCATAATTTGTGTGTAATTATAATGAAGTCTTTTAAACTATGAATGACTTGATATATCTGATAAATTAATGATGCTACGAGGCTCCTAGTCTTAGGCTTCATTGGTAGAACGTTGGCCATGAACATTGATAAGTAACTATTCTCAAGACTTGTTAGATTCATTCTTCCTGCTCTTCTCCTAAGCCCTGCCCCAATTCCACTCTATCAAGCCACTGGCTGTTTGTCACAAGGATATACTATTGCTTCTGAGCCAGACAGAAAGGATTTATGGCAGGAGATACACCTGCTTACCCATGTGACCATTTCAGGTGAACCTCCCAAGAGAAATGATATTCATGCACAACATAGTGATTTGGTTGTAATCCAGAATATTGTTTCTGATACTTTATGTTCATTTGTTCATCCATCATTCATTAAATTATTGCAACATGTATTTATATTTGTATTTACTGGGAATTTACTCTGTGCCAGGCATTATGTATGCCATTAGGGACATAAATCTTTTCAACTTCTGCAGTTTGCTTATAGTCTAGGAAATTCTAGCTGAAGAAGGGTAGACAAGCAAATATGTAGTAAGATATATTTCATATATTTATTTTATATATTTATAGTAAGATATATTTTTATAGTATTTTATATGTTTATAGTAAGATATATTTCATGCTAAAAGGAGTTTATGGAAGTTGCTTCATGAGCATAAAGATAGTAGTGTAAAGTATTAATAATTCTAAGGATAGGGTAGCTCTGAAGGAAGGGACACTTGAATGAAATCTTGACAGATGAGGAGAAATTAGTTGCATGAAGCAAAGGAAAAGTGTCCCAGGAGAGAATGAGAGCATAATATAGTATAATCTTCTCAGAGACCCATTAAGAGTATTGAATAAATGGACAGAAGATTACTCTTACCAGCAACACTTGAGAATACAATTTTCTTGCAGCTTTGCCAGAAAATAGTATTATAATTTACCTAAGTATTGGTATTTGAATATACAAAAATCAATTATTGTTGATATTTAAATTTACATGTCTTTCCTAGCAAGGATAAACATTTTCTTTTCATCTTGTCTGTTAGCAGTACTGTTTTGGTTTTAATTTGATCTCTTTGAATATTAAAGACAATAACTCTCTTACCCTTTTCTGCTCTAAACACTGATTTTTCTAGTCTGCTTTTATTACTTTGAAATGAATGTTTTCATATTAAGGAAATTTATTTCAATTATTACTATTTAGTGTTTTAGTAATGTGTGTTAAAATTTATCTTATGCCTATTTATAGCATAAATTCATATGATGTAGCTTAAAATATTGAAGATTTATAGAAATCATTTTTTATAATATCCTTCTTAGTCATCATTATTAATTATAATAGGGCCATGATCCTTTCTTTGAGAAAATGGTTTGCAAGTCTGAGTGACATTATGTAAATCATACCCATAATTCATAGATGATCTAGTATGGGTATCTTTATTTTTTTTAATGTATGAATTATACATATTTTCCATTTTTTTGTAGTATGATATTTAACCTCTTACTTTTTCTAATTATTGTCATACAAAGAATCTATAATACACTAATAAATAAGAAATAAGAAAAATAATGAATAAATCACTAAATAAACTTATTAACATAGTTATGTTATCCAAAAAACTACTATCCACTAAAAACAAAAACTTTTGACTTAAATGGGAAACTTGCATAGAAGGATTTGCATCTTGATCTTTCCAATTTCCTGAATTAGCACAGCTTTCTTATATTCTATGCTTCCATTTTTTATATGTACATTAAATATTCAAATACATTAGACTGTTAGGTCTTTTGAATATCTGATAATATTCCAGAAAATTTCAGTGAAAAATTTAGAAAAAGTTTTCCTTGGTGGTTTAAATAACTATTGTATTCTAGAAAATTGCTTTAATTATGTTTTATGAATTTTTTTCCTCTCTTTTTATTATGTGAAATTTGATACATACCGAATAATATATGTAATGTTTTCATAAATTATGAAACCTAATAAAACATTTTGAATTTCTTTTATATAACTAAAGAAATAGAACATTACCAATACAATGCATTCATTCATTTTTACCATTTAATATTCCATTGTATGATTATCCCACAGTTTACTTATCTATTTTATTGTTGAATTATCTATTTTGTTTTATTTTTTGTTGTTGCTATTGCAGACAATGACAGAACATTTCGTACGTTTCATACACATTTGTTGGTACACATACACAAGATTTCCCCTGGGGCCTTTCCTTAGTAATAAAACAGCCCAGTCATAGGGTGTGCTCGTTCAGCTATAAAAGACAATGCCAAATTATCTTCAAAAATTGATGCATCTGTTTACACTTCTACCAGCACATATAAGTGTTCCAGTTGCTGCACATGTTCATCAACATTTGTCAGACTGCTCCTTTTGTTTCCCTCAGTCTAATGGGTAAAGAAAGATATCTCACAATGGTCTTAAATTGCATTCCCAGATTACTAATCAGGTTAATCAGCTTTTCATTTAGGCTTTCATGTTTTTTCTTCTTTTTCCCATTTTTATTTTAGGTTATAAGTCTGTAGCATATTAATTTGAAGGAATTCTTTATATATTACATATGTGTGTAGAAGTACTTCATTGGATAGGTAGATAGCCAATATTTTATATTATCCCAATTTATGGATATATATAAATATATATATATACACACACACACACACACACACATATATATATATATATATTTATAGTGAATATACTCTCCCAGTTTATGGTGTATCTTTTATACTTTCTTTAGGTGACTTTTGATGAAATGACATTTTTAATTTTAATTTAGTTTATCATTTTTATAGTTAGAATATTTATTTCTTACATAGGAAAACATTTCTCATCCTGCAGCCACAAAATTATTTTCCTTTATTTCCTTCTGAAAGTTTCGAGTTTTGCCTTTTCCATTTAATTATATTGGGAATGTATTTTTGGTGGATGATATGATAAGGATCAATTTTATTTTATTCAATATATCTAACCAATGATTCTGGCACTGTTTTGAATAACCCATGCCTTCTCTGTTACATTTTGTTCACATTTGTGTATGGTCTTTTTTCTGGGCTTCATTTTATTCTATTGGTAAATAAGTCCACCTCTGAACCTCACTGTCTTAATTACTGTGGATTTCATAGGGCATCATTTTTCTTATAAGTGCCTTGACTATTCCCAGGTTGTTGCTTATTTGTATGAATTTTACAATTAGCTTGTCAGTTTGCATGAAACCCTTTGGGACTTTGAAATAACATTGAATCTGTAAATCAGTATGGTAGAATTCTGAGTGATATTGAGTCTTCATATTGATGAACATTTTATTCCTGTACATTTATACATTATTAGCATCTTTTAATAAAATTTTATAATTTTCCATATAAAGATCATGTACAAATTTCTAAAGATTTATTCTCACATGCCTCATGTTTTTAAGTTACTGTAAAAAATAGATGTCCTGTGTCAACATTTATATCATGTGAAAATCATGACAGTTTTATTACTTTTTTCCAAATCTTCAACTTTTTTTTTTCCTTATTCTCAATTGACAAAAATTTCTTCATTGTTGAAAGAGAGCAATCATAGTGAACATTCTTGTTTTATTCCTGAGTTTTTCAGAGGATCTTGCTATGTTGCCCAGGCTGGCCTGTAACTCCTGGGCTCACGTGACCATCCTGCCTCCGCCTCCCTAGTAGTAGCTGGGAGTATACGTGTGCAGCCACTGTGCCTAGCCTGCTCCTGATTTTTTAGAGGAGTATTTCCAATGTTTTTTGAGGATAGTTTATAATATTAATGAAGCTCTATTACTAGATTTTAAAAATTAAACAGGTTTTGACCCCTATCAAATGCTTTTTTGCAGTTGATAGGAGTCTCAGGCCCCTTACTTTGATATGGAATCTAAATTATAGCTTGCTATTATTGAACTCTCCTTGCATTTGTGATTAAATCCTACTTGATTATAATATATGATCTATTATTTTTATATTTTGCTGGCTGCAGTTTGCTAATTTCTTTAGGATTTTGATTTATAGTTTTTCTTTCTTGTACTGTGCTTTGCTTGGAGTACCAAGGATGGAAGTGTTTCTTTTTTCTTTTTTAATTTTGGGGCATAGTGTGTAAGGTTGGAAAAATTCAGTTCTTTGAAAGTTTGATAGAATTTACCTCTTGACTGTAAATTTATCTGGGTCTTATGTGGCTTTTTCCCCCTTTATATTATTAACTATTGATTTATCTTATTTGTGCTTTCAGTTTTTTAATGAGTAAGTTACATACTTTTCTAGTAATTTTTATCTTTCATCTAAGTTTTAAAATATTTTATCATTATGTTCATATTATTTCTTTTTTCCCTACTGAATTGTCCTTCCTCTTTGCCCCCAACTTGTAGTAAATGCTTTACATGGGCCAGGTAGTCTGCCAAAAACTTTACAAAAATTATTATTATTTTTCTCATTTCACTGGCAAGAAGGAGACTCTGAAAGGATAAGTAACAGGCCTAAAGTCACAAAGCTGGATGTAGAGCTGAATTGCACTTGTGAATGTTAAGAATCGCACAGGCTCATGTCAGTAGGACACACAATCTGATTTCTAATCTGTGAGTTGAAGGAAGTGAGCCATTATATTTGTCTAAAGGAGTCAACTTGGAGGGGAAAAGCGCCCACCTCATAAAATGTTTTGCCTTCCATCTGTGGCTTCTGTGACTTGGAAGCACATTTTAAAGCACTTCAGTTTACATCTTTATCTGTTATTGAAAATCCTAGTAAATTCTATTTTGAATTTTAAGAAAATGTTATGAAATATTTTTATGTAGCTTTTCCTTTTGTACCCCTAATAAAACCTCAGATCATTTGTTTGACTCACAGGAACATGCTGTGGTAACTCTGGAGGATTTTGTGCAATGACTTGATATTTTTCTTCCCCCAAATATATTTGGTTATTCTCAGCCACTCCCTTGAAGATAGAACAATTAATGTGAAACTTGAAACTCTTCACCATGTTTTTGTATGTCCACTAACATTTGGCACCTTGTTATTCAATGGCTAAGGCTGTTTCATGTTTCTCTAAATATTTACTTGGTCTCATCTTCATTTTAATATGCTTCAGCAAGAACAGCTTACTCTTAGAATTTCTTTGTTTAGCAAATTAGAAAACTAGAATTTCTAGCTTTCCAGGATATTTAATTTGGGAGTATTCATGGTTGCCATTTAAGCTTTCAGCTTTTGAAAGTTTGCCATTTCATTATCTCTTTTCCATTTTTTGTTTGATAAGGTAGTACAAATATCATCATTATGTCTGTCTTATTTATCTTAATCATTCTCTTTGTTATTTTGATAATTTATTGGTTTTATGCAGAGAATATCATCATTTATATGTATTTCTCTTACAGTCTTTCTCAATATTGATTTCTGCCCAACTCAACCTAGATAAAAATTCTTACTTATTTAGTATTAAGCTGCAGTAACACAGGCTTCATTGAAATCCATTTTACTTATAACTGCTTGATTATTTTGAAATTATATACTCTAGTGTGTTGAGCCACTGATATCTTTGCAGGAGATAAAAGGCAGTCATTTTCTCCCCTTGAAACTTTAGTTTACTAAACCAAAGTTCTGTGTCAGATTTCATGATGATCAAACAAAGTTTGATTAATGGGCTTGGAAAAATTACTTGTTAATTGTAATCATTCACAAAAATGGGAAATATTATTTAGATGTTACAATATTTATAGATTTTTATAGGCAGTCTACAATATTCCCATTATTTTGTTATGGTGGTATCATTGTGAACATGGAAAAAATTCAAAGAGTTTGTGGCCTGACTTCAGGGTTGAGGTTCAGTTCCCCTCTAGCTGAGGTTTTCTATTTCAAACCAGTCAGTCTTTATTTATTTATTTATTTATTTAGTGTTTCTAGGGAAGGAAAAAAAGGTTTTATGCTTGAAGCAAAGACTCCAAACACCCAAGCAGCATTCTGATTTGTCTCTCTTCTAGTCCCTAATGCATTTACTTTCCTGAAGCTTTGTGCTTTTTCTTTAATAAACACTTAAAAAGATATATTGTTTGCAGTTGTAATTCAGCAGAAGGACCTGGGAGCTGCAAATCTTTCTTGAATACCTATCTTTCCAGTCTTCTGCATTTTACTTTTATTGTCAAACTCACTTTTTACAAAGTTAGAGGGTTATTTATTTATATCATATTTGTTTGTTTATTTTCTTTATAATAACTTATCTCCTACCCTTTCCAACAAATATTTCAGGTAGTTGACTCTTTATTTCTGCTCTACAAAAATTATAATGTGAAGAAATCAAGCAGAGGACAAATATCATTGGAAAATTTAAAATAAAACAAGGAGCAACATTAGTACCTACAGGGACAGCATGAAGTCTAGTGTACCTCCCAGCAATGGGCCACAAACTGAGTTCTTCCTGTCCACAGATGCCAAAAAAGAAATATGGTAATTTACATGACTCCACACAGTATATATTATAAACAACAAACCAGTGGCCCTGTGGGTACTGAGGTTGTGGTAAATTGAGTACTTTCAATAATACCTCTACTTTAAAATGGGATGGACAAGAGCATCACCGGGTGTTGTTGGAAGGACATACTAGAACATTTTTGTGTTTTTGTTTTTAATTTTTGACTTCAGTAAAATAATAATAAAAGTAAAGATCTTTAACAGTGTTACTCTGTAGATTGAAACTGGTGCCCTCAATTGGTACCTTTATTAGATTGTCAAGAGCTCTCTGAGAGAATACAGGGAATCTTCTGAGGCATAGGGTTTAATAGTGGTGCCTTTACTCTGTAATTCATTGCACTAAGAACATCGCTGGTTAAGTGAATTTTTAGCATGTTTAATTTCATTCTACCTAAACTAATCCTCACAAAATGATAAGTGACTTAAAGGAATTGCAGCATGAAGATAATAGTAATAATTCCAGCACAGATGAACAACAGTGAAAAAAGAGCTACTACTACTTCAACTCTATTCGAGGAAATAAAGTAAAAGTATAGTTTTGGTATACAGTGGAACGAAAGTTGTTACCAGTTTATCAGATTGTTATAACTATAAAATGTTGCATTTGAGCCCCATGGTAACCATGAAGAAAATACCTATAAAAGGTACATAAAAGAAAATGAGAAAGGAATTAAAACATATCACTACAAAAAATCAGTGAAACACGAAGAAAGACAGTAAGCGAGGAAAACAGGGACAAAAGAGCTACAAAACAGAAAATGATTAATAAAACTATGTTAGTAAGTTCTCCCTATCGATAATTATTTTACTTTAAATGGATTAAACTCTCCAATAAAAATATATAGAGTGGCTGAATGGATAAAAAGCAAGATACAACTAACTACTATCTAATAGATGTTTACTTTAGGTTTAAGGACACACATAGGATGTAGTGAAATGGTGGGAAATGTTATTTCACACAAATGGTGACAAAAAAGAGAGCAGGGGTAGACATGCTTACATCAGCCAAAGTAGACTTTAAGTCAAAAACTGTCATGAGAGAAATGAAGAACATTATAAAATGATAAAAGAGTCAATTCACCAGGAAGATGTAACTATTATAAATATATATGCATCCAACATCAGAATACCTAAATATATAATGCAAACATTGACAGAACTGAAAAGCAGAATAAATAGTTTAACATAATAGTAGATTTTAATATCCACTTTCAGTAGTGGATAGTACATTCAAATATAAGATTAATAGGAAAACAGAACTTGAACAACACTGTAGAGAAAACAATGGACCTAACAGACATATACAGAACATTTCATCCAACAGCAGGAGAATGGAACATTCTCCAGATAGATCATATAGGTCATAAAACAAGTTTAACAAATTTAAGATTGAAATTATACCCGGTGTCTTTTCTAACTAACCACAGTGGAATGAAACTAGAAATTAATAATAGAAAGAGAAAATTTGAAAACTTATGGAAACAAAACAATATATTCTTGAACAACCATTGGATCAAAGAAGAAATGCAAACAGAAATGAGAAAATATCTTGAGGCAAATAACAAAAACACCATATGCCAAAATTGGGTGCAGCAAAAGCAGTACTAAGAGGGAAATTTATAGCAATAAACACCAAATTAATAAAGGAGGAACTCAAATAAAGAACTTAACTCTACACCCCAAGGAAGTAGAAAAAGAAGAACAAAATTAGCTCAATGTTAGCAGGAGAAAAGAAATAATAAAGATTACAGCAGAAACAAATGAAAGAAAGAATTAAAAACCAATAGAAAAAAATCAATAAAACTAAGTTTTTTATAAAAAAATATTAACAATATGGATAGGCCTTTAGATAGACTAAGAAAACAAAAGAGAAGCATCAAATAAAATCAGAAACGAAACAGGAAACATTACAACTGATGACACAGAAATAAGAAGGATCATAAGAGACTACTGTGAACAGTTATATACCATCAAACTGGATAGCATAGAAGAATAGATAAATTGCTAGAATCATATCATATGCCAAGACTGAATCATGAACAAATAAAAAATATGAACAGACCTGTAACTAATAAGGAGATTAAATCAATAATAAAAACCTTCCCCACAAAGAAAAACCCAGAACTAGATGGTTTCACTAGTGAATTCTACCAAACATTTAAAGAAATGTTAACACTAATCCTTTGCAAACTATTCCAAAAAATTCAAAAGGAGAGAACACTTACAATCTTATTTTATAAGGCTAGCATTTCCTAGATATGAAAGCCAGACCAAGACACTATAAGAGGCCAGTTGTAATGGCTCACACTTGTAATCCCAGCATTTTGAGAAGTTGAGGCAGGAGAATACTTGAGGCCAGTAGTTTGAGACCAGTCTGGATAAGAGAGTGAGACTTCATCTTAATAAAAAAATAATAAAAATTAGCCAGGCATACTGGTGGTCATCTGTACTATATCTACTTGGGAAGCTGAGGCAAGAGGATTCCCTGAGCCCAAGAGTTTCAGGCGGCAGTAAACTGTGATCGCACCACTGCACTCTAGCTTGGGTGACAGAGCCAAGACCCTGTCTCAAAAATAAATAAATAAATAAATAATAGTACAAGAGAAGAAAACTACAGGTGAATATATATGCAAAAATCCTCAACAAAATAATTGCAAACTGAATTCAATAGCACTTTAAAAGAATCATACACCAGGACCAAATGGGCTTTATCCCTGGGATGCAAGAGTGTTTCAACATATGCAAATCAACAAATGTGCTATATCACATTAACAAAATGAAGGATACAAATCATATGATAATCTCATTAGATGCAGAAAAACATTTGACAAAATTCAACACCCTTTTATGATAAGAACATTTAACACAATAGGAATAGAGGGAAATTGCCTCAACATAATAAAGGCTTTATTTGAAAAGCCCACAGCTAACATCATATTCCATGATGAAAAACTAAAAGCTTTTCCTCTAAGATTAGGAACAAGACATGCACAGTCTACTTTTATTCAATGCAGTACTCAAAGTCCTAGTCAGAGCAATAATGGCATCCAAATTGGAAAAGAAATAAAAGACATTCAAATTGGAAAGAAAGAAGTAAAATTATCTCTGTTAGCAGATAACATGATCTCATATATACAAAACACTAAAAATCACACACAAAGAAAACCTTTTAGAACTAATAAATGAATTTAGCAAAGTCGCAGGATACAAAATCATACAAAAATCTGTTGTATTCTTGTACATTGACAGTGGACAATCTGAAAAGGAAATTAAGAAAACAATACCATTTAAAGTCACACCAAAAAGTATAAAATACTTAGGAATAAACTTAACCAATGAGAGAAAATACTTCTACACTGAAAGCTACATTGCCCAAAGAAATTAAAGAAGACACAAATAATTGGTAAAACATCTATGCTCATGGATTGGAAGAATTAATGTTGTTAAAGTGTCAGTATTACCCAAAGTGATTGATAGATGTATTCCAGATTTATTTATACCTGTCAAAATCCTAATGCATTTTTTATAAAAATAGAAAAAGCAATTCTAAAATTCATATGGCATGACAAATGACCTTGTATATATATATAAAATATCCAGAGACAGAAGTACATAGCTGGAGGCCTCACACTTCCTGATTTCAAAACATAACTGCAAAGCTACAGTAACTAAACAGTATAGTACTAGCATAAAGACATATAGACGGGTAGAACAAAATAGACATCCCAGAAATAAACCATGTATGATTTATTTGTCAAATGGTCTTCTACAAGGGTGCCAAGGCTATGTAGTGGGGAAAGGACAGTCTCTGTGACAATTGGTGTTGGCAGAACTGGATATCCACATGCAAAATAATGAAATTAGGCTGGGTGGGGTGGCTCATGCCTGTAATCCTAGCACTGTGGGAGGCCGTGGCGGGTGGATCATTTGAGCTCAGGAGTTCAAGACCAGCCTGAGCAAGAGCAAGACCCTGTCTCTACTAAAAAAAAAAATATAGAAAGAAATTAGCTGGACAACTTGAAATATATAGCAAAAATTAGGCGGGCATGGTGGTACATGCTTGTAGTCCCAGCTACTTGCAAGGCTGAGGCAGGAGGATTTCCTGAACCCAGGAGTTTGAGGTTGCTGTGAGCTAGGCTGATGCCATGGCACCTTAGCCCGGGCAACAGAGTGAGACTCTGTCTCAACAACAACAACAACAAAATTAAATTAAAAAAAAAATAATGAAATTAGACTCATACCATTCACAAAAAGTCATCTCAAAATAGATTAAAGATTTAAAGGTAAGTCCTTAAACTCTCAAACTCTTAAAAGAAATCATAGAGAAAATGATTCATGACATTGGTCTTGGCAGTGACTTTTTGGACATTATACCAAAATTATTGGCAACAGAAGCACAAATAGGCAAGTGGGAATACATTAAACAAAAAAGCTTCAGCACAGCATCAGAAACAATCAACAGTGTGCATAAGCAGCCTACAGATTGGGAGAAAATATCTATAAATCATGTATATGATAAACAATATCCAATAATAGGAGGAACTCATGCAACTCAATGACAAAAAAAATCAAATAACCTGATTTAAAAATGGGCATAGGACATGAATCAATGTTTCTCCAAAGAAGACATATGAATAGCCAAAGTGTATATGAAAAGATCCTCAACATAATTAATCAGCAGGGAAATGAAAATCAAAATCACAATGATATATCGCCTCATACCTGTCAGGATAGCCATTATTAAAAAAATAAGTAGGCCGGGCGCGGTGGCTCAAGCCTGTAATCCTAGCATCCTGGGAGGCCGAGGCGGGTGGATTGCTCGAGGTCAGGAGTTCAAAACCAGCCTGAGCAAGAGCAAGACCCCGTCTCTACTATAAATAGAAAGAAATTAATTGGCCAACTAATATATATATATATATAAAAATATTAGCCGGGCATGGTGGTGCATGCCTGTAGTCCCAGCTACTCGGGAGGCTGAGGCAGAAGGATTGCTTGAGCCCAGGAGTTTGAGGTTGCTGTGAGCTAGGCTGACGCCACGGCACTCACTCTAGCCTGGGCAACATGCGAGACTCTGTCTCAAAAAAAAAAAAAAAAAAAAAAAAAAAAAGTAAATAACAAATATTGGTGAGGATGTGAAGAAATTGGGACCCTTATGTGCTATTGGTGGGGATATAAAATGATATAGCCACTATGGAAAACAGTAGGGAGGTTCCTTAAAAACTTAAAAATAGAACTACTTTATGATCCATCAATCCAACTTCTGGTTATTATCCAAAAGAATTGAAATTAGGATTTGGAATAGCTATTTGCACTTGCATGTTCATTGTAACATTATTCACTATAGTCAGGTTCTGGAAACAACCTAAATGCCCATCAATTGGTGAACTAATAAAGAAAATGTCTATATATACAGTAAAATATTGTTCAACCATGCAAAAGGAAATCCTGTTATCTTCTACAACATGGATGAAACTTGAGGACCTTATGCTAATTGAAATAAAACAGTCCCAGAAGGACAAATACTGCATGATTCCACATATATGAGGTATCTAAAGTAGAAAGCAGAAAGTAGTATGGTGATTGCAGGGGCTAGGGAGAGGAGAGTTGGGGAGCTGCTGTTCGATGGATATAAAGTTTCAGTCATGTAGGATAAGTGAGTTCTAGAGATCTTCTATGCAATGTTGTGTTTACAATTCACTCAAAAATTTGTTAAGAGAGTGGTTCTCATGTGTTGTTTGCTTCGGGAGGGGGGGCAGGTATATACATACATAATGAGTGAG
Source organism: Microcebus murinus (assembly GCF_040939455.1). Lineage (NCBI taxonomy): Eukaryota > Metazoa > Chordata > Mammalia > Primates > Cheirogaleidae > Microcebus > Microcebus murinus. Next base: position 68,989,234 of record NC_134112.1, read on the forward strand.
ATGTGCACCATCTGGGGGATGGTCATGCTGGAAACTCACACTTGGGGGGAGGGGGGAAAGGGCATTTATTGAAACCTTAAAATTGGTACCCCCATAATATGCCAAAATAAAAAAAATAAATAAAAAAAAGGAGAGAGGGATAAGCATGGTGATTCACAGTGTTCTTAGTATAGATATTATTAACAGCAATATTTTTTGATTGTACAAAAGGAGTTTTTAGCATTTATATAGCAAAATTCAATAAAAATAGCATTTCATCATTTCATCTCTAGCTTCTGAATTTTTATTTTGTATATGTTTTATATACAACATACATATAAAATATCTAAGTATAATAGTATATAAAATATAAATGACCATATTTAGGAGTGCATACTCAAAAGTAGTTTTGATTAGTAAGTGTGATTAAAACAAAAGTTTGAGGTCATTGATGAAGAACAGTGGCATTCAACTTGTGCTTCCAAGAAGCTCTTCAAGGGCTATATATATGGGGGGTATTGGGTGGGGCTCTAGGTTCCCAAGACCCACTTCAACTTGAGAGGTTTCACTTTAATGTTATACAATGTTTCTGATGAAGCTAATGCTTCCACAATTGAAACAAAATTGAAATTCATGCTTTTGAGGGAGTCAGGTGAACTGTAGTCATTTGAAGAAGAAAGTACAGCAGGACATTACCAATTATTATTTCTGGTATTAGGATCACAGATGATTTTTCTTCCTTCTCTTGCCCACCATCTTTCTCTTTTCTTACCGAATGTTTGTTTGAATAAAAGACTTCTCCTTTTCTGTAGAGAGGTAGTCTCAGAGAGAAGCAAATATTAATATTAGACAGAACTAAAATTTTCTTTAGGAAACAGTTCTATATTTGTTTCAATACAAGTTCAAATGAGTGATCAAGAACCTGAGTTTCTTGGACATTAATTATGATTACAGTATGTTTAACCAGAAAGAAATATCAAATAAGCATTACTGAACATCAAAATATTCTCAATGAGGTACAAACAGGGTATTTAACATTACCTTTATAGCTTCTGTAAACAGCAAAATAATTGCAAATTTTAATCCTAGGTTACTACATACGTTACTTGGAGTTTTAGAGTGAAAGAAACTTCAGAAATGATCTAGTTTTAATTCCTTTCTTGAAAGATGAGAAAGCCAAAGCTCTCCATTGTTAATGATCTTTCCATACTTCCATAGCTAGTTAGTAGCAGAGCTAGGATTTCAATTTGTCTTCTTTCAATTCTACTCTGATCTGAACACTATCAATCTCACCAGCTCATCTTTCGACATTCTTTCCTGCATTTTCTATGGTCATATTGATCTTTTGTTCCGTTCCTTGACATCTTTTCTTTTGTCTCAGAATGAGTGTCTCTGCCTGGAGTACTTTCTACTTGTTATCCTCTTTGTTTGCTCACTCCTACTCACCCTTCAGTTTAAAGGCTACTTTCTCTGGGAAGCTATCCATAACCTTGAGGTTAGTTTTAGCCCCGCTAGTCCTTTTATTTTAGACTGATCACACTTAGAATTACTTATCCAATAGTTGACTACCTCAGAATATTGCATATAACCTTTAATAATGTCTGGGAAGGTGTCAGTTGTATTTATTATTGCATCTCATGGTCTCATATAGTTTTCTGCTCATCACTATTCTCAATTGTGAATGCCAACAGTTGAGAATAGCATTGGCAAGTTTGGTTAAGTTTCCAATCTTGGACTGGGGATAGGGCTTTTTACATTAGTTTGGCTTCTGAGAATCTTACCCCATGACCAGGGTGAGCAGTGGGCAGAGAAAGAAATAACTAACAGGCCACCTATTAGTTATTCATTCTTTATTCTATTACCGCACAGAGAAATCAATCTTTTACAACTCATTTTCTCTGTAGAGCATTCTTTCATTTCCAGCTAGAAGTAACTTCTTCCTATTTGCTCCTTTAGGAGTTGATCTCCCCTTTCACAATGGGGGCCTCTCACTTTTGACAGTTACTTCCCTGTATAGAGTCTAAGCTCCTTGGGGAAACATCTATCTCTGATTGCTTTGAGTGATTTATGGTTCCTGGCACCTAGAAACTGGTGAATCAATAATTTATTGAATGAGTGAATGGAATTCCCTTTATTTAAATAATGTTAAATGCCAATCAGAGGATGGGACATATGAATATTGAAAAGTTTTCAATGGATTGGCAATTGACACATCTTTGATGTTAAATAAATTATAGATTAGACCAGCACAATGTTTGTCAATTCAAGAATACATAATGAAAATTTTGTTGGATGGAAAAAAAGTTTTTGGTAATTTATTATTCCAAGTCAATAAATATTATATCTAGAAAAATTATATTAATTTATAATACTAGGTGGTAGAAGATCTTCACTATAAACACATAACCCAAGTAGACAGAATATATTTTAGAAAAAATGCGTAATCTACCCTGATATCTATTTAGTATCTACCTAATACCACGTGCTACTTTTCTTCTTCTTCCAATTGTAAAATCATAGATATAGATTTGTACACAGAAACTGTCAAGTCCTGCAAACAGGCAGTTGTTATTCTTTGGCTGAAAAATAAATCACTGAAAAGAATAGCTGTTCACAATTGTATATTCCTGTTACGGAAAATTGAGCTTTACATAAACTTGTGTATTTATGAGTGTATGTACATTTACCAGATCTTTTGCTGTAACATTCGCCATCAAAGCAATGGAGGAAATGCTTTATTTTTTTCAATTCCCTTTCCAAACTTTTAAAACAAAAGAAAGGGTCCACCATTTTCCTCTTGCATTCTGTATGTGTGTCTGTGTATATGCATGTGTGTATGTGTGTGGCTTATATGTACTGCTTATTCATTTGATAAACTCTATTTCTACAAGGAAGTTTACTTACTAGACAAGTATTTTATGATGCTAAATATATATACTTATGCTGTGAAACATTTATACAAGTGATGTTTCCAGAAATTAATTATTCTCTCCTACCAAATTCAGATCAAGTGTTGCAGGTAAAATGTCAGTGATGAAGTAAAACATTGAAAACATTTGAAGTCTGAGACTTGTTTATGGATTTCAAAAAAGTATTAATTGGGTTACCATAGATAACCTACTTAAGCTTTATAACTCTCAGTTTCTTCAAGCATAAAATGTGAATAATAGCACATTTGGGACAATTGAAAAAATAATGAGTTGCCATGCAAAGAAGTGAATATATGGTAGCTAAATATATTTATTAAGTCTTATATTTTAATTCTAGGAGACTAGTGAATCAGAAATCTGGCCAGGTGTGGTGGCTCATACCTGTAATCCTAGCACTTTTAGAGGCCAAGGCAGGAGGATTGCTTGAGGCCAGGAGTTCAAGTGAGACTAGCCTGAGCAAGAGCCAGACCTAGTCTCTACAAAACATAGAAAATCTAGCCAGGGTTGGTGGCATGTGCCTATAGTTCCACATGCTCGGGAGGCTGAGGCAGGAGAATCGCTTAAGCCCAGGAGTTTGGGGTTGCAGTGAGCTGTGATGACACCACTGCACTCTAAGCTATAAATAAATGAATAAATAAGAAATTTATTTTTATCATTGGAAACAAAGTTGCTAACAATCAATAGAATTTCAACATGTGTGTTTTTGTCAGTAAATTACTGCTCTTTTGTCCATTATATAATATTTTGTAGGGGTGGTAAATAGAGAAATAGTAGTTAAGCTATGACATGCATATGCACCATTTGTGGGTACAGCCAGAAACTAATCCCAGCTCATGCGTGCCTTCTGTTCCCAAGTTAGAACTTGACCTATATCTACTAACTGCTGAGATCTTAACACTTGTTACTCTTTTTCCCCCTAATTTCAAATAATATTTTTCTGAGGGAATTATGGTTACCTTCAAAACTGTGTACACACGTGAGTTGTTACTTCATACAAATTTTTGAGGAAATCATCATAGATACAGTTTATTTGTATTAGAAGAAAGAAAATATCTTTGGCTGTAATTAGAATGAAAAATAAAATTTAAATTAATCTATATTTTGAGTTAAATGAATTATATCTTGCACAGGTAAGGTTCTCCTTTCCATTGAAAAAATCAGTAATCTTTTTATAAAATCAATATTGAGGGGGGAAAGCTTATTCATAAGTTCCATCCTCTTTTCTATGGCCATTTAATAAATGTTTTCCAAATTATTAAATAGTGACATAGAAGAAATTGAAATGGATGCAGAACCGTTTTATTGATGAAATTGCAAATAGAAGATCTGGCAAAATGCTTGCATTAAAAATACTACAACACTTTCATAACCTCTGTAGTGATATCTTCTTAGTAAAAGCAAGTGCTAGAGAGACAAGTCTTACATGTTCTCACTCATATGTGGGAGCTAAATGTTAAAAACAATTGATCTCATAGAGACAAAGAGTAGAATGATGGTTACCAGAAGTCAGGAAGGGTAGCAGGAAATTGGGGATAAAGTGGGAATGGTTAATGGGTACAAAAATGTATTTACATAGTTAGAGAGAATGAACAATGTTTGATAGCACAACAGAGTGATTATAATCAACAATAAGTTAAGGTATACTTTAAAATAACTAAAAAAGTAGAATGGGAATGTTCCTAATAGGAAGAAATGATAAATGCCACAGGTGATAGATACACCAGTTACCCTGATTTGATTAATTCACATTGCATGCCTGTATTCAAACATCACATATACCCTGTAAAGATATACAACTATTATATACCCATGATAATTAAAAATTTAAATTAAAAAAAAAGCAAGTGCTATAATTGATTGAAAAATATATGCTGTATTGTACCTTAGATATCTACTTGAATTATATATGTGCATATATATATATGTGTGTGTGTGTGTGTGTGTGTGTGTATATATGTATATACTGGAAAATCCCAACTTTATATAAATTTTATGATTTATTAAAAATAGTATTCTTCAGAAACTTATCATTTATGTTCTAATATGCAACTTTTCATTCTGTGAAAATGCTGAACAAACAATTAGTACTTAATGACTATTACCTAATGTTTAGATGGATTAGCTGATTAATCTATAATCATAAATAAGACAAAAACTATTATAGCAGTTCTTTGTTTAATTTTAAAAATTGAGGGAGAATCAAGTTCTACATTTTTGTAGTTCATTCTATTTTTTTGATGATTCAAATATCATAATTCAAGTAGCAAATGTGAACATAAAGTCTTTTATTACTGGTCTTTGTAAATTTCTTGAAAAGGATAAGTTTGAAGTTTTTGTTTAGTGTAAAAAACTGTGGGCTTCCTTTTTCTTTTTATAAGTTTTATTCATATATAGGTGTTTTTATTTATTTTTGTATGAAATATTCATGAATTAAATATAGTGGCATTGGTTTTGAAATCCATTGGTATAGGAAAAAGCATCTGCAGAAGAAAATGAGCATTTGGTTTGGTTTACTTTGTGTGGAAGACAGCTAGTTTTAGACACTGCTTTTATCAGTTAGTGCCACTGCTGTGAATGTGAATGCTAGAGAGAATTTCAGGAACATGGGGATTTCCTACTCAGCCAAACAAACAAACAAAACCCATAAACAAAGAGTTAAAATGATCTCATCATGTTACCATAGTTACATGAGCATTTTGGTTTCAGAAGTTAAAAAAAAAATAAAAGAAATAAGGAAAGGTCTGTATGAGAGTCTTCTACAAGGAACAGCCCTTCTGTATGGGATTCTAAGGTCTGTACTAAGTTAAAATTTTATTTAAAAACATATACACAGACACAAACTCACACATATGTCTATATTCGGTGTTGATCATTTTTTTTTTTTTTTTTGGACACAGTCTTCCTCTCTCATCCTGGGAAGAGTGCAGTGGCATCATCACAGCTCACTGCAGGGGCAAACTCTGGGCCTGAAGTGATCTTCTTGCCTCTCAAGTATTTGGGACTCTCAAGTACTTGGGACTACAGGCATGGGCCATGATAACTAGCTAATTTTTTCTATTTTTTTTTTAGTAGAGATGGGGTCTTGCTCTTGCTCTTGCTCAGGCTGGTCTCTCCAGAGTGCTAGGATTATAGGCATGAGCCACCACACCTGGCCCATGTGAAACTTTTTATGTTTGTATATGGCATACCTTATTTGGAAAACAATTTGTACTTCATGTGTGCTTTGCCAAATATGGGCAAGAGTTTAAAGCAACTAACTGCTCACCTTCAAAGGAAGTTCTAGTATGAAGGAAAAATTTAATATTCAATGTTTCTCCATATTCCAGCCTTCCCCTTAAAATATTCACATGGTCAGGCTGAAATTGTCCTATTTATGATCTTAATAAATGCTAAAAGATGTATTGTCTTCCTTGTTTCTATAGAAGCAAAGGAAAGGAAACAATGGCATTAGGGAGAGTTTCATGTTTCTTTCACTTTTTTGGGAGGGGTAGGAAAACCTTGAATTCTTCATTTATATTTTTTCCTCTCATTGTTAAAAATAACTTTTCAAATTCTAAACTGTATGAATTTTCTCTATATTCATATTGTGCTGTATTTATTTTATAATTGTTTCATACAATGCCCTGAAATATTTGCATTTATATTAGATCAATAGAATAATAAATTCACAAAATGTTGCTGCGAACTAGGGATTGTCTTTTCCTTGCAAATGTATTACCTTTAAAATATAAAAACCATGAATTGTTTTATTATATATATTTTGTTTGTTTCTTAAAGAAGGCATTCTTTGTTTCATGGATATTTTGTGCATCATGATGCAAAGAGTTGCTATGGGGATTGTTTTAATCATTTGTTATTCTATTTCAATTAGAGAAGAAAATTGCTTAAGTAACTCTTAGATCTATATCTAATTTGCTGTAAAGATTATTGAAAAGATTTCTTAAAAATAACATTCTTGCAAAGTTTAAATGCTTTCCTCTGGCAATAATGACTTTTAGACTTTAATCTTACTCATTTCCACTTTCTTTAATGTTGATTTTTTAATTTTAATTTTGTCTGGACAACTAATGATGACTCAGTTAGCCAAATCTGTTACTGAATATTTATATTACTATTAACACCACTTCTATATTTCTGTTGTTGCCACATTTAATATTTAAAATGGATATAGGTTATTCTTCAGCAAGTTATTGACAACATTCTTATAGATTTTTTATTAATTATATCAGATATTTTAGGTATAGATAGATTGAAACTGCTTAACTCCCTCTGTAGGTTTGTATGATTTTGTTAAATGAGTAATGGAAATTAGATGAAATGTGGTCCATGAATCTGGGATATTTAATTCTTCTTTACTTTATAATGCTTTTCTGATATTCTAGTGACATAAGTTGTGTTTTTATCATAGAATACAATTGACAGTGAAGTCAATTTTTAGAATCCAGTACTAAAAACAAGCTTTTGTTGAGTGTCCACTTTTACTGGCATTATAAATGCAAAGATGGAGCAGATGTAAACCCTTCTCTGTCTTCTAGGAGCCTTCATTTTGGTTTAGGAGGAAAGGGTGTTTATATTTTTTATCTTTTTTATTTAGTGTTTTCATTCAGTAAGAGTTCTCCAAATATCTACTGTAAATATGCCAGGAAGAACTGAGGCTATAAATGATGAATAATAATTTCTTCCTTTAAGAAGCCAAAATACAGATAGGTAAAGGGTTAACTATGTTAATTACTATTATGTTTAAAATACTGAATTTAAGGTATGTATAAATCTATGGGATTACCAAGGACTAAGGAAATAGTTCTATTGAACAGAAAAATGGAAAGCTCTATAGATGATTTGATGTAGGCATTGGCTTTCATATGAGTAGTATTTTTCTAGCATAGATGGTTGAGAATGTCATTTTAGGCTATGTTGACATTGTGAACACACATCTAAAAATGTATGAAAATATGTGGTGAACTCAAGAATTATGGGAATTCTGGTGTAGTTGTAATGTTGAGTACATAGTGAGATGATGGAAAATAAAACTAAAAAAATGAATTGATACCATATTAAAAATTTTATTTTATAGCTAATTGGAAGCTGTTAAAGTCCTTTAAGTAGGTAATGATATAATTAGATGATCTCCATTATCATCTACCCAATCTAAGTCATCAATAGTATTCTCATTACTACTCTCCCTGCTTCCATTTTTCACTCCAACTAAAATCACTCCTATGCCTGAAGTCTTCTAGTGGCCTCCCATTGTGTTTAATACAACATGCAAATTCCTTGTTCCAATTTACACAGAACCCTGTTTGACTTCTGTTCTCTTCGGAATTACCTGATAGTTTCTCCCCAACTCTAAGCTCTAGCCATAGAGTGGGAAAAATCTGGAAGACTTGAAGGACCTGTTGAAAGACTATTAGAGTAATTTAGATCAAAGTTAGTGTAGGGCTGAAGAAGAATCACAACAATGGGGATGGGATGAAAGGAGGTAACTAGAAAAATATAGTGTATAGGTTATTGGTTTGAAGGAAAGAAGATAAAGATGACTTCTATGATATGAAAGATGTTTAAACCTAAGTTACTAGAAAAATGATGGTTTAATTAATAAAATTAGGAAAGTGGAGTGTAAACATTTATTAATAGTTTGGAATGGGTAAATTATGCCGATTAAGTAGCTCACAATTTCTTCTATAATTTGCCCCCATCATCCTCATCCCCAAATTGAAATAGTTTAAAGAGTTGGAATCTTAAGTTAAATTTACAGTTTGACCCTATCCTTATAACCACTTTTTATTGGACTAGAGGTTATCCTCAAGGATTTACAACTGGGACCAAGAGTGTCAATATCTTTGTGGCTGGGACCTTACAGTGTGTAATTGGAAGCCAAGGGTTCTTTCAATCCACTTACTTTGTGGACTAACAAAGTTGTTAGAAAATTACTCTTTAGAAAGAAGTATGCAAAAGATATACAAAGAGAAACATGAGAAGAGAGAGAGAGAGAGAGAGAAAGAGAGAGAGAGACAAAATGCCTCCCTACACACACACACACACTTCCTGAGATATTCCATTCCTCTCTCTGAATTCTTGTCAGTCCTCCTTTGTGTTTAAGGTAGTTCAATCTGGTTTCTTCTACTTATGAATAGAAATGTCCTACCTAATGCAGTTGAGCTTCGACTTGTTAAATTTGAGTTTCTGATAGAATTCCTAAATGGGAATATCTAGCATCTATATAGAGTTATAGGCCTTGGAGTTAGTAAAGAATCTGTCCTGGATCATTCTGATTCAGATTCCATTAAATTTTAATAAATACCTTCTATTGGCTGGATGTTGTAGCAGTCATATTTATTCATATCGTATTGTAGTGATTATCTGAATTTTTCATGGAGAATGAACTGGGCCAGGTATGTGCTTGCTGGGGCTAGGGCTAGAGCTGGGACTAGGGCCAGGTCTTGTGCTTGAAAACTTTATGACTCACTAAAGCAATAAAAACTAGGATATAGCACTGCACACTGAAGATGAATATTTCAAGTCATGAGCCATAACAAAACAAGAACAAAGGTGAAGTTTAAGGGGAATGAGAGGAATAATGAAAGGGGACAGAGCCCCAAATCAGGAATTGGAGAGAAACTTGATCAAAGCACATGTAAATTTGAGAGAAGAGTCCAGAATGATTACCCTGAACATCTTTGTGTGTCTATGGTTTGCTTTTATGCTCAGGATAGTACATGGAGTGTGCGTAATATTTTTAATAGGAGGAAAAGATTGCTATTGAGAATGGGATCTTTTTGGCATTACATTTTTTAATCAATGTTTCTTAGTTTTCAGGAAAGCTATAGGGTTTTATAGTTGTATCATACTACTTACTGATTTTTTAATTGTTTGTCCATGTATTCTCTAGAGATTTATAAGTATAAAATTATATTCTGTAAAGTGATAATGTTTTTATTCCCTTTCAAAGTTGAGTTGCTAAGGACTTATAGAAAATGATATTGTGTTCCATTATTTATTCCTGATTTTCTTGGAAATATCTCTGTGTGTGGGTGACAGAGGTGTTCTGAGGAAAGATTAAGCTCTTTTGATATGTTTGGACAACCACGAGAGTGCCAGAGTAGCTGGGGTTTAGTTAGCCAAAAGGAGTCACTAAGCCAGATGAAGTGTGACCTTCCAGGACAGGGTAAAGGACATATTTGTGTTTTTATCTTGTAGGAGATGGTGATAATAGGATAACTGATAAGTTATAGTGTTTATGTTGTTCTTTTTCACATAATGACTTGAGTCATAATACATCTTTTCTTTGTCTCTGGAATGTTTTCTACATAACAATGTTTTCTAAAAAGCAAGATGCACAGTATTTTTGTTTTCACTCTGTTCTAACTCCTCTGATTTCTTTGGTTAAATAAACTTTTGTTTTAAGTTTACAGAAAAATTGTGAAGATAGTAAAAAGAGTTTATGTTTACCCACCATCCAGTTTCCTTTAATGTTAATATATGACATGAATGTGGTATATTTGTTGTAGTTATTGAACTAATATTAATACATTACTATTAATTAAAGTCCTTATTCTCATTTCTTTAGCTTTTGCCTAATCCTTTCTCTGGATACCATATCCAGGGTGCCACGTGAGATTTAGTTGTCATGTCTCCTTAGGCTCCTGTTGGCTGGACAGTTCTGATTCCCTTTTTACCCACCCTCATCCCCAATTGTTTAGAGACTATCTGTTTTCAAGTAGTTGGAGCAATTTTGGTTTTTACTCTTCCTATGGTATGCATGTATGTGTTTTCCATTTAATTTAGCTTTTGACATTGGTTGAACTTTTCTTAGAATCGTTTTATATGGTCAATATTTATTCTGAATATTAGTGAGTGTGGTATAATTTATAAAGGATTGGACTTTTGATACAGGTTATTTATTTAACTTTGTTGTACCTTTTAATCTTATTTCTATTTCTCAAATATTTTTATTCATCTTATATAGTTGATATATAAGTGCAGATATGCTAATACTGGCATGTTAAAGACTTCCCAAACACTTGTGTTTCTATCAGTTTTTCCTTGCATTTCTGTTAGTGTTTTCCTATTTTATACATTCTATTTTATTCATATTGTAGATTCATGATCATCATTTTTTTATTGTGTAATGGACATCCATGCTACCCTCTTGGTCCAGTTTAATATCTTGCCTTTATTTCTCCTCTGTCTGATGGTAAGTTTTCCATCCTTGCTCTCTTTTTACTCTGCAAAGTGAATTCCACAGTACCTTGAACATAATTGATGTTCAAATATTTGAAGAGTAAGTAAATGAATGCATGCATATTTATAACTATTTATAGGAAGAATGAGAAAAATAGAAGGTGAATGTAGGAAACACAGGTGATTTTTTTGGTGGCAGTTCCAGCTATTTCAGCATATATGAAATATGTGGTAATTTTTTTCCTATCCTCTAAAGCCTCACAAACTTTCATATAGCTTACTCTACTTACTTTTAAAGTTGAAGAAGCTGTGGTTATCTATATACCCAACCAAAACATGTCCAATATCCAACTTTATGTGAAAAAAATAGAGGGACAGTAATGTTTAATCATAGATCTTTGTTTGGTACTTGCATTATAAATATTGCTAGTCTTCATTTACTTGAAATTTCATTTTCATTGTTTTTCAAATTAATTCATCTCAGAATTTAAAATGCATAAAATGCATAGTATTGAAGATACCATGTGAGTTTTGTAACTGAAAGATTTTCTGTTTTCATTCTGTTTATAAGCAGACTTGCGTGTGTGTGTGTATATATATGTGCATAATATTTGTATACTTAAAAATCTTATAAGTGTATAAAATTTATTCAATTTAAAAAGACAAAAATTTTTAAAGTTCTAAAGTTTATATTTTTTCTTTATAGAAGTGTTTCATTTTCTAAAATACATTGGGATAAAACTGTATTAAAGGGTTATTGTAGAAGAAATTATAATAATGAATTAAAATCAAATATGAGCCATACACAGAATGTAAAAGTGATTGTTCTCTGGCATTAGAAGAAGGTATAAAGATGATTTGAAGACTAGTGGAATATATATATACAGGTACAGTGACATGATGAACTTGAAATAGTAAAGAGTAGAAGCCAAAGTTGCTGCAAGTCATGTAAATTAATACAAAATACCTTTGTATATGTGATATTCAGAAACAAAATAATTTGAGAGACTATAAAGTGTATTCTCAAAGTTAAGCAAGTTTTTTTTTTGCCTTTTTTTGTAAAGCTAAAATACAACTGTAAATGAGAGCTATCTTCAAAGAACCTTTCAATTAATTTATTATGTAACAAATACTTATCTGGGTAAGCCTTTGGACTGGGGGTAAAGTAGCAAACATAACAAAAACCTTATCCCTAAAATCTTGGAGTTATTTCATTTAATAAAGTGCTTCTTTAATAAAACCTCCACATTTTAAAGCATATCTAGATTCTTTAGTTGCAATCTTCAAATCATTAAGAAAAATCAGGGAACCATAAAGTAAGAGAAATAATATTCATTAATTTATTGGTCAGATACTTTACAGCAGCAGTCCCTAAACTTTTTGGGACTAGGGACTGTTTTCATGGAAGACAATTTTTCCATGGAGCGGGACCGGGGTCGGGGGATGTATGGTTTTGGGAATTATTCAAGTGCATTACATGATTGTGCACTTTATTTCTATTATTATTACATTGTAATATATAGTGAAATAATTATACACCACACCATAGGTTGAGAACCCCTGATTTTCAGGGCTTTTTTATGTTATATATTCCTTACTACAAGCTAATGGAGTTTTGGATCTTATGGGTTATTGGGTTATTTTTATGGATAAGTATATTAATGTTTAAAGAAGTCCTAGGAAATTCATTCATTTTATTCAAAAAATATTGAGCATTTACAATGCAGTAGGCATAGTTCTAAGCACCTGGGATTCAGGTCACACAGCTAATAAGCATCAGTGCCCAGATTCAAATCCTTGTCCTACCTCTAAAAGAGTGTTTTTCTTCTAAAATCATATTTGAGAAGAGACACAAAAGAAGTGAACAAACCAAATACACTGTTACCTTGGGAATAAATATTCCAGGGAAGTGAAAAACCAGGTATAGAGATTACTTTAGGTGGGAGCATATTTTATATTCTAAAGAACAACAAGGAGCTCAGTGAATAAGATAAAGAAGAATGGTTGGAAATGAAGCCAGAGAGGAATAGAAGAGCCAAACCCTTATCGAATTTCTAGACAATTATAAGCACTTTGGTTTTTATCCCCAATAAAATTAAAGCTATTATAGGAATTTTAGAAGAAGGTTTTTAAACATGATCTTTCTTTTGTTTTAACATAATCATGTTGGCTACTTACTGTGTTGAAAATAAGATAATAGGGACAAGAGCAAAAACAGAAAGACTAGGAAACTGTGACAGTAATCCAGATTAGAGACAATGATGGCTTGGACCTAGATGGCAGTAATACGAGTAGTGGTGGATAGTTATTCAAGAAGCTGAATCTGGATATATTTTCAAGGTAAAAAAAAAAGGATTTAATGCAGCGTTGTGTATCTTAATCATTACATTATACTGTGTTTGGTGGCTATTCTGTGATTGGTTAATGTCCCTACACACAGCAGAAGCAAACAGTCAGGGATTGACCAATTACATTAATTATCTGGTAACAAAGAAAACCAATATTATGGAAGCACTTCTTAGGAAGTGAGAATAGGAAGATAGCAGTTGTATAGGCTGATATAAGAATCCTAGAATGGCCCAGGTATAATAGAACTTTATAAGAGAATGATAAAAAAGTATCCCAAAGGAGCAGTAAGGACATTGTCAATGTGCATACCCTGAAGTTTAAAAAAAAACAAAAACAAATAAAAAACATCATAAGTAATTTTACTTATTATAACTATGCATTTTACTGCTATACCATTTTAAATCATCACCAACCTTACAGCAGTGCCTATGACAATATTAGACTTATAAATTTATTTTGACATTGTCTTTTTTCAGGTTGAATGCAAAGAACTTCTCCATCTTAAAAATATCAGAAACATTAAGTAGTAGACTATCTGAAAAACATCTAGAGAGTTTCATTTATATGAATATAATTATAATGTGTTACAGTGCTTAGACTGTCATGAAGTTTAAGGTTCCATGGTAGGCAGAGAAATCCTGGGTAAACTATTAATAGTTTAGCATCTCCATTTCCTATGGGGATGTAGCTTCCACTTGTAGAGGAGAATATTATAGTCTTATTTAGTATAAAATTCATATATTGTAGAAGAGTATGTTAGAGGTCCCAGTTGGGTTTTTCCTGAATTTATTATCTTACAAAGTCAAATACAGATACATCTTTCATAAAAGGAATAAGCTTATTCTAAAGTAATATCTGAGACTCTTCGATCAACTTATTACATTTTGATGACCATTTCAAGCGATGAACAGTAGAAGTAGAATAACTGGAAGAATACAAATGAGGTATAAAAGTTGCTGATGAACAGCAAGAGAATTCAAAACTCAAAGACACTTGACAAACAAATACAGACAAACTAGGTGGTAAAAGAATAATTATTCTTATAAAAAAAGAATAATTATTCCAAGGTATATTAAGGTTATTTACACTGAAATAAGCCATTAAAAATACCACTTTGTGCCATTTATGTTCAGTGACCTACTATTATAAAATACATTGGTTACTAAGGTAAAAAAAAAAAACCTCTAAAAGGATTCCTCATAATATCATCTTTTGTATAAAGTGGTTCTTTGACTAGATTGAAAGATACAGCCAGAACATAATAGTAACCAGAGAAAGATGTTTGCATCTCAGAGGTAGCTACTAACTCCTCATTAGCTCTTGTTTAGAGAAAATGTGACAAACAACTTTTATGTTATATGGTTTCTCAATCATAAAACAAGCTTTCAACAGGAGAAACAAGTTAAATGTGTATGTGTTGGGAAAAGAGGATTAATAGAGAGGAATTGAATATGACCATTAGATCAGGGGCAGTGATATAGCTGAAAATCTGACATTGAGTAAAAAAGCAAACCTTGTATTTTTTAGAATATTGAAACAAATATTTGCTGTACTTATAATAATTTATAAGCAAAAATCACATGAACAACTAAGGATTTTACAATTTTCAGTGTTCAGACTTTTAATTAAACACAAAATTATAAAATGATGGGCTTGTTAATGATAGGCTTTCCTAATAATGATATTGAGTCAAAAATTCTAAATGATCCTTTAGAAGAAGCCTGGACATGTAAATTTTAGGAAGATTCCATTTGTTATAAGTTACAAAATATGTCCACAAATTCCTCCCATCCTTGAATGCATTTTTTAAACAATGTGATTTTGCAGCTTTTCCCATTCTATTTCTTCATTTTCTTGAATCAGGGATGGCCTTGTGAATTAATGTGACTGATATTGAATATGGCTGAAGTGATATTAGTTTAGAAAATAGTAAAATGCACCCACTAAAAAATATGAATGAGCTCCCAGTGTTTGCCAACATTCTTTTTTATTTTTATTTTTTAAGAGATGGGGTCTTGCTCAGTTGCCCAGGCTATAGTGCAGGGATGCCATCATAGCTCATTGCAGCCTTGAACTCCTGGGCTTAAGTGATCCTCCTGCCTCAGCCTTCTGAGCAGCTGGGACTATAGACATGCATCACCATGCCCAATTTGCCAAAATTCTTGATTGATAGATCCTAGTAAGTTATTGGAAGCAAGTTACCTTTCCTTTTGAAGTCAGCTTCATAAAATTATCTAAATTGTTGTATCTCATAAACTATCTTTTGATTACTCTATTAAAAACAAAATATTATGCTTAATGTCTGTTGCAGTGACCTAATTTTTCTAGCCTAGTATTTTATGTTTTTAGAATATTGAAACAAATATTTGCTTTACTTATAATAATTTATGAGCAAAAATCACATGAACAACTAAGGATTTTACAACTTTCAGTTTTCAGACTTCTAATTAAACACATGTACACACACACACAAACCCTTCATATTTTAGTTTTAGTCTTCCCAATTTAAAATGATGTCATACATTTTTTAAAGACAGAACCAGATTTATACCAGTGAATATCTTAGTGGTTAGAGCTGCACAGGTAAGTGTGTGTGATAGCATTTTAAAAGATATTCCCAGGCAATTAGCTGAACACATGAAGAAAGAAATTAAAGAGTGGGTGGAAGCAGAGCTGAATATTTTTGACAATAAAACAATAGGAGATGGTTTTCAGTTTGGTACAAGAAACAAGAAGGTGAATGTCTTTATAAGATTACTCTCTCTCTCTTTCTTCTTAAATAGTACTAGATGATGTATAAGCTATGTGAATCTGTTAGAGAGCAATGAAGTTTCCTTTTGTTTGATCTGCAATTGTTTTTGTATGCTGTTAGGTAAATTCTGATGCACTTTCAATAAAAAGAACTATTAATGAATTAATGTTTATAAGTCTCTTTGAGCTCACCAGATGAAAGATGTTATGTAAGTGTAAAACGGTAGCATTTTGGTGGTTTCCATGGCAACAGTAACTTTCCCACATGACATGAACTTACTAATAAAGTAAGTTGGGTGAGTTAAAGTTGCTATGATAACTTTAGTTCTTTCACTTTCTAATTTAAAATATTTGAAGTCAGTACTTTTATATTGAATAAATGTGTTATTTTCATTAACTACTTTATTCATGTAAAGTCCTCCACTTTTGTTCCTTGTGTCTTTCATAGTATTCTGATTATTGTAGGAAAATGCTAGTCATCTTTAAACTACCAGGATATTGTCACTTTCAACAAATTGTTCTTCCTTATTACTCTGTCCTTAGAGTCAGAAAGTTCTGGCTACAGTGTGATATAGAGCAAGTCTCCTGATCTGTTTTGTCATCTGTAGAATGTGAATGTAATAGAACCTATGTCAAAAGATCAAGTGTGGACTACATGCAATCATATATAGTAAGGATGCAGCAAATACTAGCTAATATATAATAGGTGCTTTTCCACCCTTATAAGTGTGCCTAAGGCAGCTATATCCAATAGAACATACTATTATGGTAGCCATTAGCCATACATGGTTATTGACTTCTTGAAATCTGGCAAATAATTAATTTTTATTACTTTTATTTAATTTCAGTAAATTTAGATTTAAAGAATCACACGTGGATAGAGACTACCAACTTTAAACAATGCAGATCTTCTGTAAGCCATTATGTATTTATTTATTTATTGCCCCTGAGAAGCTATTTTATTAGCATTACCATTGGAATCCTGGAGTTTTAATCTCTTGTGTTTTCTCCCTCTTGTTAATCATGCACACTAATAGTAACTAAATTTTTTCTCATCTTTTTATCTCTTTTAATTCATTTCTTTTCATTTTACTTTAGTTCTATTTCTGCATGGTATCTCCTTCCTGCCAATTTCCATAATGCCTCTGTTCTGTGCATCCTTCTGCTCATTTTTTTCCTATCAACTAATTCCCTGTACACTTAGCGAACCTTTCTCCTCTTAGCTTTGTCTCACAGGAACAAAGGGTTTATTTTCTTTTAACAAACCAAACTCTTTATCTATTTTTTAAATCTAATTTCCTCCCAGATTCTCTCCAACCTTGCTCCATTGTCATTTCTTCTTTTCTCAGTCTTCTCCTCATCACCAATTTCTTTCATTCAATTTCCAATCTAAGCTGTTGCTCATTCTCCTTTCTTTCATTATCAGTCTCCAATGAGTAATCTATGCCTGTACCAGAACTGCCTCACCTTTCATTTTTTCCCTCAATATCTTGCAGTCTGGTCAATCATGCATAATCCTTTATTATAGATCACCAATTATTACATGACTTTCCTTTTCTTAATCATTATTTTCCTTAACTTTAAAATATGTAGCATAACTCCTCAAGCCCACCTTGAAACTTATTATTCCTTTAGCCTCCTATACCATCCTGCATATCTCCTGAATCTTTGTAATTTTTATGGCTCCTTTAAGATGCCTCTGCTTTCTGTTTTCTTTAGCGCTGTCTCTATGTACTTATTACTTACTGCTGGCAAACTCTTTTATAGGCTTCTGACTGGTCTCTAGTCTGCAGTCCCATGTATCCCCACCTATTTCTGTCCTTGTAAATGAATCCTCTAAAGTCAGCTCACAATTATATGACTGCTTTGTACAAAAACCTGGAATATCTGCCCATTTTTAAATATATAGCTTGGCCTTCAATTACACTAGACATGTTCTATCTCTGTCCATTTAGCCTCCTTATTCTTACCTTCCCACTCTGTTACCCAGCAGTTCTCACAGTGTGCCTAGGAAATCTAAGGGGTCCCTAAGGCCCTTTCAATGTGACTGTGGGGTCAAAACTATTTTTATACTTACATTAAGATTTTATTTGCCTTTTTCACTCTTACTCACTCTTGAATATATAATAGAGTTTTCCAGAGTCTAAATGATGTTTGATGATGCCATTGCTTTGATGGCTAATGGAATGTATACTTGTCTGTTCTCGTGATTTAAAAATTTCAGGCAATAAAGTAAGTACAGATACTTACTTTGGGCATCCACATAAATGTTAAATAGAAGCTTTTTTGTGGGGGAGTGGAGGAAGAAGGTTCTTAATAATCTTTAAAAGTATAAAGGTGACCCAAGAGTAAAAAGTTTGAAAACTTCTGTTGTTATCTAATGAGACTATGCCGTTGTTGGTTTTCCACAAATAGTCTCATATTTTCCTACCTACCCCTATTTAAACATCATTCACAGTTTAATGTTTGGATCAGATGCTAACTCCTTCATTAATCCTTTCTTATCTTCCTCTTCATGCACAATAGTGTGTAATTATTCTTGTTTATGAACACTACCTGTAGTATTTTATTTGTATCTCTTAAAATATCATATTTACAATATTAACATATTTGAAGGATTACTACATTTGCTTAATTCCTTGAATCAGGGACCATATAATTTTTAATCTTTGTATTTCCACCAAACTTAACGTGTTTTAGGTACTTAGTAATTATTTGTTTAATGGATAAAATTATTTAATTGTCAAGCTACTAGTCTATTCAATAAAAATTTATTTACTGCCACTGTACAACTGTGAGCTAGATGTTTGAAAGACCCTAGAGGAGCTAAGGTTGCATAGTAGGTGATACAAATGTAAACAATTTAGTGTCATAATCATAACATGATGTAAAATTTTTGAATAGGGTTCATTGGAAGGAAGGAAAAAAATAAATGAGCAAATCTTCCTAAGGAAATGGGATATCAGAAATGCTTTAGAAATAAAAATTTTGGGCCGGGCGCTGTGGCTCACGCCTGTAATCCTAGCTCTTGGGAGGCCGAGGCGGGCGGATTGCTCAAGGTCAGGAGTTCAAAACCAGCCTGAGCAAGAGCGAGACCCCGTCTCTACTATAAATAGAAAGAAATTAATTGGCCAACTGATATATATATAAAAAATTAGCCGGGCATGGTGGCGCATGCCTGTAGTCCCAGCTACCCGGGAGGCTGAGGCAGAAGGATCACTCGAGCTCAGGAGTTTGAGGTTGCTGTGAGCTAGGCTGACGCCACAGCACTCACTCTAGCCTGGGCAACAAAGCGAGACTCTGTCTCAAAAAAAAAAAAAAAAAAAAAAAAAAATTTTGCATGCCTCAAATCATCTTATTGCTGAGAGCTTTCTAGAGCATGTGCCCAGTAGACTTGCTACAACTCAAAAAGTTCTCCTCTCAATCCTTAAAAATGCCAGTTTCCTAGATCCTAAGGAAAGCAGCCTTTACTAACTCTCTTCTTTATTATTTTTCCTATAAAAAGCGTATGAACAACTTTTTGCAAATATTGCAGAATTCAAAGAACACTTTCCATTGCTTTCAGTTACTGTTCTGCATTAAATTATAAATATCAAAATATCTTAATTTTAGAAATTTACTCCTATATGAACATGTAAATGTATTTACTTACCTATTTTGACTATAGTAAAATATATATGACATAAAATTAACCATTTTTAGGTGTATGATTTAGTGTCATTAAGTACATTTATATTGTTGTACAACCATCACCATCATCCTTCTCCAGAAATTTTTTCATCTTCCAGATTGAATCTCTGTACCCACTAAACAGTAACTCTCCACTTCTTCCTCTCTTGAGCCCCTGACAACCATCATTCTACATTCTTACTCCATGAATTTGACTTGCTCTATTTATGTATTTCATGAATAGAATAGTACAATATTTGTCCTTTTGTGTCTGGCTTATTTCACTTTTATAATGTCTTCAAGTTTTGTCTGTGTGAACAAGCATCATGACACATGCATGTGTCAGAATTTCTTTCCTTTATAAGGCTGAATAATGTTTCATTGTACATATATACCATATTTTATTCATTTATCCTTGATGGACATGAACATGTAATTTTGATTGTCTTTTTTACATGTGAAACTTATTAATATAATCAATTTAGCAAAGCATTATACTTATGGGACAATTGGTAGGACATGAATTAAAGCTATAATGTGATTATGGGTATTTTTGCAAGAGGGAATCTACTTACATATTGGGTAATATTAGAACATACTTGTTTATTTGACTAGAATTTAGGAAAATAAGAATTCAGACTAAAAATTCAGATTGAGCACAAAAAAATGCTGCATTTTGAAAACTACTATTCAAGTATCTATGCAAGTTCTGTGCTAGACTTTCTACTTCAACAAAGATACAATATCTGTCAAAATGTAGTGTCTTAAGAAATAGCATGGCAGGTTAGAACAGCCAGATCCTTTTTCTTGGGGCTGTAATCCTAGAGCTGTTGCTTCTGATGTTCTTAAACCTGCTGTTTCTCTAGTGTGTTCTGTTAGTACCACTACTCACTCTGATGATTGGTAAAGTCTATACTCCTCACAGTCCAAATGAAGAAAATCAATTTCAGGCTCCCAAAGCATCCATAGAAGATATAACCTCTGTGTCAGTAAGTCACTCATTTTTGTTACTGTGACTCTGTGGCATTATTAAAGCTTTTAAAGAATGAATCAGGAACACTTCATTTAGGACTACTCAGTGACTATATGTGCACGTTTGTGTTTGTGTATATATTTTCCAGTATTCCTGGATTTTCTTTTTTTATGGATTATTAGCACTAAATTATAGTAGGCATGAAAAAGTGAGAAAATAAAGTTTTGCTTTTTTGTGCATATATTTTCTTGAATCTATATTTTAAAGGAACTTTAAGTAACAATCAGGAAGAAAGGTTGTCTCCTTTTTTTTTTGTAGAAATTAGATCAATTAAGCATTGTATAAAGAGTATACTAGTCCAGTAGTATTTATTGTACTTTAAATAATAGTCACAAAAGTTTGATTTTATGGGGGCTAGCTGAACGTTCCAGAAAGACATTTCCTTTGTTTCACTTCAAGAAATCATGTCAGGCCGGGCGCGGTGGCTCACACCTGTAGTCCTAGCACTCTGGGAGGCCGAGGCGGGCGGATTGCTCAAGGTCAGGAGTTCGAAACCACCCTGAGCAAGAGCGAGACCCTGTCTCTACTATAAATAGAAAGAAATTAATTGGCCAACTAATATATATAGAAAAAATTAGCCGGGCATGGTGGCGCATGCCTGTAGTCCCAGCCACTTGGGAGGCTGAGGCAGGAGGATTGCTTGAGCCCAGGAGTTTGAGGTTGCTGTGAGCTAGGCTGATGCCACGGCACTCACTCTAGCCAGGGCAACAAAGCGAGACTCTGTCTCAAAAAAAAAAAAAAAAAAAAAGAAATCATGTCATTTGTAACTGGCTGTTTTACATAAATTAACAAATAGGGCATATACTTTGTGTACAAGTTGCTGAGAGGTGACTGACAAAGACTTTTATATGGTTTACAGCTTATGATGCACAACAGGATACTGCAGGAGGCCAATACATAGTTTATTTTATTATTATTATTATTATTTAGATAGAGTCTCACTTTGTTGTCCCGGTTAGAGTGCTGTGGCATCAGTCTAGCTCACAGCAACCTCAAACTCCTGGGCTCAAGCAATCCTCCTGCCTCAGCCTCCCAAGTGGCTGGGACTACAGGCATGCGCCACCATGCCCGGCTAATTTTTTCTATATATATTAGTTGGCCAATTAATTTCTTTCTATTTATAGTAGAGATGGTGTCTCGCTTTTGCTCAGGCTGGTTTTGAACTCCTGACCTTGAGCGATCCGCCTGCCTTGGCCTCCCAGAGTGCTAGGATTACAGGCGTGAGCCACCGCACCCACCTATAGTTTAAATTAATGTAAATTGTTTAAAGTGTAGTCGTATTGTTGATATTTTGAATAGGAATAGAAAGAAAAAGAATTATTTGTAATTAAAATATCTATATAAAAGAAAGTGTTTTGCATTTGTAATAAAAATGAAAGATGCTAAATGAAAAAGTGAAAGTGATGGCTAAAATTTTCCCTTAGTTATTATTATTAGTACATGCTATTCCTGAATTAAATAGTTTTTATTTGATATATAAATAACATGATCTTGTTGTGTGCTTATTTAAAGATTGACTTTAGTACCACTAAATTATGACCCTATTCATGTGAGTTTCTTAAGTGAGTTAGCACAATTCATTTTCATGTATATTTTAAATCCTTTTGGTCTTTCAATTATTATTAATTATCAATATAACATGCACTCCAGTAATATGTCCCTCCCCACCCCCTAGTGTAAGGAATAAATTTAAAATTGTCATAAAAAATTACATCATTTTGTGTCTAGAGCTGTATGTTTTCAAAGTAATGAGTTTTCATTCATTTATTTTTTAGACAAATATTTAAAACATTTACTCTGTTCGAGGTACTTTTCTTGACTTTCTTGCTTCATTGTTCCAGTGACCTAATCACATTCAGCCAGGATTTCATGGCCTAAGAATAACCAAGCCTATATGTTCAAGCTTTGGAAACAAGGAAACAAACAAAAAATTAAAAAATAATAATTTTGATCAATTAGAATGTAAGAAAATTAGCCTTCTTTCACTTAGTAATATGCACTTAAATTTCTTTCATGTTTTTTTCTTGGCTTGATAACTCATTTTTTTATGCTAAATAATGTTTCTTTGTCTATATGTATCACAGTTTATCCCTTTACCTACTGAAGGACATCATGGTAGTTTCTAAGTTTTGGAAGTTATGAATAAAGATGCTATAATCATCTGTATTCAGGTTTCTGTTTGAACACTAGTTTTCAATTAAATTGTGTAAATACCAAGGAACATGATTGCTGGATCATATGGTTAGAATATGTTTAATTTTGTAAGAAATTGCCACAGTGTCTTCCAAAGTAGCCAAACCATTTTGCATTCTCACAAGCAATGAGTAAGAATCCTGGTTGGTTCACATCCTTGCCAGCATTTGCTATTGTCAGTATTTTAGATTTTGGCCATTCTAATAGGTGTGTAGTGTTATCTCATTGTTTGAATTTGCATTTCCCTGATGAAATAAGATGTATAGAATTTATTCATATACTTATTTGCCATGCATGTGTCTTCCTTGTTGAGGTATCTGTTCAGGTCTTTGTCCCCCCCTTTTTTGGTTTCTTATTTTCTTTTTCTTTTTTTTAAAGTTTATTTCAGCATATTATGGGGGTACAAATTTTAAGGTTTCAAATAATGCCCTTGCCCCCCCTCCTCCCACAAGTCTGAGCTTCAAGTGTGACCATCCCCCAGACGGTGCATATCTCACTCATTATATATGTATATACCCGCCCCCCTCCCACCCGCCCAATACCCAATTAATGTAGTTCCTATGTGTCCACTTAGGTGCTGCTCAGTTAACACCAGTTTGCTGGTGAGTATATATGGTGCTTGTTTTTCCATTCTTGGGATACTTCACTTAGTAGTATGGGCTCCAGCTCTATCCAGGAAAATACAAGATGTGCTATATCACTGTTGTTTCTTAGAGCTGAATAGTACTCCATGGTATGCATTTTTAAATTGAGTTGTTTATTTATTTATTTTTGTTGAATTTTAAGAGTTCTTTGCTTATTTTGGAGAATAGTACTTTATTTGATATGTCTTTTGCAAATATTTTGTCCCTGTCTGTGGCTTGTCTGCTCATTATTTTGTCTTGACAGTGTTTTCTTAGGCAGAAGTTTTCAATTTTAAAGAGCTCTACCCTATCAATTATTTCTTTCATGGATTGTGTCTTTGTCATTGTGTCTGAAAAGTCATTATATTACATCCAAGGTCATCTAGGATTTCTCCTATGTTACCTTCTAGGAGTCTTATAGTTTTGCCCTTTACATTTAGGTTTCTGATCCATTTTGAGTTAATTCTTGTGAAGGGTGAATGGTCTGTGTTTATATATATATATATATATTTTTTTTTTTTTTGTACATGATTTCTAGTTCTGGCACCATTTGTTGGAAAAAAACTGTCTCTGGAAAAAACTGTCCACTGTATTGGTTTTGCTCATTTATCCAAGAATAATTGACTATAATTATGTGTATATATTTTTGGGCTCTCTATTCTGTTCCAAAGATTTATCTGTTATTTTACCAGTACCACACTGTCTTGATTACTGTGGCTTTATAGTAATTCTTGCTGTCCAGTAGTATCAGTGCTCCACCTTTGTTATTCTCCTTCATATTTTGTTATCTATTCTAGGTCTTTGCCTTTCAATGTAACCTTTAGAATTATTTTGTCGATATCCACAAAATAACTTGCCAGAATTGTGATTAGGATTGAATTGAATTTATAGGTCAAGTTGGGAAGAACTGACGTCTTGACAACATTGAGTCTGCCTATCCATGGGCATGGAATATCTGATCCATTTATTTAGTTCTTCTTTGATTTCATTCATCAGTGTTTTGTAGTTTTTCTCACATAGATCTTGTATGTAATGATTATAATTATACCTACATATTCCATTTTGGGGAATGCTAAGGTAAAAGGTATTATTTTAACATTTCAAATTCGACTTGTTCATTGTGAGTATATAGAAAAGTGCTTGAAATTTTTATATTAAACTAGTACCCTGAAAACTTGCTATAATCACTTATATATATTTTTTTATCTGGACATGGTGGCACATATCTGTAGTCCCAGACACTTAGGAGGCTGAGGCAGAAGGATTGCTTCAGCCCAGGAGTTTGAGGTTGCACTGAGCTTTGATGATGCCACTGCATTCTAGCCCAGGCAACAGAGTGAGACCCTGCCTCAAAAAAATAAAACAAAAATAAAATGAAATATCAATAAACTGCTATAACGAGGCCTTTAGTAATGTGGTGATGAGGTTTGGGGAGACAGAAAATATCCTATAGTTCTATGATTAGTTCTCAGTCTTTTAGCGAGCCTATGACTTTGGGCTGTGAACTTTACAAGTGTTTTTCATGGTTTTTTCCTCCCCTCTTAGGTAGGAAAGGATGGCTAGAGTGGACTGGAGTTGGGCATTACATTTTACCATGTTGAAAGCTAGAGCTGACTGGAGTTGGATATTTCCCTTCCTCCAGATCAGTTAGGTTTTGATAATACCCTAGCCATCTAGTTTTTCCTGAGGGTAAGACTTGCTATGAAGAACAGAGTGCTCTGGACTATTTTTAAATGGTCCATTTCCCTTCCCCTTGCTGGAAGTATGAAGTGGTTTTTCTCTGATATTCATAGTGAGAACCTTTCTGTGCTCTTGGAACCAAAACTCATAATAGTAAGGGGTGGGGTATTACTAGGTCCTTCTGCACTTATTCTCTCTGGATTGTTCTCACTGAAACTCTAGCAATTCATCAAGTACAGATTTTTCTCTTGCCCCAGTAATGACTCACATGGTGGTTTCCGCTCATGGGTCTCTGCCCTCATAGGCTATAAATTCCCGATTTTCCTTGTCTGTCTGATTTGATCTTGGGAACAGTAGTTTGCCCTGTGTCCTGACATCTCATATGGATCCTAGAAGAATTGTTGATTTTCAGCCTGTTCAACTTTTCACTTGTTAGGACAGAGTGGCAACTCCCAAGCTCCTTACAAGTGGAACTGGAGAGCAAAAGTCTGCTTATGTTTTTAGAAACGTACTGTATCCAGCTATCTCAACAAATTGTTATTAATCCAATAATACTATGGAAATTTTGAAAGTGAAAATAAATAGTGGAGATGCTAAATTAATTTCTGAAATGGTGGATACATTACAAAAGCTTAAAGAGTTTAACTAGCTTTCTCCTCTATCCTAGAGGCTCCAAACTAGATACTTAAGTGCTTGTAATTTGGAACCCACTGACAAATAATTAACTTCAACAGGAAAGTTCTCTGTAAAAAGCACTATTATGGGGAAATGAGTTCACCAGGGTCGAATCATTGAGAAACATGTTCAGTAACTAAATGAATATGTTTGCAATTTTTTAAATAATGTTTCTGTGGGTATTTCAATTGGTTCCCCAAACATGGTTTCCTAAAATGTTTGACATAACACAAGGAAGACAGCTTAAAGATAATTTAGAAAATAGTATAAGAATGAGGTTTTGAATTTTCCACTGAAGTTTCAAGGATATGCCTTTAACTGTTGTGAGTACCTAGATAGCATCTTGTCAGTCTTTGGTTTGGTTTCTGGGGAGCTACTAGCATAGTGCTTGCACACACTACATCCTTAATAAATGTTGGACTATATACATAGTTTAGTAGCTAAAGACCATTAAAGAAACAAACACCTGATTTTACTTGCAAGCCACTTTTCTACAGTTTCTCATCTAAGTAAAAAAATATATAAAAGTGTAAGGACCTGTCAAGTTGGTGCTCTCTTGTCAATTTTCAAGGTGTATTTCTTTTGAATTTTGAAAAGATAGTTATTTTGTAAAATATCTGAAAATATAGTCATATAATCACAATCTCTTGTTTATGCTAACACTAATGATGCTGTTATGATTTTTAGTTCTTAAATCTTCTCATTTGTTGATCTTGATAATTTGCCTTATTTTATACTATATGTTGCTAAAATATCCACCATTATTTGGTTAAAAAAATAAACAGAATAATCAGCACAGTAGATAGCTTTATGTTTGAAATAGACTATTTAATAATGATTTTAATGTATTAAATCTTTGTGTAAATCTCATCTTAGAATTATATGAGAATTCAGCCAGGATATAGAATAAAATAAACTATCAGAATCAAATGATGATGTAAGAATTATTCTCAGTAATGATGAGATAAATAAACATAAAGGATAGCTGTCTAATAATGAATGACCACTTATCTTAATGAAAGAAGAACAAGAATGAAAGAGAAATATTTTTATTAAAAATACTTGCTTGTGCCAGCTTGAAGTTTGAACAATCCATATTACATCCTTCTGTTGAGTGAGAGATGAGATTATGCAAGAAAATTTAAACAATCTATCAAAGCATTCTAATTCATAAATCACATGGCTGTGTTTCTTTAATAAATGTATGGATTAGCATCTATAAAGGATGAATATAGATCAGTGAAGTAAGCAAACCTGGAAGAGAAGATTCAGTACTATAAAATGAGCATACTCTCTCACCTAACCTCAGCTCCTTTGAGCTTATGTTCTGTCTTTGTTTACTTTCCTGGAGTTAAATTGACCTCAGGAGAAAAATCCAATGCCTGACCCAGTGCATTCCAATGAAAGTAATTCCTTTTAATCATTACTCTGCATGCTGCTCCATTCAAGTTGCATTCTGTTCAGGAGCTTATATTTTATGGATAAAAAAATATTTTTAATTCTGAGTTATATGGGTAGATTAGGATAGATGATAGAGGTAGCTCAGTGTTGGTGGAATTTCAGCTGAATGTTAAATTCAAGAAAATGGAAGAATTGAATAAAAAGATGTGGATAGGCAGGAACTCAGAGTTTTATGAATTTAAATATTTTTAATATTTATTTAGAATTTATGAAACAAATACTTATATCCTAGATGATAATATGCTGGTATTACTGTTGAAAATTTTTTACCACAAAACATTAGTAAGTAGAGGATGCTCCTTATTGGTAAATATATAATATTGTGATAGAAACCTGGAAAACAGGTATCAGATTAGGACTATCAACTTCCCAAGAGGGGACCTGGGGATGGGATTGTTCAACAAGTAGTAGAGAGAACATGCAAATCCTAAATCATCCAGAATTGTCACACTCTTCACATCTTTGTGGTTCAATCCCTCAAATGATTAGGAATTCCTGCAGCTTCCAATATGCTGTTTTTTTCTTGCATGGTTTGAAATATTTTCTCTGAAGTTAGAGTTTTGTTTCTCTGGACTACCTGTGTCACATTTCTTCTGGTTTGGAAAGAGACAGACAAAGCATCTCCAGCGTCAGTAAAGTGGCTGCATAGTCATTTTCATCCATGTTAATGTTGTGCACTTGCTTGCTCTAAGCCATGTTGACAGATTTCAGCACTGTTATTTTGTTGAAAATGAGACTCCTTGTCAATGAAAATAAGAAGAAAGTAAGAAAATACAGATACAATGATTTGCTATGAGGATCGTAAAGGCTGATCTATTAAACTTGGTATATCAGTAAAAACAAAAAAAGTACTGATCAGCATCAAAGGGAAGGCAAGCTTACCTGTTTTCTCATCCAAGTAAGAAGGAAGGGAGGGAAGTTCAGAGATAGGAAAAGAAATATACAAAGCACTTTTAAATCTAATGCTTTTTTAAAAGGCTTAGACAAACTTACTAATACTATATAACACAATGAAGAACTTGAAAGAAAATCAAGTCTATGTGTGTTGTTCTGTATAATCTGAGTCTATTTAAACCTGCTTTACTGATTCTAATAGTAGAATTCTGGAATTTTTCTTTGCTGTTTTCCTTATCATACTCTCAGTCAAAAATAACAATAAAAACTAAAGTGGGTTTTCAAGGAATTCCCTTTTACTCACATACTGGTGTATTTTTGACCCCCACTGAGCGCTTGCCTCTGTAGAATGAATTAGATTCAACTCCAGCCTGCATGTGAACCTAGGAACTTGTTTTTAATCTATTACTTATGGTTTTAAAAGGTGTTTTTTTTTTAATTTTTTAGTCTTTGGGTCAGAATTTGTACTTTAATTTTACTGCCTGAAATGCTTTCTTCTTTCCAATTTCACGTTTTACTCTGTTAATAATTGTGTCAAGAGCACTGTGTGATTTTTCTTTCTTCCACAACCTGTTGGACATACTAAACAGTATTTATGTTATTTGGGATATTTATTATTCAGTTTGCTCATCATGGCTGCATATATTTACATGTTTATAATTTATATGACCTTAATAATTCTAATTCAAATAATTGGAATAATTATCTTAACAAGCAGTTCTAATTAGCATGAAAGTTTTTGTAAAACTTGTACTTTGTTCTATGAAAAATGTGGTACATCCACATGATGAGCCCAGTGAGTCTTTTTCTAATTTTAAATGTCACCAAAATTGTCAGTAATGTTTTATAAGAAGTAGAGAAAAATTTAAATGCACTCAAATGTCTTCAGCTATTAGAATAGAAGAATTATTCTTTTTGTTACTTCATGAGAAGTTCAGAAGGGGATTTAGTTGTGATTCAGACAGGTGTGACACTTCCTCCACCTGCCTCATAAAGAATTATTATATTCACGTGACAAATTGTTGTTATAGTCAGTATCTCTCTTTGCTCACTTATGCTTACATGGTATCTATCACGTTTATAGTCTTTGTCCTTGGGGAATATTCACTCCAAAGCATACTTACTACATGCTTAGCCTGGCCTTAAGCATGGTCTACAGGCAGAGTGCCTTTCATCTCTGCATCTCCAGCAGACAACAAACTTGGTACTAACAGATGTTCATTAATTTCAGTAATTGAAGGGAAAAAAGACGTTTTATGCAATTTGAAATTTGATTTTGAAGTATTTTGTACCTATTTTGTGTAAATATGGTAGTGCAGGTTTACACAGTTCCACCAAGAGGCTCTTACATACAGTGGAATGCTATACCACCTTAAAAAAGAATAAAATTCTGTAAATCAAAATAAAATGGATGAAACTGGAGGATATTACTATGTGAAACAAGCTAGGCACAGAAAGACAAATACTGTATGATCTTACTTGTATGTGGAATCTAAAAAAGAACATAATAGCTTAAATTTTATCTTACTTTTTTTTGTTTACATACCTTTTCTTTGTACCTTCCCACTTACCCCATCCAGCTATACAGTACCAATAAGTTTCAGGTATTTACATCTATATTTCTAAATGATACGCATATTGCTATTTTTTGACTTATCAATGTAATGCTGGTTTTGAGTAATGAAAATGGAGAAACTTGTGGGAGAGAAAAAAGTAAACAAAAAAGAGAAATAAAATTTAATCAAATATATGCTATAATAGAGGTGTGCACAAGGTGCTTTGAGTCCATAAAGAATATAGGCATATTATGTCTTCTAGTTGCTTTAAAGAGTAACTGTATTATGTATGCTTCCACTAGCAATAAACAAGAGTTCCATCTTTTCATATTCTTGCCAAACTAGGCAGAATCCAGCAGTCAGATTCATGATCTTCTGATTCCATAAAGTGATATGTCATTGGTTTTTTAATTTGCATCTTCTTGATTACTAATGATTTTGTGAATTTTAAACTATACTGGCTTCTTCTGAAAACTGCCTTTTTAGTTTTTTTTTTTTTTTCACTCAACTTTCTTTTAATTTCCTCTGAGTATATATTCTAATATTAATTCCTCCATTGGTTTTAAGTCTTCGTTTACTTTAGACTATTAGAAATTTAGAAATTTCTAATTTCGAAGGTAATTTCTAATTTCTTAGAAATTTATCTATGGTACACTTCACTGAAAATTTTTCATGTTGATTTAGCTACATTTATCTGTTTTTATGCCTTAGGATTTATGCTTTTAGGTCTTTTTTCAGAAACAGTTTTTTACTTCTTCAAAAATAGTTGCCTAATTTTTCTTCTATTGGCTTTGAAAAGGTAAAGTTCACATTTAACTTTTTAATCTCTCTGGTATCCAAATTTGTATATGATGTGAGAGGGAGTCAACTTTACTTTTTGCCATATTCTGAAACCATTTTTCCTCCATAGAACAAGCTAATACCAACATTTTCCTTTACTTTGTAATGTTACCGTTGTCATATATAAAGCTCTCAAATGTATGTGGGCTTTTTTCTGAACTCTATATGCCTGTAACGATACATGGCTTTGTATTGTATCTTAATATTTTGTCAAATAGATTTTCTCTCTTTGCCTTGAATTTTATTTTGATGTTAATAGAGCTTTTACAGTGTATGCTTTTGAAATGGATTTATGGATTTTCTTTAAAAATGTAGAATTTATAAACTGATTTAGGAAAAATTGAAAAAAATCCCCTATGAATATGGGAAAATGAAAATAAGAAAATACAAAATTAGGAAATAATTTAGACTTCTACGTTTTAATAAGAAATCTTCTTTTGATGGCATATAGCAGGCAGAAAATAATTATAAAAGAAAGACACAAGGAAAGTCAAGAGTGGTACCTGCTTATGTGCACAGTTTTGTCAAGAGAAATGTGGACAACAGAAGCAATAGAGAAAGAATGATAAAATATGAACAGGAGTTTGACTTATCTTAATAATTATGACTTTTTGAGTTGCATTAATACTTTTTATTAAATAACCAATGGTTTCAATTTATGCTCTGCAGAATACCTAAGACTTTGTGGAATACCAAAGGTATATGGGGAAAGGAGTAATGTTGGCACTGACTATTTGGAGCTATGATTTAACTGGAATATTTTATTTGTTTTTTATTTCAGAATATTATGGGGACACAAACATTTATGGTTTTAAATGTTATGACTTTGCCACACCCAGGCCAGGATTAGAGGCATGTCTTTCTCCCATACAATGCTCACTACATTCATTAGTTGTGAGTTTACCCATGCCACCCTCCCAACCCCTAATGAATATAACTACCATGTGAACACCTTAATGTTAATCAGTTAGTGCCAATTTAATGGTGAGTACATGTGGTACTTATTCTTCCATTCTTGTGATACTTCACATCAGATGATGGTCTCAAGCTCTATCCAGGATAACATAAGAGATGCTAAATCACCATTTGTTTTTTGTCATTGAGTAGTGGAATACTTTATTTTTAATAGGACCTTCACTAAGTTTTCTGTGGAAAAAAAGGTTCTTTAGCTCAAAGACATTTGGAAATTATTTAAATAAAATTTGTGAAATGTCTAAATGTTCCTCAAAGATGGCATGTGATGTCACTCATCCCTTTCAATGCCTATGGCAGATGTTGCCAGATTTAGTCTCCATACAGCTTTCTCTGTAGTCAGTACTGATCACTCAGAGTTGGTGTGTGAGTCAAAACCTATTTACTTATGTATTCACTACTAAGTCCTATAATTTATTGGACCTTCATTCAATACATTTAACACATTTTAGCCGAAGAAAGGATAAGCTAAATCTTTCAGACTAAAAAAGGAAGTGACTAGAAAAAGAGAGTGGCTAACTGGGAAATTGGTCTGGTAAATACAAATTCAAATAATCATTAAAGTGATAACTCTTACATTGTGATTATAAGGCGAAAATGCTTACTACCGATTAGTTAATTGTGAAAAGGCCTACAAAGCTCATTAAGTATGTGTTGAAGAGGCAATTGAAATCAGTCATGTTTTCAGTTGGGAACCTTGAGAGATAAATAATTTTATTCTATAAATTATAAAATTTAATCACCAAAAAGTTTAAACCTGCAAAATCAATGTAAGAATGGGAAACAGAATCTGCATCTCTTGAAAATGCATATTACGCTGTCTGCATGGTCTTTGCTTTGTACCAAGCAATGCATCTAAATTAAAGTTCTCTAAATTAAAATGTACAAAAAGCATTTCATACATATTTGAAGATTCACAAAGTAATGAATGCATTAACACTTCTCCTTTTTAAGGTTGAATATGTTTTATGTTCTATGAAGTCATTGCACTAATTGTGACATAAATTCAAACTTAATTTTCTAAGCAGTAACAATTATTTTTCTCTATTAATAGGGCTACTCTAATGTGATGCTGGGATTGAATTTTCCTAGGACTCCATTTCAAGATTGACTCGAAAGTCTCACAGAAGATCTAGAAGAAATAGGTAAGAGTCCTTTTGGTAAACATTCTCTTTTGCTCATTGTGCTTCTTTTTGTTTTTCTAATGTTTATTTTATTCTGTAATTTCTGGTTAAATATCTTTGCCCAAAGGTTAAAAAAGTTTTCAGTGGACTACAGAGATGTGTTAAGCATAGCAATAGAAATGTTTATCAACATCTATGGTATTGAGCTGTGCATTCACTCCTTGCCGTCTTTCTCTTCCTACCAAACTTGGTCTTTCTTTTCTAAAAATTAGCATACATTTATGTGGAATATGAATTGGGTTTTGAAATATTGAAAGGAAATCAATAAGCAAGAAAAGTACTTGGAGCATTTTGTTACCATTTTGCTGATCTTTTATTATGCTGGTCTTTTCAGTATTATTTTTTAAAAATATAATCAATATTGAGGTTTTTGGAGAATCTAGAATTATTGAAAAAATGACAAGAATAACACACTAGTAATTATTTTTTTATTTATTTTCTTATAAACCTTTTGAGACCTAGTAAGTCAGCTACTTAGAAAGCATATTTTTCTTTTTAAGTTGCACATCTTTAAATCTCATGGTAGTTTTCCTTGATGTTTATAATATCAACAAACAAAGGTTCTCAATATATAATGTTAATGTAAAATTAGTTTTTCAGTTTCATCATTGAGCTATAATATCAATTAAGCAGTTTGTCATGGGTGTCTAAATCTATAATTTTAATTTAAAAAGAAACTTAAAAGAAATTTTAGGTTAGGTAGGTTATATTTCAAAGCATCCTAATAGTTTACATCATTTCTTTCCCTAACCTTTACCTCAAAAGAGAGGGGAACCATGGTGCCCTGTCTTCTTTGGAATTCTTCATCAAGGGGTTTACTATGAGAGTAGGACAGGCCTCAGGATCCTCACTTTCTGCCTGAATTTCTCTACCAATTTCTAAAACTTTATCAAGATAGAGACTCCATAATGTCCCTGAGAAATTGTTGTCAATGTTTGTTAATAAAACAGTTCAGTAATTCTCAAGTATTTTATTAACACTTTTTATTTTTGTTTGTTTTTAATAACTTTATCATTTTCCAGATGCACAAATAACATTATTCTATATTTATATAGCATTTAACATTTTTTAAAACACTTTGGCAACCTTTTACTTCATTTACTCTTTAATAACCCTGTGATGTAAGTAAGGTTGACATTATTATTCTTTGGTAAATAGATAAACTGAAAGACAAAGAATTAAAATGATTTGGAAAAAGTAATATAGGTTGTTGTGATTTCATAGTTAATAATAAACAATCAGGTATTATTAGAACATATATCTGCTAACACCCAATCTTTTGGGGGAGGTTATTAATATGTTTACTATAGCTAATGGTTATATTGATATAATCCATCTTATAAGACCTTTTTATATAAAGTTCTTATTTTTTGATTAACAGGATATTTATTTGTATAATAGCAGAGAGAGTTTAGATTTGTAATAAGCAGGAATTACCTGAAAATGAACATCATGGAACCATGAAAGAAACTATTTTTTTAAAATAGAGAATTTTCTTTCTGGAAGAGAATATAATTGCATTTGATGTTAGTCATCAAAACTGCTTCTGGAACTTGCTAATTAGACTTTTGGTAGTTATGTGCTTATAGTGGTAGTTTTTTATATTTTTAAATGAACATTAACCACATAACGGTGTAAATAATGCATATGCATAATGCCAAAGGTTCATTTTAATGGGAAAGTGCATTCTATTAAAGCATTTATTCTTAGAAATATATAGAATTGTGAACCCTCAAGCTGGAGGTATTATTGTAAGGGAAGAATAAAATATTGGAGAGGCAAAGAGCTTGAAGACAGGTTGATATGGGTTTGCATTCTTGTGGCCAATTTTTAGCTTTCTTATCAACCTTTGTTAATTTTTGTAAATCACTACACCTCAGGTTTCAAACAATAAAATGAGGCACAGATATATCTGTTTATTGGAGCATCATAAAAATTTGGCACTTGGCATATAGCTATTTTAAACATTTATTATTCTTCATTTTCCACCCCTCTGTTCCTTTACCCCCCGAAAATCTCTAAAGTCAATATTTGATAGAATCTTTTTATTTTCAAACTATTTGTTTAGTTTTATCCCTATTTTACCTCTCAAAGAGGTTGAGTAACCTGCTGTAGGTAAGTAATACTTCTAAAATGGAAACTAAAATATTTCATACAACTTACAACTGAGAGTATTTGTGTATGTAGATAAATGGATAGATGAATGTGTATGCATTTTACTTAAAGATATTCACAATTATCTTCATATTTTCTACTGTAAGAGTATTAACTTTAAATAAAATATGTTTTAGTTATTTCAATGGACTATAAATAAATTTCATTCACGTATTTATAGAAAATTGAGGTAAATTTCATAAATATTAAAGTTTAGGCATCATACATGAAAAAATATTTGCTGTATTTTTCAAATTATTAAAAAGTAAATGGACTATTCAAGAAGCTAGTTTAAGGCCGGGCGCGGTGGCTCACGCCTGTAATCCTAGCTCTTGGGAGGCCGAGGCGGGCGGATTGCTCAAGGTCAGGAGTTCAAAACCAGCCTGAGCAAGAGCGAGACCCCGTCTCTACTATAAATAGAAAGAAATTAATTGGCCAATTGATATATATATATAAAAAAAAAAAATTAGCCGGGCATGGTGGCTCATGCCTGTAGTCCCAGCTACTCGGGAGGCTGAGGCAGAAGGATCGCTCGAGCCCAGGAGTTTGAGGTTGCTGTGAGCTAGGCTGACGCCACGGCACTCACTCTAGCCTGGACAACAGAGCGAGACTCTGTCAAAAAAAAAAAAAAAAAAAAAAAAGAAGCTAGTTTAGCTGAGGGTGACTGAGTAGTAATTTAGATACACAATGTGCTGACACTCTGTTGCATAAAAAAGCAGAGTGAAGGACTATAGAGTATAGCTATTGAGAATGGAAGCCTAGAAATCAAATTGCCTGGATTTGAATGATGGTTCCAAAATATACTTACCATGTGTGAAACCTGTACAAGTTACATAGCTCTCTAACCTTTTAATTTCTCAATCTAGAGAATAGAGATAACAATACCTATTTTGTAGAGCTGATTTGAGGACTAAATGTGTGAATACATATAAACAGCATAGTGAACATTACAAAACATGTTAGTGCTATTTTGTTTTCTATTCTGTTAGTTTCAGAGGTTGACTATACTGTTCAGGTCACCTGGCAAATATCCTGGATAGCATTCTAACCTTGGTGTAATCATGGGTCTTACAAGACATGCTAAAAATGAGTTAATTCTGTGTTTGAGTTTCAAGCTGCTGTAACAAAGTACCATAGACTGGGTGAATTATGAGCAACAGAAATTTATTTATCACAGTAACAAAGGCTTGAAGTCCAAGATAAGAGTGTCAACCCGCATGCATTCTTATGAGGGTCCCTTTTCCAGGCTGTAGACTGCCAATTTCTCGTGTCCTCACTTGGCAGAAAGAGCATGAGACAGCTCTCTGGGGTCTCTTTTATAACAGCATTAACCCCATTATTCAGGAGGGTTCCACTCTCATAGCTTACTTATGTCCCCAAAGCCCCACCTCCTAGTACTATCACATTGGCAGTTAGGATTTTAACATGAATTTTAGGACAACATAAACATTCAGTCCAGGACATTATGCAAATGTGTTCTCTGTGTTTTGGTTAGTATGCATATTAGTTTTCTCTTACTATGTGACAAATTACCACATATTTAGAAGTGTAAAACAGTAGACATTTGTTATCTCACAGTTTCCTTGGGTCAGGAGTCCAGGCAAAGCTTAGCTCAGGTTCTTTAAAGGCTGTGATCAAAATGTCAGCCAGGTTGCATTTCATTTGGAGTTCAGGGTCCTCTTCCAACTCACTGGTTTTGGCTGAATTCAGTTTATTGCACTTGTAGGACTGAGATCCTCAGCTCCTAAAGCCACCCAAAGTTCCCACCCATGTGGCACTCTCCATACACAGTTTATAGCATAGCGGCTTGGTTCTGTAAAGCCAGCAGGGGAGTCTGTACTACATGCTAGCAAGATGCAGCCATATATATGTGTGTATCTATATGTGTGTGTGTGTATAAAATATGTGTATATGTATTAATGTGATCATTGGAGTGACATACCATAACCTTTGCCATATTCTGTTGTCTAGAAACAAGTCACAGGTGCTGCCCACACTCAAGTTGAGGGAGGGAATTATACAGGGCATGGACATGGGGCTACCCCAGGGTCTGTCTGTCACAGCATGTTAAACTTCTTAATTTAAAATTCATGTAATCTATTACTTTAAATTTTTATGACTGTTACATTTAATAGAGTAATATTATCGTTAATTATAAAATTTTATTCTTGGTTATGCTTAAGGTATAACTCCAAATAGCCTGTTCCTCCACTTGCCTAAAATTCATCCATTATTTCAAGTTGGCTAAAACCACCATATTAATTACAGCCTATGCTGGTGTTTAATACTCTCCGGAATCTGACAAAATCCAAATATCTAACATTTTTTCTTTACGCTGTTATGTAGACCTTGGACCATTAATGCATGTGTTACACTTGCCCACATCTTTGTCAATGTATATTCTGTTATTTCTTTCTATTTCTCCATATTTTTTAAAGCACATTTAAATTTATGCTTCTCCCATTATACTTTTCTTGTTTCTTACCTCCTTTTTAGGTAGCCCAGGACTTTTCTTGCATATTATTATACCCAATCTGATGTTACAGGTACATGATCATTAGTCTCATTTCCCTGCTACTCATAGATATCAGGGAATGTGTGTTTCTCTTCTATGCATTTTCTGCAGCCTTGCATAAAATAATATCTTAAGAAATATTCACTGAATATATAAAATACCTTCTCGATTTAGAATAGTGGTCTCATGGCCATTATCCAGTTTGAGAGTCATATTTCAAAAGATGGTCTTCATAAATTATCCATTCTTACATTGACTCAGCAATCTGAAACATACCTCAAACAACTTTTAAATCACTTATAAGAATCCATTCACAACTTACACATTTGGAACTGAATCACTGAGGTCAAGAGCATGGGCAGAGTAGGCAGCCTCTAAGAAGATCCCTGATGGTGTCCATCTTCTGGTTTTCACACTGTTGTATTTTTCCCTCCCATATTTACCAGGGATAGCCTATGTGGCAATAGAATATGGCACAAATGATGGTATGTTGTCTTTTTGATTAGGTTATATAAGATATGAAGATGTCTACTTTGGGTGTTCTTTCTCTCTTATTTCTACTTCTGTCTCTCTCGTGCACTCACACTCTGTCTCTCCCTCTATTGTGAATTGCTCTGGGGAAGGCTAGCTGCCATGGGCAGACATGTCAGCCTGGTGAGAAACTAAGGTCTCCATTCAGCAGGCAGGGAGGAACCCCCAAACAACTTGAAACTTCCTGAAAGACCCTGTGCCTAAACCACCCACCCTGAGCATGCCTGGATTTCTGATCCTCAGTATGTGAAATAATAAATATTTTTTGTTCTAAACTACTAAGTTTGAGAGTAATCTTTTCATGCAACAATAGATAATTTATACATTATATAAGTTTTCATCTCTAAAATTATTTCCACAAATTTCAACACTGTCCTTGGCTTTGGAGGGAGTACAAAGATTAATAGTCTACCAAATAAATGGTCTCGCTGGCAAATGTAGTAAAAGAGATAGGCATGTATATTTATAAGATACTGAGCCAAGTGAGAAGAAAATATGAAATGTTTAGATTCACCTAGAATACTGATTTTTTAACATGCTGAGGCCACTTTTTATATCATGCCCACTAATCACAGCAGTGTTGGAGAGTCATGCTTATTTGGGGCTGAGTAGGTCTGGGTGCTGTTCTGGTATACATTATTTTGTAGAAGAGCTGTTTGGTATAAACACTCTTGCCATTACAGGATCTGGGCTTACAGGATCTATTCTGCTAATTCATCATGCTTAGTTTTCTCTTCTCCTTTAGTTTCCTTTATGGAGTTGTAAATAATAGAGTTAGATGCAAGTATCCAGATAAATGTACACATATTTGGAGTGCTGTACCTTGAAGTGGTGAGTTTACTAGAAAAATAATACATTTGGTCTCCAGAAAAGTGAGTTGAGAAGTATGTATCAGGAAGTAATAGAAAAGCAATTATTCTTTTATAAATTCTCATAAAACCATCATTCTAAATTTCATTCCTATTGATGTGATGATAGAATCTGGGAAAACATACTGCATTATATTTTAAAAAGAGAAAGAAAACAGAAACTTGTTCATATGAAAAAAAGTTTACGTTTGTAATTTTAAATCTGTGGCTTGGAGCTATTCGCTAGTAACATTTTTGATACTATTATACAAAATAGCAAAATATAGATTTTAACTGGCCTGCTTTTCAATTCAACTGAACATTAAGTACCTTTTTAATGGTCTTATTTGCTGGGAAGTGCACCATTACAATAATCTGCTTTTTACAGCCCATATCAAATATGAACCAGCATCACTTATTACAAAGTTTGTGCTTTGGGAGACATTTTCACGGCATCTAACAGTACTACTCCACATTTCTTGGAATTAGTCTTTAATGATATCATTTTCCAAAATGAGTTGTTGCTCAAACTTACTGATTGTTTTGTGGTTAAAATCTAATGCAGCAGCTATATTTAAAATGTCATACAAATTTGTAAGGAAAGGTCCACTGAAACTACTGTTACATTAGTAATTGTATGAAAATGCTATAAAAGAGATGCCATGCAGCTTGGATGTTTTTAGTTTTTTTCCCCTCTACATGATATCCAAGGGGTGACTATGAAACCTCATTTTTAACTGTTGGCAATTCAAGTTTTTACTATTGTCTGCTGGAGAACAGAGGACTATTACTGTAGGTGTCATGTAAAATAAAGTTAGAGTCTGAAGCCTCCTTTTAGTTGTCAGCCTTATTAAGGAGCTCTTCATGTGTTGAACCTGGCACCTGGTATTGTATAAGCAATGCATGTGAGAGCCTGGAGAGAGCTTTCTTTCTCTTCACTGTGGCTTTATTAGGCCGGTTCATATTTTCACTATTGCTCTCCCTTATTCCAACTTTCTAGCTGCAACTCACAGCACAGTAGGTCTAATATAGATTGACGCCTTTGCCTGAGGACTGATTGAAACTTGCGTCTCAGAGTTGCTAATGCTCACTGAACCATTTTATTGAAGATAAAGTAAATAAAATAGATTGCCATATGAGAATTCTCTGAAATCAAATGGAATAATTTGGCAGGTTTAAGCCCATGAAGAAGTCAAAGCAGTGAAAAAGAATACTTTTATGTTCAGCATATCAAGGGGTAAATATTCTTGTTATACTGTACCTAAAATATTTATTTTTGTCAGTACAATTAAATGTTAGATATAATTCTCAATTGCCATATTTTTGGTTTTAAACAATGAGCCTTCTGTAAGAGAGTATATGAATACAAACTTTTGAGACTATAATATTGTGATGATTTTTTTTTCTTTTTTATGACATTTAAGTGCATGGATCAGTAGTTTCAGAGAATTGAATAAACAATACAAATGAATAGATTTGTAAAAGTGCACTCTAGAATCTTAAGGTTGGAAAATAATAATAAACCTTAGCCTACTAAAAGATGCTCTTAATCTTGAGCATTTTATTCATTAAGATTATGTGTTCACATGAGAACAATCTTTTTTGAAAGGTATAGTGAAATTTTTTCTTTTTTGAATTAAAATGTTATTTTTATTCAAAGTATAATTACAAGATGTTTTTTACATATATTATAATTTTATTTTTTTATTTACTTATTTTTTCTTGAGACAGAGTCTCACTTTATTGCCCAGGCTAGAATGAATGCCCATGGCGTCGGCCTAGCTCACAGCAAGCTCAAACTCCTGGGCTCAAGCAATCCTTCTGCCTCAGCCTCCCGAGTAGCTGGGACTACAGGCATGCGCCACCATGCCCGGCTAATTTTTTTCTATATATATTAGTTGGCCAATTAATTTCTTTCTATTTATAGTAGAGATGGGGTCTCACTCTTGCTCAGGCTGGTTTCGAACTCCTGACCTCAAGCAATCCACCCGCCTCAGCCTCCCAGAGTGCTAGGATTACAGGCGTGAGCCACCGCACCTGGCCTATATTATAATTTTAAATAACTTGGGAGAGGAAGAAAAAAGAGTGACCTTAACATCTTGAATCCTATGCAGTTAGGTAGCATATGATACCATATGAATACATATTGACACGTTTAATTTGTAAAATACAAAGATCTGAGCACTTGCATGGAGATATTTTAAAAGTATGATGCAGAGAAATGAAGATATCTTGTTTTATTGCCTCAGTCAGATTAAAGGTAAATATTTGTAGAGGAAAGATCAATAAAAGAGTTTTGTTGGAAAATTTCTGAACTTGTTAATTAAAGACTGTTTCTCTTCAAACTTATAAATAATCTGTGTTAATACTTTCTTCTATAATTTCTCTTGTAGTTTCCCCCAATTCAAGATAATTTCAGTTTATGCCTTTCTTGAATGTGTATAATTTTGAAAATTTTGCTAATACATTTCATTTGTTTCTCAGGTGATGATTTATGCTTACTCTTTAGTTATCCCATTAAATACATTTTTTCTTATCTCTAAGTACTCAGTAGTCTATCAGTTCTCACAATTATTAACTATTCCTTATAGTGATTTCAACTGATTCTGTCATAAGTAGATACAAAGCACACATTACATTCTCACATGAACAGTGAGCTGTCTGAAAGAAATCTTTGACACTGCCTTTTGCCCTTTTAAGTAATGCTATCAATCAAGAACTACTTTAGT
Organism: Microcebus murinus; assembly: GCF_040939455.1. Taxonomy (NCBI): domain Eukaryota; kingdom Metazoa; phylum Chordata; class Mammalia; order Primates; family Cheirogaleidae; genus Microcebus; species Microcebus murinus. The sequence continues at coordinate 69,030,981 of NC_134112.1, forward strand.
TCTTGACCATGACTTTGACTAGTTTCTCTCCATAAGATTTGGTCACTTTCGGGGTTAAGCAGCATGCAAGGCTGACTAAAAATAAATATGCCTCATGTTCTCTTGTGAATGAACATTGCAATTTTTTTCTTATGTAGTTGGCCTGAAAATGTAGTTACCCAATATTTATTAAATAATGTTATATGTTTAGTGTTCTAGTACCTTTGTATTTTATATTTATTTTTATTGTTATATTCTGTACATATCTTTCTCTGATTGATCAGTAAATGTTAAAATCCATCCCTCAGCACCTAAGTGGACACATAGGTACTACAGTAATAGGGTATTGGGCAGGTGGGAGGGGGGAGAGGGGTGGGTATATACATACATAATGAGTGAGATGTGCACCATCTGGGGGATGGTCATGCTAGAAACTCAGACTTGTGGGGAGAGGGCAGGAAAGGGCATTTATTGAAACCTTAAAATCTGTACCCCCATAATATGCCAAAATTTAAAAAAAAATCCATTCCTCTATCCAGAAGTGCATCTTATTTACTATGGACTCCAACCATTTATCTCCTTTGAGATTTTGGTTTTGAGTGTGAACTTGCCCTCAGGAAATCATGTGCTAAGAAAAGTTTTCTTGAAATTAGGAGAGCATTACAGTGAGATATTGACAAAACTTAATTCCTTTAACAATGTATTTTGGACTTTTAGCAGCATACCAAACTGCAGATTAGAAAACTAGTAGCAAAAGAGCCACATTTTGAAAAACAGAATTATTCTTAAATTTTTTTTTAAGATACTTAATCATCTCTTTACATTATTAACTTGAGGATAGTGTGTATTCTTTTGGCATTACTATCTGGACTCTCAGTCAGCACCCTGGCCTTCAAATAATAATAGTAGTAATCATAATAATAAGAACAACAACAACAATAATAATATCTGACATTAATGTAGTACCAAGTACCCTTCTAAGTGATCCACCAGCATCAACCCATTAAATACTCACAGCCTAAGGGGTGGATACCTGTGAATTAGAGGTCATTATTATATTCATTTTACAGATGAAGAAGTAGGCCCAGAAAGGTTAAGTAATTTACCCAATGTTATCCAATTAATGTGTGGCTTCTGAAATAAGGCAGTCTGGCTCCAAAGTTACCCAGTGCTCTATTAACCAGGGCCATTGAACAGCTCCCCTCCTCATGTGGTTCTGCTTGTAGCATAAATCACAGTATGTATTTAAGCACAAAGAGGTTTACAGTGTGGTTTCACACTCTGTATGTTAAATGTTTAGAAGCTAGCATAGTGTAAATGAATTAATTTCTGAATTATAGAATGTATTTAAAATAATTCACTTTACTTTCAGGTAGAGAAACATGAACTAAGGTATGAAAATATTAATAAGTACTCATGAAACCTACTTAAAGAATTGGTAAGAATGATTTGTAATTAGTTTTTCAATCAATTGAAAGGTATTATTTTATAATTATTTTAAAATTTTAGTAGGCTAACCATGCATTCTGAAACCTTATTTTTGTTTTCACTATAGGTTTAGCAATTATCTTATATAATTATAACAAAAAATATACTAGAAATTAATATACTATAAATTAATTCTGCAATCATAAAAATATACACCGTATAGCTAGACAACTATGCAACATATCATTCCAGAAACTTTGGGGAGTTAAACGGATTCTGTTAGTAGTACTGGTCCAGAAAGGTTATTAAAGGAATAGAAAAGTAGTCTCTTTGTCTTTTGTCTTCTGACCTCCAGTACTTGTCATTTGTCTAAATTCTCTGTGGCCTTCTGTCTTACTTTTTAGTCAGCTTATGGAAGATAATTAAAATGATAGGGGTATTACCAATCACTACAGGGCCACATTTAAAAAGTTGAACTGAACATTAGTTATTAGTATGATAAAAAGCAGAAATAAGTCTCTGAGGCTGGTGATTAGCAGAAGTCAACCCATAATTTACTCCTATTGAATTTTAACTGCTAGATTGTAATTATCATTATGATTACTGAACAATATTTATTGACTGCTCTCTTGAATGTAATTCCATATTTTGATTTTTGTTAACTAATCTGAATGCTCTTTAAGAATCTTTATAACAGTGGTTGGTAATATATGCATTTACACATATGCAAATATGAATATGAATCAGAGAAATGGCAGTATACATCTTTATAGTCACAGTGTATGAAATTTTGATTGTAAAACCATTGGGTTTTAAAAATTTATATGGATGAACAAGTATTCATTTACTTAATGTAAAATTATATGAAAGTTCCTTCTTGTCTGGTATTTCACAGTTTAAAAGCAGTTTAAAAATACTAATTCATTTAATCCTCACAACAACTTTAAGAGGAGGTAGTAGTGACGTTTATTCCATTTTAAGATGAAGAAACAGAGACATGATTAGTAATGGTAGAGACAATATTTAAACTGAACCAGTTTGGTTTTAGAATCTATAACTTTAACGTATAAATTATGATGGGAGACACACCCAAAGGCAATTCCTCATTCAGCCAAACCTTTGTATAATTCCCTCTCCTTGAGTGAGGGCAGAATATATGACTTGTTTCTAGCCAGCAGAATATGACAAAGGTGATGGGATAGTCATCCCCATAAGTATGCCATATGAGACTCCATCTTAGTAGCCTGGAGCAAGTGATTATCCAGATGGACTTGAAGAACAAGCAGCTATGTTTTGAGAGGGCCTGTGAAATAGTCTTGTGGCAAGAAACTGCAGGCAACTTCTCAGGACCTGAGACAACCCCCAGCCTGGAGCCACAAAGAAAATGGAGACCTCAGTGCTACATATCTAAGAATGATCCTACCAGCTTATACATGAGCTTGGAAGAGGGCCCTGATTCAAGAAAGAACACAGCCCGATCTGCACCTCAGTGGCAGCCTGGTGAGAGCCTGAGCAGATGACCCAGCTGAGCTGTGCCCAGACACCTGAGTCACAGAAATTGTAGGATGATATAAATGCATGTTCCTTTATGCTACTAAGTTTGTAGGAACTTGTTATGCAGAAATAGGTAAATAAAGCAATTATGAATAGTGGAAATAAAACCCCATATCACTTATTGTTAAATGAGTAATTGTCACAGATAATGTGGAGCTTGAAATGATATTTGAAGGATAAAGTTGAGCTATTTGGAATTTTCACCGTATTTGATCGTGAAAAATCCTATACACACATAAGAAAGTATGATTGAAGTCAACAATATTTACATTTGGGAAGATTTTAAGACATGTTTGGGAAACAGAAGACATTTAGTAAGGAATTGTTGATGTTTTAAAGGAAATCTCAGTTAATAAAGGGAATCTGAAAGTCATTAAGGGGTGTTAGTAGAAGGCTTACTTGACCAAAGCATTGGAACAGAGAATGACTTCCATGGAAGGATTCATCTTTCATGCCCTTTAGAAACCATTGTCCCAGGCTGGGCACGATGGTTCACACCTGTAATCCTAGCACTCTGGAAGACCAAGGTGGGAGGATCGCTCAAGATCAGGAGTTCAAAACCAGCCTGAGCAAGAGCGAGACCCTGTCTCTACTAAAAATAGAAAGAAATTAATTGGCCAACTAAAAATATATAGAAAAAAAATTAGCTAGGCATGGGGCACATGCCTGTAGTCCCAGCTACTTGGGAGGCTGAGGCAGGAGGATCGCCTTAGCCCAGGAGTTTGAGGTTGCTGTGAGCTAGGCTGATACAGCAGGCACTCTAGCCCAGGCAACACAGTGAGACTCTGTCTCAAAAAAAAAAAAAAAAAAAAAAAAAGAAAGAAAAAGAAAAAGAAAAATCATTATCCCTACCTCTTTTCTTTGTTGATCTTTTCTTTTTACATTTTTTACTAATTAATCTTTTATAGAAACTAATTTTTACTCCCCATGCTTTTTTAATCAGTGCATTCTTTCATATTTGTTGTGTGCCTTAGAAATCTCAAACTAGTTTCTTTTATTAAATCTTATTGATAATGTACTTTTAATCTCAACTTTTTAGACCAGTTATTTTATTTCTTCACTATTTAGTTGTTGGTTATTTAAAAACTTTGGGACCTATTATGATTGATAACTTACAAAGTAAGCTAATTTTAATTAAAATATAATAAAATAGAACATTAATAGCATAAAGTGTTACTCCAAGAATGAAACATAAGATATTTTTATTTAGTTATTTATTATTTTACATTTTTATGTCTGTAGGCTTTATTATAAATCTATCAAACACCTTTATAAGACTCTGTTTAATAATTTTTAAGTATAATGATTAAAATGAATATATTCACTATTTAACAGAAGGACTTTCAATGCAATTATAATTAGATAATGTATCCTACATTATAGTCTATGTAATAACAAATAGGAATATAGAACTACTTTATTTTATTTTATTTTATTTTTTTTTTTTGAGACAGAGTCTCACTTTGTGCCCAGGCTAGAGTGAGTGCCGTGGTGTCAGCCTAGCTCACAGCAACCTCAAGTTCCTGGGCTCAAGCGATCCTACTGCCTCAGCCTCCCAAGTAGCTGGGACTACAGGCATGTGCCACCATGCCCAGCTATTTTTTTTTTGTATATATATTTTTAGTTGGCCAATTAATTTCTTTCTATTTTTAGTAGAGATGGGGTCTCCCTCAGGCTGGTTTCGAACTCCTACCTCGAGCGATCCGCCCGCCTCGGCCTCCCAGAGTGCTAGGATTACAGGTGTGAACCACTGCACCTGGCCTAGAACTACTTTAAAAAGTTAAAATCTCTCACTGTAGAATTGTTTGCTCATGGTATTATAATATAAGTGACCTAGTATTTATGGCCAAGAAAGTAGCCTTTAGCAAACCAAAATAAACACTCTAGCTTCTAAAGCTCTTTAATTAATATGGGTTTCTAATTTTTACATCTTAAACTCTTTAGTGATTAATCAACTGGAGAATGGTAGTGTGTGGGGGAAGGCTCAGTGCTAGACTGCAGAATAAATAAAATGTATACATTTTCTTAAAAGTATCCTACATTTTTATGTTAAAATAGAAAGTATATGTGAAACTTTCATAAATTGAGATTCAGATGACTTATTTTCTTCATAACCCATGTTCTCTTAGTTATACTTTATCTTTTCTGATACTAGTTAATATTTACCATGTTTGCACATTGAAAAAAGTGGTTTGAAATATTTCCTTATCAACTTTAAACGCACTACATTTAAGAATAGAAACCAATTCTGTGTGCCGAAGAAAACACATTACATATACAGCCAAATTGTAAGCTAAATACCCCATATATATTTTATCTTTAAGCATTTTATTCAATTTTTACTATGCCCTCTTATTCTGGATACTTTTTAAGGTTATTGTTTATATCTTTAGTATGAGAATGAAAAAATACAATATGCTTGACCTCATTTGACTTTTTTGACATTCTGTTATTTAAAAGGTTTGTAAGACGTTTAATTACCAAATGGTATGATCATTATTCATCTCATCATTTGATATAAAACGTCAACTGAATTGCCTCCCTGGAGTGCACTGTGTTTCACAGATCAATAGATTTACCAAGAGCTTGAAAGAGAGCTTTAAATGTTCATTGAAAAGAAGGAAAAATATATCCCTCTTGTAAAATAGCTTATACGGTCATTTCATCAGCTTCATAATAATTTTATTTACTTCTGTGAATAAATCTCCTTATAACAATAGTTTTAGAGTATTACATCTCCTTTAAGTAAATTAAATTATAGTGTTAATCAGATTTCTTTTACTCAAATTCACTGAATACACTTTAACAGAGAAATACAGAGGTAGTTTTCCTGAATAAATTTCTGCTTTTGAGATCCATCTTGAATGACTTGTTGAAAATATGATTTGCAATATTTTATAAGCTCCTATAAAATCTTATGAAAACATTATTTTATATTATGTCCAGTCCTTATTCATTTGTGAGCAAATTGCTGCAATAAGAGGTTTGGAACTAGAAGCGGAACTGTTTCTTCTTTCCTGCTAACCCCTTGGATGCTCACCAGTCCTGACTGAATCTCATTGAAATGCAGTTAATAATCTAAATAAAAATAAACATTTAAAATTTACCAAGTATTCCAATCACTTAACACATATTAACTCATTTAATATCTCACCAACCTTATGATGTAGGTACTGCTATTCCCATTTTTTTTTTATTTCGGCATATTATGGGGGTACAGATTTTAAGGTTTCAATAAATGCCCATTTCCCCCCCTCCCCCCAAAAGTCTGAGTCTCCATCATGACCATCCCCCAGATGGTGCACATCTCACTCATTATGTATGTATATACCCGCCCCCCTCCCCGCTCCCACCTGCCCAATACCCTATTACTGTAGTACCTATGTGTCCACTTAGGTGCTACTCAGTTAATACCAGTTTGCTGGAGAATATATCTGGTGCTTGTTTTTCCATTCTTGGGATACTTCACTTAGTAGTATGGGTTCCCATTTTTACAGTTGAGTTACATAACTTGCCCAAGGTCACATAGCTAATAAGAAGAACCAGACTTGAATTCTTGTTAGTGAGTCTCAACCACTTACACATACTGCCTCTTGGGCACAAGGGGAGAGTAGTAAGAAAACAATTGTGCTTTATTTTTTTTACAGTGTATCCAAACTAATGTTTGTCTTCATGAAAAATAATTTAAGCCATCAGTTTTAGCTCTGCCCCTAATCTTTGGTGATTTGGAGAATGGAATTTACAAATTAAAGTAATAGGACGCTCAGTGTTCCACTAGATTAGTGAAGAGTGTCAGGTCTGGTATTTGATTTCACACTACTTACACACATAAAGTCTAATAAGTCAATCTGTTACTGTTTCATGGAGTCTAAAAAAAGACATGAAACCCTTAGGTCAGAGACAAAGGACTGTATAGTGATAGCATAGTAAGTAGCATGAGCGTCTGTATATTTGTATTATTTTTCTTTGCCCACAAGTGCCACAGGGGTGATGCAGTATGGCCCAGATGGATGCTGTGCACACAGTGTGTCTACATTGCAGCTGAGGAACACTGACCTAAGGAAATCTGACACTTTTATAAAAAGCAATAAGCAAACCTTCTCTTTGTCCCAAAGAGATATAATATCTCATCTCTTAAGGTTGCTCACTGCAACACAACCTTAAGAAATACACCAGATGAATATAGGATGGAGTCTGTTTCTTGGTGCATCTATCAAGAAGTTTAAGAGGGTCAGAGGCTCATGGAGGATGTTTTTTCCACCCCTGAACCCTATACTGTCTTAGTTTCTTATTGCTGCTCTAACAAATTACCAAAAACTTAGTGGTTTAAGACAACACAAATATGCTGTTTTATAGTTCTGGAAATTAAAAGCATGAAATGGATTTCACTGGGCTAAAGTCTAGGTGTCAGTAGGGTCATGTTCCTTTCCAGAGGTACTAAGGGAGAATCTATTTTCTAGCCTTTTCTAGCTTCTAAATGCTGCCCACATTCCCTTGCTTGGAGGCTCCTTCGATCTTCAAAGTCAGCAATGACTAGTCAAGTCTTTCTCACATCACATCGCTCTGACATTGACTCTTCTGCCTCCCTCTTCCATATTTAAGGTCCCTTGTGATTACAGTGACCCACTGGATAATCCAGGATAATCTATTTTAAGGTCATCTGATTATTAATCTTAATTCAATCTGCAACCTTAATTCCCCTTTGCAATGTAACATAACATTTTCACAGGTTCCCAGGGATTAAGATGTGGGTATCTGTGGGAAGTCATTATTCTGCTTACTACATGTGCTATCTTGGTTTTTGGTGAATTTTCATGAGTTAACTACCTTGTTTGGCCACTCTGATTAATCTGACTTATGGAGGTTGTGATCAAACCATTCAATTTGTCTAATAAAGCATTTAACTAAGGCTACTATTAATAGGATGTTAAGCCGCCGGATTAAGGCAACCTGTAAGTATTGACCTCATTTATGCTTCTCCACCCTGGTCCTGGACCTAGCCCATTTTAAGTAAGTACCAGGAGACACTAGCAAGCCTTATTTTAGCCAGGTAAGATATAGTCTAAAGCCAATTAGTTATCCACTATGACCCACACAAAGAGTTTATGTGGATATGTTGATCATCAGTGTCATTACCAATAATTATAGGGGGGAACAGGTGAGCTAAAAATAAACCCCTAGTAGATACAGTATATGGTCCTTTCTTCCTCACATGCAAACATGTAATTTTAAGGGGCCCATAACTTCTCTTTGAAATTTGTTGCTAAGCTTTATTTGAATCACCTTTATACATTAATTTGGTTAAGTCACTTAAGCAGAGTCACTGAACAGCTGCAGGTTTGATTGCCATATATTCCGTAAACCGAGGGCTGTTGGGCACTGAGTAAAAGATGAGTTTATATCAGGCATATTTAAATAGCATTGGAATATTTCATGTGTTTGTATATATATTGGTGATAGTGGTGGGAAGGGGATGTTTGGGAGTCTCCAGTGATGACATCAAGCACAGCAGAACAGTTCCAATATGATCATGTTCACATTAGTGTTTCTGATTTCATTGAAAGTGGATAGGATGACTAACTGACAAGAAAGTCGGATTGCTAGCTGCAGGAGCTGCTTTACTTAAGTGGACAATGATCATTTTGTTGAGCTATGATGCTAGATCTGGAGGCAAAAGAGCAGTAATTGTTCTTTCCCTTCTACCTCCCAGGGTCTAAGGTGCTTATACTCCACAACCACAAACTTGGTCACATTCCAGTGCTGTAACTTCATCTCCTCTCCAAACATCCCCTGGTTTCACCATGACCTTTCATCTGAAGAAGCAAAATGGAAATGAAAGGAAGAGCTTGTGTATGACATAGAAATCTACTATATTCCCCACTAGCACACATGGGCCACTGTAGGGAGATTGGCGAGCAGTATACTCAACCAAATGGTCATTATACTCATGAGCTAGGATGATGTTAATCCAACTAGAATATACAGGGGACTAATCTGCAATTAAATCTGAATTTCCTAAGTTTCTGAATTTCATAAGTGAGTTGCCACCTGGAAGGTATACTAACTTGATTGACTGGGGATTCCTGTTAGGATAAAATAAAATGCATTATATCTAGGAATGGTCAGAGTAGAATCCAAAATTTTTAAAATAGGTCTATATAACACTCTTCCTTTTCATCCTGATCATTATCCAGGAGATGATCAAAAAGAGATAAGCTCTTTCTGGGACAGTTGCATTCAATGACCAAATTGTCCTACCAAGGTGTGTGGACCAAAAAGAGATAACAGGAGATAAGATCAGAAATCCTTCTGAATTGCCTTTAGAGGAGGGTATACCAGTCCTCAACAATCCAGATGCCTACAGAAGGTAGAAGCATGGACTGTTCATCATTTAACCTGGCTTTCAGCCCCTTGTGGGTGACCTTTGCAATAAAAAAAATACAGTATTTTCAGACTATAGGTGGTCTATAAAGCTGAAATATGCCATAGTTAAGTTCCAAGCACCACAAGAGTGTGGCTAAAGTTGGCTGATTAGATTGAAACAGTGCCATTTTAATCTAAAAATGTGTCAACAGCAGTGAAGCACCAACAGCAGTAGCCCTGGGAGGGAGACAAAAGATCAATATAGTCAATTTGCCAAGGGCAGGTGGAGTCAGTGCTGTTGGGAGACAATCCTCCATGGTGCTCTCAAGTTTCTACACATCTTGTGAGCAGAGGTACTACCTGCTCTTTTGTTTGAGAGTGTCTGTTTAAGGGTACATAGTGAACAGTTTTGGAAGATAGAGATACAGCTTTCCTTTGGAGTAGAGAGCAGGTTTGACTGTCTCTTATAATAAAGATGGTATATCCTTCTGGGATAAAGATCAGACAAGCTTATTTCCCACGACAAAAGCTCCTGGTTCCCTAAGCTCAATGATCTTCTCCTTTATCACAACCCATGTCTGCAGTTGTCACTTGGCCCTCTTGACATCACCCTAAGAAAATTAAAGTTTAGGAAACTGGCTAACTGGTTACCTTTCACATGAGACTGTTTCACAGTTCTTGACAAACCCCATGCAAAATGTGGCCTCCTTGGCCACTGCACCAGTGCAGCAGCTTTTGGCAGGTGTTGCAAGTCTGGTGCACAGTGGCAGCTTCTGCATCAGAAACAGAGTCCTATTGTGTGTCCTGTTGATGATGGTGGATGCACCATGACAGAAAGATTTCTGGTCTTACGTCTGTCATCTCTTTTAGGTCTAAACTCCATGACTGCTATAGTTATGGATCTAGGTAGCAATAGTGGTGTTCTGGCTAGGGCAGGCTTGATCAGCATCTTGATTCAAATTGATCTCATCAGTGAATGGTATCTTAATGTGGGCATCTACAGGAGTGATCCAGACTGTCTGATCAGCTGCCAAAATTTTCTCCCATAGTTCTCAACCCTAAAGGGAAGCATCTTTAATCTGAAAATTTATGGTGTTTGTGCTTCTGCTTTTTAAGAGGTGGGATCTCACTTTGTTGCCCATGTTGGAGTGCAGTGTCATGATCATAGCTCACTGTAGCTTTAAACTCCTGTGATCAAATGATCCTCCTCCTTCAGCTTCCCAAGTAACTGGAACTACAGGCACATTGCCACCACAGCCAGCTAATTTTTAAAAACAAATTTGTAGAGGCAGGGTCTCACTGTGTTGCCCAGGCTAGTCTTGAACTCCTGGCCTCAAGTAATCCTCCTCCTTTGTCTCCCAAAGTTCTGGGATTACAGGTGTGAGCCCCAGTGCATGGCCCAATATATGGTGTTTTATGTGGTAGACCAAACAGCTGGGCAATTGTCAACAGTCTGACATCTAGTAACAATGTACCAAGTTCATAAAGTGGAGTTTTGGTTAGTTCTACAAGACTTCCTTGAGTTATGCCCACTGAGCTGAATGACTAAGCAGCAGCAGTCTAAAGAACATCATATGGTTTCAACTTAGCCAAAGTATCAGAGAAGCGGTTCCAGGCATTTAGGGGAACCTCTACAAAATTGAGGGACCCACTGAGATAGCAGCTTTACTTTGTGTGGTGTATTTAGGGAGAAGGTTTTTCCCAGAGGGGTAGTCACCCCTTGTTCATGTACAACTGAGATGTCACTAGGTCCAGGCTAGCTGGCTCTTTAATGTACCATTTCCATTTGAGTAGTGAAGCCTATTAAGACTCTTGCTGACTTCATACTATTAGTTATCAAACCCAGGTTGACCTACCTTCAAAGGGAAGTGCCAGGCCAGAGAATCACAAGGATCTCCCATGTGTCAGGTGTTAGGAGAGTATAATAGCAGATGCACAGTGGCTGTGTCAGGCAGGTGGCACTGTGTTACTGGAAATGGTCTTTCTGAGTTCTCTGGCAGACACCAGAGTTTTTGATTAAAATTATTGTTTCTATTTCTCCTCTTCAAGTTTCTATATTTCTTTTTCTAGAGAACCTGAAAGAGGTCGGGATAGTGGAATGGGGGAAGTGGGAGGTCAACCATAGGTCTCTCTATCACCTGTCTTCATGTGGACATCCCTAAATGGGAGAATCTCCTCTGACAATTAAGGGACAGAGATTATAAACATGACCAACACCAATTATAACTTAACAGTGAAAGCCACGTATATTAGTACATTGTCACAAAGAGTCCAACCAATGCAATCCCCAGCTAAACCACATGTGTTAAATTCCGGTGCATTTTCCTTCTGTAGGAACTCAAACCAAGGCCTCTGATGCATGCATGAGTTGGGAGCCATAGTGACAACTTTCAGGAGACCATGCCATTCTCTAACTGGCACACAGAGGGTGGAGGGTAGTAGGGAGTCAACCTTACAGGGACAGTAGGAGTAGTGAGAAGGACACTGAGTTGAAGCCCACCCTTTTTTTTACTTCTTTATCAATCTACTTTTTACTTTTCTTGATAATTGTTGACCTTTTGCACTAGAGTTGGTTCTTGAATACTAGCACCCCTTCCTTGCGTATCTCCCAGATCCAGAAACCTCTTTTGTTTTTGCCCGTGTATATGCTGCTGTATTTTGCCTTAGTTCTTAGAACCTTCAGACCCTCATGAAGACAGTGTCCTATTCTCCTTATCAGCTAAGTCTCAGGTTGCAGCAGGGGCCAAACACATGAGTTCGGCCCAGCCTTTGTCATTAGGCAAGACTTTGTGGGTACTCTCACTTTTGAGTGACTACCTGCTGACTGCTCAACCAAATGAACTTTAATGTTTTCAATTCATCCAAATCTCCATATTGAATAGGGAGGTCTTGCTTGCCAACACTATTTATTTTAGATTTGGAAATTCCATGATTCAGTAGCCGTAGCCACATTGCCTTTTGACTATGGTTGCTGGACTTGTCTATAAAATAGCCTATTCTACTACTTCCCCTTAGAAGAGTGAGCAGCAATCAAGGTCATCATTTGGGCAGCTTATTTTAGTTTGACATCTCACTGTTTAACGCTCAGATGTTAATTTATCTTCGATCATAAATCCTTATTCACCCCTCATCCCCCACATGGGCAAGAGCATTCACTTATAGATCCCAGAGAGTCTTTTCATTTCTTCAAACCTGACCCGTGTAGCCCTTTTCCTTCCTATTCCAGAACACCATGTCTTTATTAGCATCCTATTTTCATAAACCTGTTGGGTTTAGGGTTTGGTTTTACTTTATTGTCTGATAATCAGCCTATTATTCTTCTATGGATACTGGCAGGAAACAAGAGATATCTGGGTCAGAGACAAAGGACTGAATTACAACACAGCAGGCAGCATAAGCAACAGCATTTTTGTGTTGATTCCCCTTCCCTCAAATCTTACATGGATATGATACAGCCCAGATAGATGCTATGTATGCAGTGGGTTTGCAGTGAGTTGGGGAAATCCACCACTTGATACTCTGTGGAAAGTTAGCCTGTTCTTTGTCTTGGAGGGCAACATTACCTCATTCCTCAAGGTTGCACACTGCATATACAACCCTGAGAAATGTTCCAGGGAAAAAACAATGAAGGGCCTTGTATTCTTGACACACCTAGCAAGATGTGTAAAAACTTGGTATTAACTGATCAGCACTTAAGTGCACATACAGTAATAACATTCATCAGGTGTCAGGGCAGATGGGAGCGGGGAGAAGGGGATGAGTATATTCACACCTGATGGGTGCAGTGCACACCATCTGCAGGATGGACACACTTGAAGATTTGACATGGGTGGGGCAAAGGCGACATACGTAACCTAAACATTTGTACCCCTGTAATATGCTGAAAAAAAAAAAAAAAACTTGAGACACTCATGGACAATTCACCAAAAGATCTCTATAGAACTTCACCCCCTACCTCTGCATCTTGTCTCCCAGAGTATTCTGCAACCCCCATTTTGGTGCAGAAGAGCAAATACTGTCACTAAACAGCTTTATTATACAATCACACACAGTCCAGAGACTCTTTGAAAATAAGATAAGTCTTTAGACTTACTCCATGTATAGTTCAGTGAAATGAAATTACATATTCTGCGGGATTATATTTTGTGTCTGACATATTCAAAGCTAAAAGATACCACTATGAAGATAGATTCATAGAATAGTTTTGACTGTTTTATTGATGAGTTACTTGGCTCAATTATCACAATTTGTGTATAACTTTTAGGATGCTAATCTTCAAAGATACTTCCACTGATTTTCAGAACATCTTTCTGGAGAAGGCAAAGGGCCTCTAAAAGGGAGAGTTTTTGGTAAAGTAATATAGAATCCCTTGTTTTCATTTCAATGAATTAGTTAATTTATTATAGGAAAAACTATTAAAATATTGTTACTGAAATTATATAATTTTGGATAATGTTTAAAATACTGAAAAAAAGGATTTACAGTTATAACACATATCATCTGTATATATTATGTTTAGGATAATTATAACCCAACATTTTATTTTGAGTATAGTTGCAACATATTAATATCTTTTCCAAACTGAAAACTCCTGTTCCATTAGTGGTTTATAAAATCAATTTAGTACCTTGCAAGTAGCATTTTTAAAAAATATAATGTAACAGAATAAGTAGAATAGAACAAAGCAGAACCCAAAAGAATAGAAAAGAATAAAATATAAATTATATTCTATTTATTATAGATGAATATTCTGTGACGCTTTCATTTATATGTTTGAGTTTTCAATAACAATTTTTTTTCTTTCCATAGGATGTGGTCATAGTTTAAAAGACATTATCATAGATAATAAAATATCCTTATCTTTTATATAATCATTTAAAAATTCTTTCCATTGACAAATATAACTGTAAACATCTCTCTTGGGTAACATTTCTGATCATTCTGCTCTACCTTAGCTGTCTTTGGCTAAGAAAGGTGTCATATATATGCCTTTGCTCTTTGCTTCTTTCAGACAGCATGGGAGTCTATAGACCATAGACATGCAGTGCACTGAACCACCTAAGCAATCTCCACTGAGCAATTTTCACATAGTTCTATTGGACAAGCAAGCCTATGATATTGTATTATAAAACTAGATATAGTTTTATATAAAATGACTGTGACCCTTTGACTTAATGGAAGTTTGAGGCTAAGAGCTATATCTTATTCATCTTTGTGATCCTAGAACCTAGCCTAGGACTAGTATATAGTAGGTACTTACATAAGCACTTGCTGCGTGAGTAAACAGGTGACCACATTATAAATCTGGAAAGAGGGTGTGTTGGCACCCTAAGGTATATTTATCAAATCAGAAGAATATTTTTATTTGTAATTTACTGTCTGCCTCATTATTATAAATAGCTATATATTTTCTGAGGCCTGGCTGCAATATTCTACAACTATCATGAAAATGATAAAGTAATGCAGTTTTTGGTGTCCTATGTGCTGTGATTATATAGATAGTGATTTGTTTAGTGTCCCTTGTGTTTTACTGCTTAAATTCTGGAAGAAAAAAAGTGGTTCAGAAATAATAAGCATCACCTTTAAGCACTCTAACAGTTGCTACAAAATTCTGATAATATTTTTGTCAGCAAGATACCTATATTTCACCTTCCTTACACTAAACAATGTCAATCCAGGTGACCATTGCTGTTTTTGAGGTGATTTTTTTCCCCAAACTCCAGGAGGCTTAAATTATTTAAATTTCCCCTCTGATAATTTTATAAGAAATTCTCTGGGAATTTAATAGAGAATGGAAGGAAACTAATATTCATTAAGTAAGTAAAATTATTTGGGCATTGTGTTAGTCATATTTTCTGGTTTATATAATTTAATATTTATGAGTACCCATTTTATAGAAGAGGAATTTTAGAAGCATAAAGTTTAAGTACTTCCAAAACCCACACAACTTGTAAGGGGTTCAGTTAATATTTAAATTTAGGCTTATTTGGTTCTTAGGTTTATATTCTTCCCATTAGACCTCCATTATTCAATCATTTTTAATTGATGAAATCAGATGATTAATAACAATATCAACCATACTGTTGCATGAAGGATTATAGTCTGAACTAGAGTGTTCTGTGCATTCCCACCAAATATACAAATTTTTGAGTATTACTATCTGTAGTCTATATTATAAAAAAGAAAGTCACTCCACACACACACACACACACACACACACAAACATAAATACAGTCAATTCTCATTACTTGCAGTAGTTATGTGCTATAGTGACTATAAACACTGAATTAGTGAATATTGAACAATTGGTCACAACATTTTCATCAACTGATCAATACATAACCTCATTTTATGTGTGTTTCTGTTTAAAAACACCTTATTTAACATGTTTTTGATTCATTAACATTGACTTGATAGCCAACATCACTCTAACTTATGCCTGAACAAAGCTTATTTAACTAACACACATAGTTTCTCCATAAGGCACATCGCAACTTTATTACACTTAGGAACAATAGTCAGCACCTCAGCACAACACTAGAGGCCTATTTTACATGGATAAATCACTAACAAAAAGCACAAATATGGCCCTAAATAGACCTTGACTGCGACATTTATTCACAGTATGAGAGCTGAAACAAGGCAGAGCGTCACTTTGTCCAACCTCAGCTGGACATGTGTGTGTTGGGCAGGTCAGATTTTTTTGCTGCTTTGTACATGTCTGTGAATGATTGTAAAAGTACTATGAATGTTGATTTTTCAGTTACAAATACATTTTAGCACAGTAACTATCTTTGTACTACCAAAACAGGTAGTTATTTTAGTAGAAAAATCAAGAAAGAAAAATCTAGGCATTTGTTATTTTGGTTCCTAGAAGTTAGTTTATTTGAGTTTATATATGAGTATTGTCATATAGATGACTCCAATTTGTATGTTTTGAATTGTGTTTGGTAATTATTTAATAACTTATTGCATTGCAGGGACTAAAATTAGAATATTTAATGTCCCAGGTCCCTGAAAAATCTCATTGTTTCTGCTACTGATGCAGATTTCAAATTTAGAGTCACACTGGAAGTCTAGATGAAGCATCCTATTTCTTCCTGATGGGTAGAAGAATGAATTGGGATCTCCAGAGAATTGCTGTTATAAATGTCTTAGGCAGCTTGTGTGTAAGACTTGCATTTCACCATGAGTTCTTGGTTTCAAAATACGTACACTTTGTAAAGTCACCATTTTTCCACACTCTGCTCCCTTTATGTTCAGTTATGTCACCTCTGATTTGTTGGCTATAGACTGCTGGCACTGAACTACTCATCATTTCCTGAATACAGCATGCCATTTCACGAATGTGTATTTATTTTCGATATTGGAAAGATTTGCCTCTTCTCTCTACCTTCTCTGTATCACTTCAACCCCCAAAGCCCTGCTTAAAAATCACCTCTGCTTTGAAGTCCTCCCTGCTTGCAGTCAGGTAGGATTTATCCCTACCACCTATGCATTCCTATGGCATTTTACATATGATGCCACTAATATAGAACTACTCATTATTCAAGTCACTTGATCCTGTGGCTTATTTTTTTTTTCCTATTTCCCTGCTCCCATTTCACTATATTGTAACTTTTCTGTTTATTTTTATATCTTGGCACCACATTCAGTACTGATTCATAGGGACCTAAAACATTCTATATTCAATCACTCCATCCTGTGTAGCAGGAAAGACTTAAATATTCTCAAAGTATTTGAGGAGTCACTCTCAGAGTTAATCGTGAGTGCTCAACTCAGCTGTTCTACAAATTTGTCTTGGTAGCTTCTTGGTGTAACCTCTAGTCTCTGTTCTCAGGGTACTTTGAACAATCTTGTCAGACTCACACAGAATACGGGTTCCTTCTCTGCATAGAGGCATAGCCTTTCCAGCCCCACCCTGAGAAGGCAAAACTTTTCTAACTCCTGGCAAACTTGGAGCCTTGTATAGGCAGACGATCTGTAGAAGAAAACAGGGGAAGGGCAAGCCCAACCCTTAGCAAATGATCTAAAGATTTCTAGCTCACCTAGAGATTGCTACACTCCTAAGATAACATGTACTTTATTAAATAGAAGAGTAGATTCTAAAGAATTTACTTTGGATTATTTTACCATTATTTAAATTTTTCCAGACAACAAAAGACTATTTGTTCTATACTTGTGTGACAAAAGGGATATTCTGGTGGCCTCCCTCTCCTCCTCTCAAAAAAATTTTTTTTAAAAGGAGGATAGGTGAGAAGAATCCATACTATGTGAAACCATGAATATCTGGTAACTTTTAAATGAGGTTTTCACATTAAAAATCATTCCTATTCTTCTTCACCAGGAATTTCTGCAACAAACAAATAGTTGGAGAAATATCTCATATTCCCAGGGCAATTTTCTCCACTTCTTTTTGCAGGAAACACAGTGGATACTAGAGAAATGTATAAAAGATTATTTTGGCTAGCTGTGGTGGCTCATACCTGTAATCCCAGCAGTTTGAGAGGCTGAGGCAGGAGGATTGCTTGAGGCCAAGAGTTTGAGACCAGCTTGGGCAATACAGTGAGACCTAAAAAAGAGACAGTGTCTCTTTTTAGAGACAGTGTCTCTAAAAAAAAAAGAAAATTAGCCAGGCATGGTAGTACTTTCCTGTAGTCATAACTACATGGGAGCCTGAAGCAGGTGGATTGCTTGAGGCCAGGAGTTGGAGGTTGCAGTGAACTGTGATTAGGCCACTGTACTCCAGCCTGAGCAACAAAGCAAGACCTATCTCAAAAAAATAATCATTTAACACTCAAGATGTTTTGCAAGCTAGTAGGATAATGATTATATGTATACAATACAAAATCCAAATTTATTGAGCATCCATTCCAGGTACTTTTTGTTTCTAATATTTTATTTTAAATTTCTCAAAATTTTTTTAAAATAAATATATTTATCCACAGTTTATATATGAGAAAACTAAGAATAAGAGGTTAAAAAATATTTGTCCATAACTAATAAGTAGAAAAAGCAAGATTATTCTGTAGTCTTCTCTGTTTTCAAAGCCCATGCACTTTTAATACTGTATGTTGATGATTTTATTATTAGCTAAAAATAAATGCCATAGGAATTTCAGAGAATTATTCTATATGGAATCTCATTTTTTAAAACTTACAGTTAATTTTCCCCTGCTATATATAAATGCACAGCATTGAAGCACATCTGATCTTATTAACAGTAACTCTATTAGATAAGTAATTTCTTTATCAATTTTATAGACAAGGAAACTGAGACAAAGGGAGGTTAAGTAAAATGTCAAAATTCTATACATTTTAATTGGTGAGGTCTCCACATTCTAAGGAATATAGTTAGTTTGTCTTATACAAATCTCGTATTCATATTTGCTAGTGTCAAGAGGTTAAATTTATCGCAAATTAATTAAGTTGTGTTATATTTTGTGTACTGATTTGGTTATGTGTTCATACAAAGTTATTTTGTCATATGATATGTTTATGTGTTTGTGTATGAGGGATATTTATATTATGTATGGCTGTTCTTGTTATGTTTAAGCAAAATTAATTTTATTGTCATAAATATAGAAAACTTGTCTGTAATGAAAGGCATGAGTTTGTTGGCAGATTTATATCCAATCCATTAATATCCTTAGTTTGTTGCATACTTTATATTCAAATTAACTTTTGCATACATTAGTTCACACAGGGTATTTATTTGTATATATCAAAGCATGTCTATTTATGTGATTTTTGACATGTTTTCCACCATCTAGGGGTTTACTCCCCAGTGAGTGCAACTACATCAGAGCCTCTCTTTATACAATTATAATCAATTATCTATTTTAATTTTACAACAGATATTTTCAAAACGGAATAGTTCCTGTGACCAGAGGTTAAACTATAATTTGAATTTATCCACTTCAGACTAAAATCAGCACAGCAGTACGTCACCTTTTTGATATTATTAAACATTATGAAATCGTCTTTCCCATTGGTTTCATGCATAGAAAAATCCATTCATTTATAAGTACAGAAAAAGTGAATTTTATATCTATTATTCAAGTATAAAAGAAAGAGGAAAGATGTATTATATATATATATATATATATATATACATACACACACACACATATCCCATTTGTATGTGGTTAAAGAATGGGTTGCTGAAAGGTCTTCTCCTCACTAGAAAAAGGTAATCATTCTAAGCAAGAGTTACAATGATTTCTCCCCCCAAATGGTAACATTGGAAAAGAAGAAGGCTTCTGGTTTTCTAATTGATTCAATTATTGATTTTCAGAAGAAATAATTGTTTTCCTATAGATGAGGCATTGAAAAAAATTGCATTTCGGTATTCTTATAAATTGGTTTCATTTAAATGATGTGATATACCATCAAAGTATTTATTATTTTTCTCATAGGAACAAGTACAATCTAAAAACTCTTATGCAGTTGTTATTTTTAAATTTTTGGCTTTATTTGACATTTTATTGTCTCAAGTGGCTTCACAGCTATTACAACTGATAAATGGAGATTAAAGTTCTGCTACTTTTCCTGGATTCAAACTAGAAGTAATATGTTAGAGTTGGAGTCATTACTCTTCATATACTTTTTATTTTAAAAATTCTGTCAATCCATATGCCTATCAATATTTTGGAACTAAGATTCTTTCTGTGCCACCATATGTTTGATTTTTAAAGCAAAAGGTTATGAGTTTGGCCTCAACACAGTCTTTACACATAGAATCAGTTGTTGGAATTTTCTGTCACTAGAGCCTTCACATTTTATATTCAGCATCATAAATTCCTCTTAATTCTCCCATCACAACTTCTGATTTTGTTTTTTCTTAATATTCCTTTGAAAGGTGTTTCTGCTGTTCACTTCTTTGACCACATCTGTCTGTCTTTATGTACAGATGCCATGTTATTAGCTAAAAATAAATGCCATGAAAATGTCAGAGAATTACTCTATATGGAATCTTATTTTTTAAAACTTACATTTAATTTTTCCCTGCTATATATAGACACACAGTTCCCTTTACCTAGTATATGTTGATTTATCTGGGCTTGCTGCACATTTCAAACTTTCTCACTCCTACTTTTTCAGAGAAATTTGTATTTGCATTTTAGCTGGCTTCCCTCTTCTGTACTTTTTACTAGATTATTGTTTGCTGACATTAGTCTTTTTTC
Source organism: Microcebus murinus (assembly GCF_040939455.1). Taxonomy (NCBI): domain Eukaryota; kingdom Metazoa; phylum Chordata; class Mammalia; order Primates; family Cheirogaleidae; genus Microcebus; species Microcebus murinus. Next base: position 69,051,490 of record NC_134112.1, read on the forward strand.
TCCTTCTTTTCAGTGAAGTTTTTCATTTCTTCCTTTGTCTCTAGTTACATAATAGATGTGCATTTTTTCAACATATTCCCTATTCTCATTCATTATGCCCAATAATTGGCCACTGTCATTTCTGAATGGGATTTAATAACCAAAGCTCACTACAGAAGTGATGTTATATGCTCATCATTTTACCTTTCTTTTTTTTTTTTTTTTTTTTGAGACAGAGTCTCACTTTGTTGTCCAGGCTAGAGTGAGTGCCATGGCGTCAGCCTAGCTCACAGCAACCTCAAACTCCTGGGCTCAAGCGATCCTACTGCCTCAGCCTCCCAAGTAGCTGGGACTACAGGCATGTGCCACCATGCCCGGCTAATTTTTTACATATATATATCAGTTGGCCAATTAATTTCTTTCTATTTATAGTAGAGACAGGGTCTTGCTCTTGCTCAGGCTAGTTTTGAACTCCTGACCTCGAGCAATCCGCCCGCCTCGGCCTCCCAGAGAGCTAGGATTACAGGCGTGAGCCACCGAGCCCGGCCCCATTTTACCTTTCTATCAACATATTTGCTTAGAAAACTTTTAATATTAAGTTTTTAAAAATCTGCCTTTGTTTGCTGTTTATAAGTGCCAGTAATCATTTTGTCATAAAATTCATGGGCAGCAAAGGATTTATGTGTTCTTATATTAAATTTCCAGGTATTAAATGTTATACACAGATACATTTAATCAATACTTTCTAAAAATTTAATATGGGTTCATATAACAGTCTATAAAGATTTTCAACTTAATATGAAGTTGTTCTTTGTAATAAGGGAGGATCAAAACACTGGACAATAGAGAAATTAGATGTCTCTGATTGTTTTTGCTGCAGGTACCATATACTCAAACTATCTAGAATGTTTATATTAATAAGACTAATACTACATGAAATTCCATATAGTCTCTCCCCTATTTGACCTCATTGTAATATCTGGTATCTTTTCTTTAAAATTAGATTCAACATTTTTGCTCTCAAGAAAGTATAAAATATTTTTTTATATTTTATTTTTGTTTAAATGATATTTTTTGTCCCTGATCACACAAGTATCAAAATGTAGTAGGAGATACGAAATTAAAGTGCCAATAACCAAGATTGATAATTTCTTTTTTAAATCCTTGAATTGGAGGGGCACTTTTTAAAAATATTCACAAAACTATAAACATATTTCTCTGGTCCATCTTAGGGAGTTACAGGATTTTGTATTTCCCATCATTTTAGAAAGATTTTAGTCAATTTAAAAGCATGATAGTAAGAAATGGATATAATCAAAGTTAGAGAAATTAATTGAGGAAAACAGTAAAGCTAGAGTAGGAATAGCTCACAGAAATATTTTCTGATTAGGCCTGTTCAGTTACTAGGATGGCCACAAATCTACCTTTGGTCTACTTAGCAACTAAATTAAAGGAGGCAGCATACTAAGTTATAAGATGCAAGCTGTGTATACAAATTTTTTTAAAAAGCAACTGCTAGATGGGATCATAGTGTTTCCAGATGCTTAGGTCTGCAGAAATTTTGTACTAGTTCCCATGAAGACACACTGTGTAATATAGCAGATGAGCAGTAACCCCATAATAGATACAATATAACCATTTCTTGTGATAATGGTCAGTGTGTGCCAAGTAGATAACTCCAGTGTGAAGTTCAATAAAATCAATTTTAAGAAGTGCTAACACATTGCATTTGTAGTTAGAATTGGTTCATTCATGGTCTGGTCAGATTGAGATATAAAAATCAGACTATCTGGCCTGAGTAACAGATGCGCTCTATGTCATTTAGGCAATCCTCCATAAATATTATTTCTTTCAACTAGAATTTTGATAAGGATTAGATAGCAAAGAGTACAAAGTTTGTACTCTTCAATAAGAACGTGGGGTTCAGAAATCTTACTTGGCTTAGATGGATTATCTAGGGAGAATATAAAGTTAAGGTTTCTGTAAATTAAGCTACCTAAACCAGAACTCTGAATAGATGGCCCCCAGTCCCACCTGCTCATGGGAATGGGTGTAAAAATGAGGAAAGGGAAGAGTGAAAATCTTTTGCAAAAACAATTCAGAATTTACTCCAAAGTAGATGATTAGGAATTTAAAGCCTAGGATGCCTGGTACTTGTTTGGGGATACAGGGAATCTGCTTTCATTGCATAGGGTTTGTGAAGCCAAACATTTATTCTCTAATGTCTTTAAGTAAATAATAAAGCCATAGTACAGATTATCATACTGTAATGCATTCTTCTATGCAGTCCTTTATTGGATATGGATATACTATGCATTTTACTCTGAACCTGGCCATGATAATAATTTTACTCAAGAAAATATTCAACGTAGTTGTTTCTAATCATCTACCATGGCCACAAATAAAACTTGAGGAAACATTCAAATAATATTTACTTTTAAGAAATTTAGCCTCCTACTGAATAATTTAGGATGCATGTCTTTAATGAATCAAAAATGTTAAAGATAATAGAGTTAGCAGTTTTTACTAACCTGTATTGGAAGTCCTTCAAAAAGCCTACATTTCTCTAAGGGCTTTACATAGCATAGATTACTCTCTCCTGCACCTCACATCTGCTTTGTTAGTGATCTTTCCATTCTTTGGCTCAGAGCTCAGAAATTCACTTCCTCTAGGAAGCCTTCTGACATTGCAGACTTGATTAAGTCCATCTGATATATGATCTCATTGCATCTTGTTTTTTCCCTTCACAGTGTGATCACAGTTTGGAATTATATATTTGTGTGATTACTAATTTTATGTACATACTCTATGAGGAATTGACTGTGTTCACTCTTTTTCTATTAGCCAGGTACTTAGTAGTAGCTGGAACACAATTATTCAGATCTTTCTTAAATGAATAAATGAATGCATAAACAAATGAATGAACAAACGATGTAGCAGTAAAATTCTCATCTGGTCTATCAAACTGTGATTTAATTTATTTTACTTAGTCATCATTTAATAAATGTTTTTCCTTAATACAAAAAGCAGTGTACTACATTTTATCACTGGTTATTTTACTTTGTGTTGTGTTTTCTTTTCATCATATTCTGATTTTATTTATAGACACACAATAATAATTTTTATACCTGGAGGTTAAAAACAATTGAAAGCATTTCAACTAATTTTAGAACAAAACTATGAACTCCGAGGTAAACAATCAAACAAAAAATATTTTTAAAAGTCTCTAATTTGTGCCTTATGTTGATATATATATGCCCTTTATTCCTACTTTTTCTTTGTTTATCTGGCTTCCTAGACCACTACCCATCAAAGTCCATATATTTGATGGGGTAGCAAAAGGTGACAGTGCCATATTGAGGAAAATAGCATTTTTTTTTTTTTGAAACAGAGTCTCACTTTTTTGTCCAGGCTAGAGTGAGTGCCGTGGCGTCAGCCTAGCTCACAGCAACCTCAAACTCCTGGGCTCGAGCGATCCTCCTGCCTCAGCCTCCCGAGTAGCTGGGACTACAGGCATGCGCCACCATGCCCGGCTAATTTTTTATATATATATCAGTTGGCCAATTAATTTCTTTCTATTTATAGTAGAGACGGGGTCTCGCTCTTGCTCAGGCTGGTTTCGAACTCCTGACCTTGAGCAATCCGCCCGCCTCGGCCTCCCAAGAGCTAGGATTACAGGCGTGAGCCACCGCGCCCGGCCTGAAAATAGCATTTTAACACATTAACTGCCCTGTGAGTTTGAGCCCGGGGCCTCATGAATCATATGTAACTCAAGTCTCTTCACCTTGGGAAGTGTGTGAACTATTTTTCAAGTTGCAAATAACTCACACACAGAAAACAATAAAAGATAACAAATTTTTCATTAAATTAAAAAGGATCATTTTATTTTCAAAGTTTTTATTCTATTTTTGTAATAAAACATGGTGGCTCCAATGAAAAAATAATTTTTTTCTAGTTTGGCAGTTAATGTGTTAAAAATCTCTTGAAATAATGCTCAGACTAACCATGATATACTCTCTGGGTTCATCAGTAGATTTGTAATCACTCTCTTAGAACATTATATTGATGACCAGGAAATAGTAGGAAGAGATCAGATTGTCTTTTTTTGTGGATACCTTGAGAAAGGAAGGGACTGTGCACCAGTAAAATATTTTGAAGTTATAGACTTCCATCTGATTTAAAAACTCCTATAGAACAAAGACATTATAATTTTGGCCTACATAAAAACCTGGATTGAGTATTGACTAACTGGTGTTTGCCTTTAGTTATTTGAAAAAATAAATTATAGCTCTTTATTCCTTATAATGATAAATAAATTAAAACATTATTAGTTATATAATGAAATTGTTTAATCTGAAAAAAACCTATTTTATGTGCATGAACTTTTACCTTTATTTGACTATATAATAGTGATATATGTAGTCTTTCATTATTTAAATTTAATTTTTTTAAAAATTGCTTTAGTTTCTCTTATAGGTTGTTAAGTTACATATGAAAACTGTTTCTCTGAAATAGATGAAATATGAAATCAGTTTAGGTTTAACTGATTTCTATCAGTTTAATTCTTCATCACAGTGAATAGTTCTTGTTACTCTTGATTCAAGTCTATGGATATATTTTCTCTAATAAGATTTTAATAGACATTATCCCATGTCACAATTTTTATGCTTTCATATTACTCATTTAAAAACATTATTAGACTTAAACATCAATCTAGAATCGTTATTTGTGTGTCTATTTATTTGTCTAGCAACTTATATTGCACCATTAATAAGTTTCATTTCTCACTTATAAGGCATATGTGAAACCTGGCAAAGAAAGTTTTTAAGTGAAGGAGAAATATTATTTAAATATACCTATGTCTGTATAAATATCAGTACATGATATATTGGCGGAATAGCAGAGGGGAATATTTTGCCACTCTGGACCTACATGCATCATAAAGTAACCTGTAGGAGGCTAAATTATCAGAAGTCCACAAATTAGTTTTGATGAAGGCCATCCACATAAGCTATTTAGTTTCAATAAAGATATATGATTTTATATAAGAAAAAAACCAATAAGTTTGACAATAATTTCTGTTGGCATTTTTCATGCCTGCACCAAAAAAACCAAAAACAAATAAAAACTGAAATAGAGGTGTAGACAAAGATGTTTATTTTTTTGTACAGCAACAAAAAATGGAAATAATCTAATGTTCATAATAGTGAATAATAATCAGTTGACTTTTTTATTCAAAAGAGGTATATTTCTATTATCCATTACATTGTCAAGAAAATAACCAGGATTATATTTTAGGAAACAAAATTGTGCATGAGTATGTATGTCTGTTTTTGTGAGTACAAATTGCAGTGGTATAGGTGTAACTGACAGCTGCTTAAATTTTAGAAGGAAACATATGAAATAGTATTCCTCTAATTTTTAATGGTGTCTATCTCTGGGAGACAGTAATGTAAAATTAGATGTACAGAGGCACTTCTTTATATATAATTATTTTTTAAAATTGGAGTATAAAGAGGTTTTTAAGTTATTTTTCTTTATTTTTGAGATTTTAAAAAAGCACATATCAAAAACAGGATAGAAGGCTAAAATTATTTAACATTTTAATTTAGCTTTGATTGTGTTCTATAAAAGGCATGCTATAGAAACCAAAAAAACAAAAACAAAACTACAGTCCACCAGGAGCCTGAAGGAGCTTACAAACTAATGGGTTCCTTAAATCAGTGTCTTTGTGATTGTAACTTCTAATGCCTCGCTAGACAGAAATTAATCTTAGATCTAAATGTGTCATTATTGAAGACAGATTGAACTAACTGACCATCCAGAGGTTTATCAGGTAAATATCAGTTTTGTGGAAATTTGGGATAGGTAAGAGCAAAGTAATTCTGTTGTTTAAAAAACTGACTCAATAGTTAATATGAATGGACACACATTGAAAAAAAGGCATTGGAGTAAGTTTTTAATTTACTTTCCACTTTTACAAATACCTTCTACATACATACACTATGTTTGCTTTTTGGAATGTAATATTTTAAAGTTAAGAAATGTCCTTCCCCTCACACTCAACTTCTTTCTCTACCTATCCCAAGATATAATAAATGAAATATGAATTACAGAAATCTAATAAAACATGTACAAAATGTCTCACATAATCCACAGTTGAGTAGGACTTGTCTTTGTATTCTTTCTTTTCTTATGAAATCCTTGGGTGGTACTAATTAAAGTCCATGATGAAATTTCTTGATTATATCTTTATTAAATTGTCATCAATTGTTATTTAAATATTTGAGTATAGATCTGAGCAAAACAACCTTATGAAATACTTTATGATAAATAAGAAAAATAGATCTAAAGAATACAAATAATTTATAAACTATAAAAACTTAATTTATAAACTATAAAAATATACATTTGACTTATGATTTAGTATTATAATTTATACAAGATATTTATTACTACCTGAACCTATGATAAACTCCTGTTATAATATATGTTTTCAATTCCCTTACTGGACAAAGGTCTCAGGTTAATGTAGTAAGAATGATGTTTAAAATAGAAAAAGATATCATAGTGAAAAAATATAAAGGGTTTCTGTCAATATTTATATGTTTATATAATTTTAGAAGAAATTAAGAGTGTTTTAGCAATAACAGGTAAGATAAACCACTATGATGAAGCTTGATGTATAAAATTTAGTATTCTTGGCTACTGTGCCAAGAAATATGTGAATTGGTCATTGAATTGGCTGTGGAAGAAAATGTGTCACCCTCTACACAGGCTAGGAAAGCTTTGTTCATTTTCTCCAAGGAATAACATTACTTTCATATAAAATGTCAAATATTCTTAACTAGAATGAGGGCATCAAGTCCTTTTCTGACATTTTCAGTAGTGGCATATCAGATGTGCATCAGTTGACAATTCTGCATTAAGTAACAAAAAGGCATACCCACCTTCTAAATTACCAGCATACTTTGATTAGTCCCAGTGAAGAGTTTGCAATTGCCTGTGCCTCTGTTTGTAGGCATGGAGGTGTGTCTGTGAATGAGGGGTGGGGAGTTAGAAAAGAATTGTGAATGATAACAGTAAAAGCTGTTGATCAAACTGAATATGGAGACATACAACTTTTATTGTTATTTAAATGATTTAGTAGACAAAGTTATTTATTTTTTCCCTTTTAGAAGAGTAAAGTGTATTACCTGAACCTAAGCATAATTCAATTGCTTTCTTCCATCACGAAATGGGTTGACAATTACGAAGCAAACTATGGTGATTTGGACACTCAGTAACAAATTGCTGCTATATGAAGGTTCTATCACTATTTTTCAGGTGGGGAAATTGCTCTTAATGTTTAAAGGATCAACTATATAAAATAGAATTTATGTCCTGATTTATAACTTTTGATCTGTCAATATATCTGGGCACGTTGAAGGGTGACTGGAAATTACTGCTTCACAAATCAGCATTTTTCACATACTGTATTTTCTTTGTCTTTTCTGAGCAACTCCTATTTTTCTTCTCCTAACTCTAAATACTGCTATTCTAGAACAAAGATAAGTTGAGATTCAAATACAATGTTAAAAGAAAGGGTGGTTTGGGGCAAGAATTTTGTTACCCCATTAATTAGTCTGTCCTAGCGTTCTGTGATTGGTGAAACCAGTCAGAACTAAGTTTAAAAGAGTTGGGGCTTGAAGCTCTGACTCAAGGGGGGAGGGGGGGCAAGGGCAATATATGTAACCTTAACATTTGTACCCCATAATATGCTGAAATAAAAAAGAAGACAAAAAAAAAACCGGAATTGGGGATGCTGGCTCTTCTTCCATCACTCAAAAGGTAGAACTATCAATGGGAAATCTTATCTGGGAAGGGAAAGCATGTTACATTATTGAAAAACTTTGAAAAGTCTTCTGTCCCTTAATTCTCTGAAAGTACTATTAAAAGATCAGGATCAGTGCAGGTTGGAAGCATTGAAGAATGTTTGGAAGATATATTTCATGAAGGAAAAAAAAAATGTTAGGGTACTGGAGGTCCTTTCTACCTACAAGACAAAACAGTCTGCAAACCAGTTTTGGCAAAAATAAAATAGAGAATCTCTTCTCAGAGGAATAATAACAATAATAATAATAATATTTCTAAATTGAAAAACAAAACAAAACAAAAAACCTCCTAGTGACTCCATGTTTCATGTTATTTGGGGAAAGAATAATAGTAATGATAAAATGTTTTAGGGTAATCCCAAATTCCACCCCTCCCCTGTAGGAGAAGAAAACCTTCATTTGAAGAATTGTTCATCAGTTGGTAACTTCCATTTAGTTTAGTTTGGAGAAAGAGGAATTTTTAGAATAGAGCAGCTTAATAAATCATATCTACTCTTACCTTTTTCCTACTGCTAAAATTTTCCTCACTTGATTTTTTCAGTGACTATAATTAAGTTCTCCTCTGGGTTCTGTGATTAGAGGTTATTTTCACCATTCAAAAAATAAGCAGCTACACTTAGGCATGTGTGAATAAAAGTTTTCTCTAGCTTTTTCCTCCTTTCTTTCATAAAATCCATTTTGTGTGAAATTTTAAGTATTGCAGTCTATCACAAAGGGTATGCGAAAAGATTTGATTTAGGGAACTAAGAAATAATTTTTTAGAGTTAGCAATATTTTTAAATCTTGCATTGTAGTTTAATATCGTTCTGTATTTTTCTTACTTTTTGGTAAAATATTAAACTCAAATACCTTGGATTATGCGTGCAATAAAAAGAAATGTGCTATAGATCAACCATGAGTCATTAATAGTAATAGATAAGAATTTATTCGTTGCTTATGTTCTAATCCTGGGTTAACATTGTGTCCACTAATTTGACTCTGAAAGATATACACCTGTCCTTAAAAAGTAATTTTATACTTGTCTGGAATAAGTATGGGAAGGAAGTAGCTACCAAATTCATACTTCTCATTAAAAATATCTATCTTTTAATTTAATGGTCTAAGAGTGAATTATAAGAAATAGAGTAAGGATCATTTATATTGCAAGTTTTCATATTTATGTGTTAGTATTATTGATTTTAAATTTTAACATAGTTTTCAAAGCCAATTTTGAAATTTAAAGAAGTAATATAATTCCTGGAAAATCTAGCATTTAGTTTGTGGGTCTTAGGTCTTAAGTTAGTGGAAAAGATATCTATGTCCCTCCACTGGAGGAAAAAAAATCCATAGAGAAACTCAGTTTGAATTTTAGGCATAAGTTTTATTGAGTTGGAGTTGATATTAAAAATGTAAATATCCTACCCTAACTCTTCTCCCACCCTAACTGATTTTTGTCAGTTAAAATAATGAATTTATTTCATTTATGGAGAAATATTTTTTATTTTAAAAAAATTACAAATATAAAAGCTTTTGTAAGCTAGAATGGACAACTTTGTAGATTTTTAATAAAGGATGTCTGTGTGTGCTTGTGTATGTATATACACAAACACAAGAACTGCTTTATACTTTTTTATCTTTGAAGATTTTAAGGGTGTTTCTAATTTTTACCCAAAAGCATGAGCATTGGATATTGTTGCAAAATACTGAGTAATGAATTATACTGCCAGTCTCTGCTTTCCTACAAACCCTTTTATTTGTATAGTAGCTATATGCTCCGACATTGAGAATATAAGAAGTGAAGTACCCTGAAAAGTATCACATGATGGCACTGTTTCCATTTCCACATCCAATGTTATGAAATAAGCTATAATAAACTGGTATTAAGAATGGGGTATAATGCCTATGTATTTTGTATAATTTATGTAAAATAAAAATCTAACCATTATATTTATTAATATGGGTACTATGGTGGATTCATAGATTTTTCACAAAATATTTTATAAAAGTTTGCATATTTATCATATCTGTAATTTAGATCACAAAGAAACAATTTATCTAGAATGCTAAAAAATTTAATATGACAGAAAGCAGTTTTGTTAATTACTTGAGTTGCTTTATAAATTATTTTTTAAATAATATATTTTATTTGTATTTCAGTTTTATTTGGGAAATAATGTATCACACCTGATATTTCTCTAAGGAAAATATGACCATTCATATAGAAATATTTCTGAAGAATGCAAAGAAAGCATATAAATAAGTCTAACATGAAAAAGGACATGGATCAGTGGTTGAAGGAATCAAAAATAATTTTAAAGTGAACAAAATTCAAGTGTGGTCAACCTAAATATTTAGAGTTATTTAATCTGAGGAATGTAGATGTTAAAAGGTGTGTGATTGGAAATACCATAATTTATTATGGTAAAGAGTGTCTCCTAAGTAATAGGCATGAAAAAATGGTATAGAGTGATTCTCATCTCAAGAATGAAAGTATGATAATTTTATGTTCATAGCAAAAAATAAAGATTGACCAAAATGTGAATGTGGTATATATCAAAGTATAACCTGTGTGGATGCATATGTTTAAAAATGAACCAAACATTAAGATTTGATGAAGTTTTATTCTTAATAGTGAATTAACAATAGTGGATATTAATGCATCTTCCCAGCAGCATAAGGGTGATAAAAAGATATAAAGCTCCAAGGAGATGAAATCATACCCCTTCCCCAGTGAAGTTACAGCACTTAATGGCCAGAAATTGGAAGTGCAGCAAGTGAGTGCTTTAAAAATATTTTAAAATGTTGTCAGTTTGTATTTGTTTTGATGTAACAGGAAAAACAGACATTGCACAATTTTCCTTTGAGTTTATCTGTGAACTTGACTCAGGGAAAATATAAAGGCAAGAAGTTTTCCTGCTGTCATTCTTTTAAAAATAAATATCTAAAACCATCATGCACGTAAACAAACTACAAATATTTATTTTAATAAAAGACCAAAAATCTTAAATATATATGCTAGGCATAAACCTTGAACCTTTCATCATAATAGAGACAGATTGCTCCTACAAAAATAAAATGTGTGCAAAAAAGAACTTAGTGTTCTGATATATTATTATATTGAATCATTTTTCACTTCTAGCTTTAAACAAATAGTTACATTCTTATCATGAAGATAACAAATAAATATATTCTCTTAGAAATCCATCTTGAAACAAGGGTTTCTCTCATAGTATCAAGAATACATTGGTGTCGTATCATCTCTTTTGGGAATGTGACAGTTTGCATAATACTTTTCACATATGAGAAAAATTTAAATTATGATATTGAGAAAATTGTTGAAAAATTGCCTAATGGCATATTGACAAAAAGTATTCATAAATCTGTACTGTAGAATAGAAAATATCCACTACAAGAATCTATTCATTTGTCTTATATGAGAAGAGGAGGGAAAAACCCCAGAATACTGAAATAGAAGATTTCCATGTTCACTGTATTTCACCATGCAAATTACTTGCAATTTCCAAATGCCAGTGTTACTTTTCAGGACAAATTTCACACAAAAGGAATTCAGTGATTATTCATCCAGTTTAATTAATTCAATTAAATAAGTCTGATGCTGTCAGGTGTTCTTTTAATAATTGAATCAACATGCAGATACATAATAAGCATAAAAGCGTTTCTATGGCTGCAGTTAATTTAGATCCAAAAGAATCTGCTGTTCCTCTACATTTGATATAGATTATTCTATAATATTTCAGTAATGGGTTGCACAAAGGCTGGCTTTTAATTCTTTGCTTTCTCGAATGTCTTTATATATAATGGTTTAAAACAGAAGGTGTTCAAGAGAGGGTGACCTTTTTTCCATTACCATGGTTCCTGTCATTAATGCATTATAATTTTCTTTAGAAGTCTGGAAAAATGTGTATGTGTGCAGTACGTAGCAGGTATGAATCAAAGCGTGTTAGTGAAAGTTTAGAATTGTCTGTTATTACTTTCTAAAGAAAAAATTCATAGGACACATTTTATTGTTCTCAATATGTTTATTTTTCTTACTATGAGTGATTCAAATGTTTTTACATATTACTCTAATTAGACTTAAAAATTTGGGTTTTTGTGTTATAACAATAATCATCTTACTAATATTCTAAAAATAATATGTATTATAACTAAATTTAAATCAAAGAGGAAAGTGGTTCTCACTTTGATTTTTGCATAAAGGTAACCTCATATACAGCATTAAATTATAAAAGGATATTAATCATATATAAAGAATAAAGACTGGGGTAAATGATTTACTTGGAGTTCTCAGCAGTGCTTGATGTCATAATTATTGTAAATATTAATTGCTGTGCTAAAAATGTAAGCAAGCCGATTTTGTATTAGATGAAAAATGAAAATAGACTGTGTACTGGTAAATAGATAATCATACAAAAGTAATTGGGGTTTTAAAACCCCAATCTATTCTGCCAGCATGAGCTCGTTTGCATGTTAATCACAAGAGTGATTTCCTACTTCACAAGGAAGTCCACACTCTTTCATAACCACTTTTAATTGCATTTAAAATGATTCAGGTTTGTAACATTAGAAATGAAGGCGTATCTGTGTCAAATTAATAAAAATGTCCCTGAAAATCTTTATAGACTATAAATACTCAAATATTTTAAGGACTCCTATTTTTAATTGGAATATGTAGAGGCCCATTATATATTTTGAGTGTTATTAATGATAGCATAGCTTTGGTACAATGTGCCAATTTTAAAAGATAGATCACTTAAAATATAGAGTGTTTTATTATGCTTCCAATTATGTAGAATTTTCTCTAATTTTAATAGGCAAGTACTCACATTAAAATTTAATTTTAAATTTTTACAATAAAATAGGAGTTTACAATAAAGGAATGTAACATTGAAATTTTGTAGATTACTTAGTTTTTATAAATTCTTATGCCAATGACTTCATCGTTCAATCTTGCCTAGATGCACACACTCTCAATATTAAAGTTTTACTAGCAATAATAAGCTTTTCAATAACAAAATTTAGTGCTGACTGTTAACTATTTTCAGCTGTGAGTGTTATTTTAGTATTAACTAAAAGCATTTTATTACTAACAGTAAATATTAAGACTATCATTTAAAAACTATTATGGAATAGCAAATGTATTAAATAAAAAAATATTTTTTTACTGTAAAAAATCATCAATGTCATGTTAACAGCACCAATGCAAATGATATTTTAGTATTCATACCCTGAAAAAATTCCCTAACTTACTTTGTAATGTGTAATAAATAAATGTCAGAGTTAAGCCAAAATTATTTATTTGCAGAACGTAAGAGAGGATTTTATTTTTTGGTACAAGAGTATAGTCTTATCAATCACAAAGATACAAAAACTAGATTCTAGTTGAGATGTTCACACACACATATCTATATACATATTTGATGAAAAGTTTGATGATTAAAGAAAAAGCACTCACAATTTAAAAGAAAGTATATTTGCTTTCATCACCAGGTGTTCTTTCCAATATAAATGACCAAGATGATGTTTCCATAACATAGCTTGAGGTGCTCTAGAGATTAAAACTACCAAAACAGATCTATTAAATTTTTCATGGGGAGGGTCCACAAGGGATAATAAGCCAATATTTCTTGTCCCATATTCCAGATGTTTTATGTAATTCTGCATCTTTCTAAACTAAATCATAGCTTTTCCAGAAAAAAGTGTACTATGGAGACTAAGATGAAAGGCAAGAACTGTTGAAATGTTAATTTTACTATCTGCTGTTGAGGTCTGCTACTTTTTTGTATTTTTTTCTTACTCCCAGTAGCTCAGTTCTGTTTTATGAATGTTGTGGTATTTCAGTTGTTTGAAGTATAGAAACTAAGAGCATGACTTTGACTTAGCAAACTGAGTACCACATGGTTTATGCAATGTGACAGATAAACTTTATCTTAGTACCTCCCTCTTTAGACTTTGGTATATTAAGAATGATTTAAATATTATTGTGATCATCAGAAATATAATAACAAATATAATTATTTTTGCTTTTGCTTTTTGTGAGCTTTAAAAATCACAGACAAATGATAATATATGGAAAAAAACGATTGGTACAAATTACCCTGTTTCTTTCGTGTGCTTAGTTTTACCTTCAGTTTTACCTTTACCTTTAGACTTAGTTTGTTGCCCAATCCCTTATCATGGGTCCAAGACAGAATATTTCCTGAAACTTTACTTTCTTTTAGGAGTAGGTGGATACAATGTTAGCAAGTTGAAATGATAGGAATGAGAGAGGTGTCTTAATTCTCCACTAGCTAATCACTGCTTTGCTATAAAGCATGTTGTGGATTTTTAAGTATTACATTATTTTTTTTAGTTCATAACTATTTGTGTGACTATGTTCTTTTATAAATCTCTGTGTAAAAAAGATTCCCTTTTCTTCATTGTTTTTGAATGTATTGCTCTTTAAGAAAGAGTAAGATGCAGGTTTTTTATGATTACCTAGAATTCAAGCTCATTTATATAAATCTCCTTTACAAGATGGGTATTTTTATAATTTCATATCTTATATAATAGGTGAATATAATTGAGTTATGTTTCTACAGTAGTTTGTTTTGCTTTTCATGTATAGTTTTGACTTAAGCACAATAATAATAATTTAAAAAAGCAACCACATTGGCTATTTGAATCTAAATAGCAACTGGTGGTGTCTAGTCTCTAGTCAGTTCAGTTAGGAAACTCTAGAAATGGCTCCTTCAATTCCTAATACTATTTTTTTTAAAAAAAATAAACCCAATGATTTCATTAAGGAAAATCTAGTAAAACATTTATTTTATTTGGGTTAGGAATATTATAACAAACTGTATGATGGTGATTTCTTCTGATCCCATAGTGCCATTTATTTAATTGCTTGGTTTCACTTGAAATTATGAAGATGGTGATTTCAACAAGTTAGAGACTAAGTAACTTGTATTATGAGGGTATGTATATGTTGCTGTGTTACCTGGGCAAAGCATGATTTAGAATCAATTAGCTTCATGTATAGACACACTAAGTGACATACAGAAAATAATAGCCCTGTGTGTTGTAGTCACAAAAAAAAAAGTGCCAAAATGGATGGTAAGTTTATATTCTGTGGTTATTTCTCGTATTACTCAATTTAATGTTTACTTTATGTTCTGTTAATTTTGATCCTCAAATTCATGTATATACATTTTTTTAATTCAAACTTACTGTCCTGGGTTGACAATTACAACCTTTAGTACAAAATTATTTTGCAAAGTAACTCATACACCTTTGTACAATGTAGGTCTTGGAGACTTCTTTAACCACTGTGCTTTAACTCTGTAGTCAGTGGCATTTGTTGATATTACTTTTTGAAGTTTGCAGTTACAAAAATTGATTTTTGTCACATTAATCTTGCAATTAAAAAGTTACTCTCTTGTGTTTGCATCCTTGCTATGTTACAACAGCACTCTAAGAATTAAATGTTTGCAGTGTTAACTTATTCTTGTAAAAATTAGTGAACCCCTATGAGGTTCAAGGATCTCTTAGACACTCTGTGTTTTGGATGGATTATCTTGTTTCATCAAATATTTTAATTTTAATTAAGCCCTCATCCTTAAAATCCAAAATATCCTTAAAGGTGAGCTAAGTGCTTCATGTACTGTAGTGAAAACTTCTCTTTTTAACACATTTGTGATGATTGAAAAAATAAATTTAATTGTATTTCTTTTTAACTTATTTATTTGGAAAGCATAAATAATCACTTAGCACCAGATGCAGCATCCTCTGAACTATATTCACATGCACATATACAACTAAATCCACATATACAACTAAACCACATACAGCATCCTCTGAACTATATCATTTTGTTGCTGATACATTTTTTATTTTCTTCTTCCAAAACATAAAGTGAGGATCTTTAAAACTACCATATATTTAGCAGCAGCCAAGATATTAATAAATAAGGATGATGTTGAAAGTTAGAATTATACAAAATATTCCTAAATGCAATGATTTCTAACTCAGTAAGACATCATCTTTATTTTGAAGTGGCCCCCAAAGAGTGAGTATCATCAAGTACAGTGTCTGACATGTAGCAAAAACATGTATGGTATGTTTGGGAACAAGCTTATGAAAGATGAATAAATGGAGATAGATAAATAGACACATGGCTAGAAGATAAATAATATAAAATAGACAAATAGGTAACTCCAAGGTTGTTAAAAATAACAAAAATTTAAAACAATATACCAAGGAGAATAATTTTTCTGCTTTGAACATCAAATATGTTTAAAAATAATTCATTACTAAAAAAAACCCTAGTAGGTGTTGATGGTTTCTCACTACTAATTACAATAATCCTAATGGTCCATCAGTTAAATTCCCATTTCTCTATTTCATTCAGAGGAGGGCTTTTTTATATTTTACCTTCTACAACTGATGTTTTCTTCCTAACTTGAAAAAAAGAATAATGTTCACTCCCTCATTAGTTCACTAGACCATTTTCAGGAATCTTTTCCCATTCTTCACCTTTATGTTTTACACTCTGACTGGATCAGCTGCCAGGCCAACACCATATTTTATAGTCTGCTCATAAACTTATCCACCTGGCAGTAGTTTTGACCGCTCAAAAGAATCACTGCCAAAATCTACTAGATTCTTATGACTAGTTTGGAAGCTGATTATCAGGAATTTAGGGTTCTATTCCTGTCCTGGGACTTAATCTCCTTTATGTTTCATTTTGCATTTTGATAAAATGGGTAACTAAGTCCTTTGAGGCTACAATATTCCCTGCCAAAGTCTTTATATAAGTGCAAGGTGTTACTGCTTCATTGATTCACAAAGATTTATAAGATGTTATTGCTATTACTTGAGGAACAGTAAAGAGCCATCTTAAACTTGGAAACACCAACAAAAAATTTCTATTTTGACTAATCTCTTTTTTTCTGAAATTCAAATCAGTAAACTTTCAGTAGATTTAAATGGGAATTATTATCAAGCAATACAAAGTCATCTAAATCTCGAAAATTGTCCATAATATTGCAGTATAACATATGATAGTATTTAAGTAATAATTCTTATATACCTAAATATAAAATTTTTTTCAATAAAGTTATAGTTCCAAGAATAGCCTCTTATATTTTAATTCCTTGAATACAGGCTTCTAGTCATTAGATATTTTCATATTTTTATCATTACATTTATCAACATATTTACTTATAAAAAAATTAGGAAAAGACTTTAGATAAATACCTATAAGTTATATAAATAACTAAGAGTTAATTGTGTGGTTAAATGATACCCATTTTTAAGACTTTAGAATAACTATGGTCAGACTAATCTCAAAAATGTTTCTACTCACTAGAGCTTGATTGATATGTGAATCTTGAAAGTATATTTATTTCACATCAAAGTTATTTCCTGCCCACTGTGGTTATTCCTGTCAAAAGCTTGTCCTCTCAACAATCCCCTGTCTATAACTATATTCTCAGTTTATCTCCTTTGCTCCAATATTAAAGATAAATTTTAGGGAGATAAAAAAGAGTTTCTAGGAAAATGATTAATGGTTATATGATAATAAACTATGCAATCATAATATTTTATTAATTTTAACTTGTCATATCAAACAAATATATTTAAAGAAATGTTTATTCTTATACTCTATAGAGATAAAAATGTTCAGAAATCTAAAACACTTAAAATACAACTGAATTTTGATAATATAGCTAACCTTAAATTTATCAAGCACCATTTTTTCTCGTTTTTTTTCTCTATTTTTCTCCTTATCATCCCTATACCATAATTTTGGGATTAGCAAAAATATTATCATTAGAACTAAGTATTAGCCATATGAACCCCACTTACATAATGCTTTATGGTTTACCAAACACATCCTCATTATTATAACACATTTTATTCTCAAGAATTTTGGGGAGATTACCCTTTCTCCACCTTCTCCCTTGCCACCACTCCTGTGTTGTTTGTGAAACTTTTGCTTAGAAAGGCAAATAAACTTGCTTAAGTAACCCAGCAAGCAAGGAAAAGAATTAAGAATTAAATTATTTCATTCTTATTCCAAGTTCAGTGTGTTTTTACTTCTGACTGTATTGCTGCCCATTTATATGGCATGAAAAGGTCAAAAAGTGGGGGATGGTAGAGAGAGCCTCAGAAGAGCAGGGAATAAAATGAATAGGTGAGGAAATGGAGGAAAAAGAGAACTGGACAGAGTTACCATGATAGCACTATTAAATTCTCTAGCTCCTTATATTGTTTAATAAATGTTAGTTAAATAGAAAATGAAACCAATAATGATTTATATTATGTTACAATTTATTATACCTACCAGATAATTTGTTCTTTAAAAGATTGTTCTTTATTGAATGGTGACATGTGATTTGCACATGTACTTCTCTCACCTCAGGGCCACTGTGCTGGCTATTGCTTCTGCCTTTAATGTGCTTCCTCAAGATAGCGGCTTGGCTAACTCCTTTACTTTCTTCAAATATTTGCTTAATGTCACCTTTTTAACTCAACTGCCTAACCATTTTGATTAAAAACACATAAAACCCTGATTTTTTGATCCAACTTACTTTTTTCTAATTGTCGTATTTATTGCTGAACATTCCATGTAATTTACTCATTTATTATTTTTATTGCCTCCCCCTCCCACCCTCACTAGAATGTAAGTCTCATGAAGGCAGAGAGTTTTGTATTTTGTCGTTATTATTGTTGTTATTGTCTGTCTCCCCCTGTAGAATATAAGCCAACAGCAGAGATTTTTGTCCGTTTCATTCATTGATACATTCTAAGTGCCTAGAACATTACCAGGCATATTTAAGATTCTCAGTCAATATTTGTTTATCAAATTGAACGTCTGGTGTGCAGTTTTTAGTACCAATATGAAAAACTGTAAGACATGATGATTACCCAAGATATTTACAATCTACTACCAGCATGCTACACCTGCAATTCTTGGCTTTGGTTCTGTGATATTCTTAAGGATATCTAAGTTCATGTCACTGACAGGGAAGCATGGTAGTAGAAAAATTCTATACCCACTTTAAAAACTTTATAACTGCAGTTCTGTTATTTGTTGTACACAATGTCATATTCCAAGATATTAATATCATCACAGCACTCCACAGCAAGAAGAAAATCCATGAATTCCCATTATATGACAATTCATTGGTTGAAAAGCATTCTATGGAACAAGTTTACTCTTCATTTGAGACATTTCCATGTTGTATTAGTGCACTGTGGACTATTTCATTTAATCAGTGTTCCAAATGTAATCTGGGGTTTAGTGCCATGTGGCATGGCTAAGACATATAAAGATTTTATGGATAACAGATGTAGAAAAATGTAGGGCTTTCTCCAATTTACTATAGACATATTTTCTTAAGAGATACAGAGTCATTATTCCATTAACCAGTGTTTAAGATAATGAAATTGTTACCTAAATATAGCCTTTCCAAATTTCAGTTGAATCTTTGTGAACTAAATGCAACTTGTTTACATTAGGGCTTAAAATAAAAGTAAAATAATAATCTGTTCAATTTCTCTTATATTGCCTGATATGAAAAGAAATCACAATATCTTATAAAAGTATCCATATTTCACATCATCTAGTAGACATGCACAAATTAAAGCTCACATACACAAAATACTCCCTCTATGTTGTGTAGTATCTTTTCACCATCATAGCCCTTTTTATTCTGTAAAAAAAATTCTATATATAAAAAGAGTGCATCTTAAAAGAATTGTATAAGTAGGAAAGTGGTTTGGAAGTAGAAATATTGAAAGTTGCTTTACTGTAGATTGAATTTGTTGTGACAAGAAATACAAAACAGTGGGTTTTTTAAATTTCATCTTTCACAAATAAGAGTACTAAAGTACAATTTTTGCAACAGTTTCCATTGAAAGAATATGTTGTAATACTTTTGTTGAATTGTATGGTTTTCTTAAAAGATTTCAATAAAAATAAACACTAGTAAACTTGGATGTATCCCAAAAAAGACATTATTTTAAAATTGTATAGACTGGTGACAGCCTATTTTATTAAGTAAGCAAATTCCATATGTGGCATTAGGGAAATAATTTTATGATTTTTATATTTGTGTATTATGGTGAATAATCTTGTACCATTGTGTCTGAAGTTATTTACAATAGTTTTGTACCTAACTTATGATTATTTTGTCTGCAAATGCTTGAATTAAAAAAATTTCAAGGTAGTGGTTACCAGTTGTTTTCAAAGCAAATGCTAAGTCTGCAAAGGCATTCCTTAATACTTTTTCTTTCTTTTCTGGCAATAAGAACTTGATTTGTGTTCATGTTCTGAATTTCTTTAGTGTTCCTAGTATGGTTGTTGAAATCTATACTTTATATGATCTCATTGTACTGCCTGTGTTTCATTAATGACTGATTCTGTTTAGGGCTTAGGGAGTGAAATATTTTTCATATGACACTACCCAAAATGAATACAGTACACCAGCTGCAAAAACCACAAACCATCTGATTTTGTGGCTTTTGAGGGTGTGAAAAGTTCAATTGCTTAAAGTAAAGCTTATATCTGTAGTACACCATATGGAAGTGGGACTACTGTGGACTTAAGACAAATGTTGAAAATATTAAATTCTCATCAGTAGCCTTGTTTCAAATAAAGATGAGTAATATAATTATTAAGAATTATCTTGCATTATATTTGACTTAGAATCACAATGTATCTTTTAAACATTTGGCTGCATAATTATGGTTTTTATAGTATCACAAATACCAACTGAGAACTTATTCACACAGAGAAATAAATGATTACCCATAAGTTTGTAATAAAATTTGTTATTATTTTAAGTAAACTTACAGTTATATAGTATTCCTCTTGTGAAATTTCAAATAATTATTAGACAGTCATAATTATATATTTAAAATTTTTAGTTTAAGGATACTTTTATCATAGTATTTTTAAATCAACTAATTACAGGTATTGTAAAATTTTTAATTTTTTAAAAATCCTAGTACATGGCATATGCTCAGGGAAAATATAATAAAGTATGTCAAAGAGATATCTGTACTCACATGCTTATTGCAGCATTATTTACAAAAACCAAAATATGGAATCAGCCTAAGCATCCAGCATTGGATGAATGGATAAAGATAACATGGTATATATACACAGTGGAATATTATTCAGCCATTAAAAAGAGTTGAATCCTGTTATTCGCAGCATTGTAGATAAATAAGGAGGACATTATGTTAAGTAAAGTAAACCAGACACAGATATCATAGAAATTAATATCACAGAAGCAGAGAGTAGTACAGTGGTTACCAGAAACTGGAACAGGGAAAGGAGAATGGGGAGAAGTTGGTCAATAGGTACAGAGTTGCAGTTATATTGAAGAAATAAATTCTGATGTTCTGTTGCACAGTGGGGTGACTATGGTTAAGAGTAAAATATAGTATCTTACAAAATAGCTAGAAAAGAACCTCTTCATGATTCTCACCAGGTGACAGATACACTAACTACTCTGATTGAATTATTATGCAATATAGATATGTATTGAAACATCAGACAGTATCCCATAAAGATATATAATTACAAAGTGTCAATTAAAAAATAAATATATTTCAAAATAAAAAATGAATGAGATATCTTAAGTATGCCCTAGAACCTGATATAATTGTGATCTTATTTTAATAACAACCATTTAAAGCAAGTAATAATATATAGTAAATATTGATTATGGAAAACATAATCAACATTAAGATCACTCTGTGATCTATAATGAGCTTATGTATAATTGAAATTATAGAGTACTTTTTTTCTGGGTATGTTTACTGGGATGCCTTTGAAGAAAAAAATACCTTAAAGATGCCTTGAAGAAAAAAATGTGTATATGTGTATCTATATGCCTATATAATATATAAACGCATATAGATACACATACATATTCATACATATATAAAAATGCACACATATGTTTATGTTGTATATGAGAGGAAAAGAGTAAGACACATACACATTCATTTTTGTATTTTATAATTTTCTTCATAGATTTGCAGTACTAGTTTATTCCAAATCAATCAGTGGATAATGTTGCTAGAAAAAGCTTTTACCTCTGCCACTTTCACACTGTAGCAACAGTTTCAACCTTGAAAGTTGGCATTCAGAAATATGAGATTGTATCAAAAAGAAGTCTTAGAAAATTTACCCAAATATAGGTACTATCTTTGGAAAATACTTTACAAACTTGTAGATAAGTATTTTGTAAAGCAAACAAAATATAAGGTTACTAAAATACACTGTCAATTGCTTTCAACAACTTTCTGTGGCAAAACAAGATGGTGGAAGAAGTATGCGAGTGATGTTGGGGCATGAGGTAAGCAATTTGTCAGAGATTATCTATGTGTCTGCTAGAATAAACCCAATATCTATTTGGTTAATATAAATAAACAGTATGTTTATGCACATTATGTTAAAATCTTGCCAATTGAGAAAATGAATTTTGAGAGAAAAATTAGTGAAAAATTATAATTTTAACAAAACTATAAACCATAAAAACATTTTTAAAAACTTATATATGGAAAAGTAAATCTACTTCATGACCCAAACATTTCTAGATAATCTGACTATATAAAAAACTCCTTTACTCTTTTTTTTTTTTTTGGTTCTTATTTGTTTGATAATACAGACAAGGTTCTTTTATATAACAATTCTGTTAGAGAGTTTTATGGTGAATGACAGTTGAAATATAAGAGCTTTATGGCAAGAACTGTTAAGGATGTCTAATTATCTTTAGCTACATTAGTAAATCAAGAAACTTTAACAAGCACGAGCTTGAAAATTAGATCCCAGTGACAGAGTACGCTCTAATTTTTATATATATGGATGACATGTAAGCTCATTTAGTTCACGAAGTTCACCATTCTTTGCCGTTTTCTTTTTCTATCCTTTACTCTTATTCCTGCCACCTTCATTCCTGTATCTTTCTTTCCTATGCTTTTCTTTTCCAAGTTTTTTTCTTCTTCTTCCATTCTTGTTCTCTACTTTGTTCAAATTTTTTTTTCTCACAGTTGTCTAGGCATGCCTGCTCATGTCATTAAAAATGATGCTGTTCTTGTACATTTACATCTTTTTATTTTCTTTACTTTTTCTCTCCTTTTTTACTTTCTCTATTCATTCCGTTAGTTTTCCATCTCTCTCATTCTGTTCCCCTAGGAGCTGTAGTAAGTCAAATCTAATTTGGAAATTTCTAACACTTCTCTTCTGTAACTTTGTTTCAGCTATTTCTGGTTCCTCTTGTAAAGCCTGGTCTTATGGAAAGAACACTGTTCAGGATCTAAAAGACATCAAGTTGAGTCCATTTCTGGCCCAGCTTTCTTATCTGTAAAATTAGAAGATAAAAATAGGCCAGACTGACCTTCCTTACAGCTCTAGGGTTCTATGAAGTATGCTTAGGTGCGTGGAGCTAGCTGAGATGGAATGTTAGCTTTGGAAGAAGAGTGAAGATTTTACGAGAGCCAGACTATATAATGGCACCCTACCCTGCAGCAATCTCCAGCCCCAAGACAGATCAGCATCAGCTTATGGGTTTCAGATTATGAGCATCCAACAACTTGCCTTGGTTTCTTCTGAGAGCCAAATGGGCCAAATCAACTCAAGATGGGGTCCATGACAGTACAAGGATGCAAATATATTTCACAGCTTGGCTTTTAAGATTCTAGTTGTGAACAAAGCCTAGAGATTCTATTGATATAGATCATATGGGGTGGATCTGGAATTTAAATGAGGCATATTTGCTCTTGTCTGAACAATGCATTTTTCCATAAAATATTATTTCAGAGGCACTTTTGGACATTGATCCTGTGCCATCAGTGCTCGTGGCTTTACTGTGTCTATATTTTTCACAAGCACCTTAGATTAATTGTAGACCAGAGATGCAAGTCAGAGCTATTTGAAGCAACTGGTAACTGACTTTTAATAATCAAGGCATTTCACTAAAATAGTTCTTCTAATGAATAAAAGCCTAGTATTTGACAGTAGGAATGTATAGAATTAAGTAATCAAATTCAAAGTATAGGGCATTAACCGTATTGTCATATATGAACTATTACCATTTCATTTTAGTGATGAGGAAAATGAGGCTCGGAGAGACTGAGTCCAAGGTCATGATAAACAAGAAAAACATACAGAGCTTATATTCTTAACCCCTATGCTATCTTTCCATTAGCTAAAAAAAATAGCATCCATCATTTAATCTTTCTTTATGGTAGTATATATTTGAGTATATTACATGGATGAGTATATGATTATGTATGAGTAATTAAGTATATGATATGTATATTTGAGTATATGGTATGTATGATTTGAGTATATGATATGTACAATATCCTAAAATTGTTTCTAAGATTCTATTATTTAAAGGACAATAGGATTTTACTTACTATGTATTTTGATTGCTTCATTTACTTTACAAAAAAAAAAAAAATCCCAGGTGTTAATTTTCTTTTTTGCCTTAGTTCTTGACTCATGCATTAGCATGTTTTATAGTCAATTAAATGTGAAAATAGGAGAAATAATTTATGGAGATGCATATTGGTGTCGATAGGGTTTATTAAGTCAATTAGTGTCTAAAATCTTAGGTTAATCCGATTTGTTACACTTATAATGTTTCTGAATCATAAAATAATTGTATAATTATGAATTACACATTGATTAGTGTGATTGCAAAGGATTACCATAGTTGGACTTTGGGGTGTCTGTTAAGAAAATGGTATGAAACCGAATCCCCCATTATACACAGAGAAAATAACTTTAAAATATCACTAAAGATCTATGTAGTACTATATATCAAGAAACATATAATGTCTGTCAAAATGTTGGGCACATATAAATATGTCTTGAATGAATAAAAGAATAAATGGTCATCAAAACTTGATATATTTATGTTTTCTTTAAGCAACCTGTTGATGATGCTATTTTTAATACTCATTGAATATTTTCCTTACATGAGTCTGTTTGTTCCTTATTTAATGTCATTTGCAGGGTCCTACTACTGTCAGTCAGTATGAAGCTGGCATGGTCCCTTGATTAATG
This sequence comes from Microcebus murinus, assembly GCF_040939455.1. NCBI lineage: Eukaryota > Metazoa > Chordata > Mammalia > Primates > Cheirogaleidae > Microcebus > Microcebus murinus. The sequence goes on from NC_134112.1 coordinate 69,076,414, forward strand.
CCCCTCACATGGGAGTCTCAGCTGCTGTTTCAGGAGTTCCTTTTTTTTTTTTTTTTTTTTTTTGAGACAGAGTGTCACTTTGTTGCCCAGGCTAGAGTGAGTGCCATGGCATCAGCCTAGCTCACAGCAACCTCAAACTCCTGGGCTCAAGCAATTCTCCTGCTTCAGCCTCCCGAGTAGCTGGGACTACAGGCAAGCGCCACCATGCCCGGCTAATTTTTTCTATATATATTAGTTGGCCAATTAATTTCTTTCTATTTATAGTAGAGACGAGGTCTTGCTCTTGCTCAGGCTGGTTTCAAACTCCTGACCTCGAGCAATCCGCCCGCCTCGGCCTCCTAGAATGCTAGGATTACAGGCATGAGCCACCGCGCCCGGCCAGGAGTTCCTTTTAATACATAGTTGCCTCTAATTCCAGAGACAGGGGCTAAGGTTTTTTGAAGAGACTCACAGAAAGCAACAGGATTCTTCTTGTGTTGGTAGATACATCTCTTGTCTAAACAGCTGATAAGGGTTATTTTGCCACAAAATATTCATAGAGTTTTCTTTATGTTTCCTTTTACAGTCATCCCTCAGTATCAGTATCCATGGGGGATTGGTTCCAAGACCTCCCTTCCCAGAAAACACTACATCTTTCTGTTTATTTTAAATAATATAAGATTACTTATAATACCTAATACAATGTAAATGCTTTGTAAATAGTTGTTTTACTGTACTGTTTAGGGAATAATGACAAGGAAAAATTCTGTACACGTTCAGTACAGATGTAACCATTCATTTGTTCCCAAATATTTTCAGTCCACAGTTGGTTGAATCCACAGATGAGGAACCCATGGATAGATATAGAGGACTAATTGTATAGCATTTAATAGCCAGTGGTTCATGCCTATCACAATTGGATTTGACCAATATGATAAATTTGTGTATTTATAAATATAAAAGTATAACTGTTAGAATAAATAATAATTTATGCCATTATTTTTTTATTTCACCATATTATGGGGATACAAATGTTATGATTATGTAACATTATGTATTGTGTTATGATTATGTAACATTATGTATTGCCCATGTCCCCTTTCCCCCCTCAAATCATATCTTCAAGTGTGACCATCCCCCAAATGTTGCACATCTCACTCATTATGTTTGTATATACCCATTCTCTCCTTCCCCCTCCCACCTGCCCGACACCCGATAAATGTTATTCCTATATGTCCACTTAGGTGTTGATCCGTTAATACCAATTTGCTGGTGAGTACATGTGGTGCTGGTTTTTCCATTCTTGAGATACTTCACTTAGTAGAATGTGTTCCAGCTCTATCCAGAAAAGTACAAGATATGCTATATATCACCATTGTTTCTTAAGGCTGTTTAGTACTCCATGGTATACATATACTACATTTTATTAATCCACTCATGTATTGATGGGCACTTGGGTTGTTTCCACAACTTTGCAATTATGAATTGTGCTGCTATAAACTTTCAAGTGCAGGTGTCTTTTTTGTAGAGCGTCATTTGATCTTTTGGGTAGATGCCTAATAGTGGAATAGTGATCAAATGGTAGATCAGCTTGTATTGCTTTAAGGTATCTCCATATTGCTTTCCACAGAGGTTGAACTTATATAGAATACTACTGGTACATTTGTCATCAGTATGTCATATCAACTGATAACTTAGTAGGTATCTTATACATTAAATGTAAATACCTGGCAATAATGTCTTAAAAAAGGAAAAAAAAAAACTATATTGTATCTCTATTAAGTATTTGTCGTAGAATAATGGTTGAAAGGTAAATCAAAAATATTGCTGCTTTATACTCCAAATAAAACTATAATTCAATCCAAATTCAGTTGCTTCTACTTCATTTTCTTAAATTTTATCAAATCTGTATACTAAATATTTTACTTTAAGTTTCATAAAATGTATTTTTCTCCTCTATTGTCATGAAAGTATGATAAAGTAATATTAGTTTTCTACAATGTCACAATATAACATTTAAAATCTGGGCTCATTAAGACAGAAATTATATTCTATGTTATATTATCTTACAATGTGTAATAAATGGTAATGGCACAGATGGGAGAATCTGTACAAGTGTTTTTAATACCTTTGCCTTCATTGTTAGGGAGGTACTTGAAATTAATGTCATAATCAGATGTATCAAATAGCAATATGGTAAAATTTTTTTGAAAAAAGTTGATTAAATTGTTTCACTGTAGCACTACATTGTTCTAATATCGGGTGTAGGAAGATACTGTATGATATGCACTAATTAGATGTGAGCTGTTATTTCCATGTCTGAACTGGATAAAATGTCAAATAACTGAGTCAGAAGGGATATATTTGCTGCACTTTGGGCATCAGGATCTTTACACTGTGCCCACTTCTGCCTTGTTGTGTAAATCTACTGAGTGATTAATCCATAGGCAGTGTGGATAGCATAGACCAGCAGTATAAATTCCTGTATTAGTTTGCTAGGACTATTCTAACAGTCTAACAATTGTGCACAGACAATTGTAGCAGTCCTAGAAAACTAACATACTGTGTGGCTTAAGCAACAGAATGTATTTTGTCACAGTTCTGGAGGCTAGAAGTCCGAGATTAAGGTGTTGCCAGGGTTGGCTCCTTCTGAGTGCTGGGAGGGAAGTGTTTGTTGTCCCAGATTTTCTCCTTCACTTGTAGTGTATCTGTCTTCACATAGTCTTCCCTATTATGTATGTGTCTGTGTCTGAATGGCATCTCCTTTTAAGGACAGAGACATATTGGATAATGGCCCACCCTAATGCCCTCATTTTTTAAAATTTTATTTCAGAATATTATGGGAGTTGGCCGGGCGCTGTGGCTCACGCCTGTAATCCTAGCTCTTGGGAGGCCGAGGCGGGCGGATTGCTCAAGGTTAGGAGTTCAAAACCAGCCTGAGCAAGAGCGAGACCCCGTCTCTACTATAAATAGAAAGAAATTAATTGGCCAACTGATATATATATAAAAAATTAGCCGGGCATGGTGGCGCATGCCTGTAGTCCCAGCTACTCGGGAGGCTGAGGCAGAAGGATCACTCAAGCCCAGGAGTTTGAGGTTGCTGTGAGCTAGGCTGACGCCACGGCACTCACTCTACCCTGGACAACAAAGTGAGACTCTGTCGCAAAAAAAAAAAAAAAAAAAAAAAAAAAGAATATTATGGGAGTACACACATTTTGGTTACATCATTTGCTTTTATACAGTTTCAAAGTTTTAAGTGTGCCCTTCACCCAGATAGTGTGCATTGTACCCATTAGTTGTGAATTTACCCATCCCTTTATCCCCTTCCAGCTACTTGATTTCTGTTGAGTTTTACTTCCATATGTGCATGTAAGTGTTGATCTCATTTTAACTTCATTATCCTTATAAAGATCCTGTCTCTATTTTTTGATAGGGTTGTTTAATTTTTTTCTTGCTGATTTTCCTGAGTTCTAAATAGATTCTAGTTATCAGCCCTTTATCAGATGTGTAGCTTGGAAAAATTTTCTCCCATTCTGTGGGTTGTCTGTTTGCTCTCTTGACAGTCTTTGGCTGTGCAGAAGCTTTTTAATTTGATCAGGTCCCATTTGTTTATTTTTGTTGCTGTTGTGATTGCCTTTGGGGTCTTCTTCATAAATTCTTTGCCTAGGCCAATATCTAGAAGAATATTTCCAACATTTTTCTCTAGAATTCTAACAGTTTCACACCTAAGGTTCAAGTCTGTTACCCAGCGTGAGTTGATTTTTGTGAGAGGTGAAAGGTGTGGATCCTGTTTCAGTCTTCTACATGTGGCTATCCAGTTTTCTCAGCACCATTTTTTGAATAAGGATTCTTTTCCCCAGTGTATGTTCTTGTCTGCTTTGTTGAAGAGTAGTTGGCTATATGAGGATGGTTTTATATCTGGGTTCTCTGTTCTGTTCCACTGGTCAATGTCCCTATGCTTGTGCCAGTAAAAAGCTGTGACTATAGCCTTGTAGTATAGTTTGAAATCTGATAAATTGATGCCTCCTATTTTGTTTTTATTGCCTAGGATTGATTTTGCTATACAGGGTCTTCTCTGGTTCCATATGAAGCATAAAATTATTTTTTCTATATCTGTGAAAAATGATTATGGTATTTTGATAGGGATTGCGTTGACTCTGTAGGTCACTTTGGGTAGTATAGACATTTTAACAATGTTGATTCTGCCCACCTATGAACATGATATGAATAGAAACTTCTCAAAAGAAGACAGAATAATGGCCAACAAACATGAAAAAATGTTCAACATCTCTAATCATCAGGGAAATGCAAATCAAAACCACAATGAGATATCACTTAACTCCAGTGAGAATGGCCATTATCAAAATTCTCCAAACAACAAATGCTGGCGTGGATGTGGAGAGAGAGGAACACTCCTACACTGCTGGTGGGACTGCAAACTAGTTCAACCTCTGTGAAAATCAATATGGAGATACATCAAAGTGATACAAGTAGATCTGCCATTTGATCCAGCAATCCCACTACTGGGCATCTACCCAAAAGATCAAAAGTCACTTTGTGAAAACGACACATGCACTCGAATGTGTATAGCAGCACAATTCACAATTGCAAAGCTGTGGAAACAACCCAAGAGCCCATCAATTCATGAGTGGATTAATAAAATGTGGTATATATATACCATGGAATACTACTCAGCTTTAAGAAACAATGGTGATATAGCACCTCTTTTATATTCCTGGATACAGCTGGAACCCATTCTACTAAGCGAAGTATCTCAAGAACGGAAAAACCAGTACCACATGTACTCACCAGCAAATTGGTATTAACGGATCAACACCCAAGTGGACATATAGGGGTAACGTTTATTGGGTGTCGGGAAGGTGGGAGGGGAGAAGAAGGGATGGGTGTATACAACCACAACGAGTAAGATGTGCAACGTTTGGGCGATAGACACACTTGAAGCTCTTACTCGAGGGGAGAGGGGAGCATGGGCAGTATATGTAACCTTAACACTTGTACCCCCATAATATGCTAAAATAAAATAAAAATAAATAACTAAAAAAAAAAATCCTGTCTCCAAATACATACAATCTTAGTCTGAGCTGCTGAGAGCTAGGACTTCAACATATGAATTTTTTTTTTTGGCAGGGGAGGACACAATTTAGCCCATAAAAATTGCCCTTAGAATTAGAATAATTCTAATAGTTCCAAATTTATATTTACAATGTCCTTGACAAGGTATAGATTTTCAAACTGGAAGTCGCAAAGTCTGACTTAAATACCCAGGAAATATATTCTTGAATCCTTCATCTCACTAGATACTGGGACAGAAGAGGCTTTGTTACTGTATCTACAATGAGGTGAGGTTTTGGAGAAGTAACTAATCCCCTATCGCATGGGCTAAGATTTCTTCATAGACTCCACATCAACTTCTCACCAGTTGTCCATTAGACAGTCCTTTAGCCCCACAAAAATCCTTCAGACCTTGTCCTATCCTGATATGGATATCATGGAATATGATATGGAAATCATATATCACTGTTTTCAATGCCAAAGACAAGGCATTCTTGTCAAGATTGCTATTTAAAGTCTTATTTTCTCACTCATCTCCTCCAGGGATCTCTTTTGGAAACTTTTCCTCAGATATCCCTTCTCCCATTGCCATTTGTCCATCTGTATAGGAGCCTTTTCTTTATCAGAGCTCTATCACAGAGTTGGAAGACAGGTTTGGTGTCATCTGAGTTCCCCAAGCCAGATCTCACTTGTCTTAACCATCATTGAATGAAAGATGATATTCCCACACTTCCAAGCACAATTATGAACATGCTAGTGGCAATATTAACTCCTTTTCCATTATGAAAGAAGATTGGAATTCACATGAGAATTCACAATTGGAATTCACATGTTTCATTACGGAATGAAACAGCATTCAATGCACTCTAGTTTTTTTAAAAAATCATCTGAAAGCTTTCACACTTTCTCTAGTAATACTTTACTCTCTATAGACCTCATGGGTGGTCAGAATACCTCTGAAACTACCTTCTAAAGAGAGAACTCATTTTATAAAACCGACTCCTCCTTGGGATCTTCACCTGGACCACATTCTGCTCCTCTCTATTGCCATTTACTGATCTGCAGGTCACTTCATAGTCAGTGAATACACTGGTGCATACCTCACAGGCTTCTTCCCCACTCCATGTCTCACCATCACATTTGGTGACTTTTGAGTTCATGGGTATAACCCATCTCATACAATAATAAGTTGGTGTCTTGATTAGTCCAGGTGGTCTTTATCTCTACTTTATCAACACACTCCTGTTGTCACATGCTGAACTTAGTCATTGTCTGAAACAGCTCCACTCCCCAAATTTAAAAATTTAATATTCTAATTCTAACCATTACTGTTTCTAGTCAAATCTTTTACTGCCTTGCTTCCACTGGATATTCACTGGCCATGAATTTCACCCAGCTTTTATCGTTTTCTGTATTAACTTTGACTCCTATGATGGTTAATATTATATGTCAACTTGACTGGGCTAAGGAGTACCCAGATAGCTGATAAAACATTATTTCTGTATATGTCGGTGAGGGTGTTTCTGAAAGATATTAGCTTTTGAATCAGACTGAGTAAAGAAGCTCAACACCAGTCTGGTTGGGCATCATCCAATCATCCAATTCACTGAGGAAATGAATAGAATGCAGAGGCAGAGAAAGGGGCAATATGCTTCCTGTTTGAACTGGGACACTTATCTTGTCCTTGGATATTGATGCTTCTGGTCCTTGGGCCTTTGGACTTGGACTGAGACTCACACCCTCAGACTCCGGTCCTGGGTCAGGCAGACCTTTGGGCTCAGAATGAATTACACCTCTGGCTTTCCTGTTTCTTCAGCTTGCAGGTGGCAGATTGTGGGACTTCTCAGCCTCTATAATTATGTGAGCCAATTCCTATAATAAATCTCCTCATTATATATATAAAATAAAGCTCTTATGTGTATTTATATCTATATCTATCCTATTGATTTGTCTTCTCTGGAGAGTCCTGACTAATACAACTCTCTTTCTCATTCATGCTTCTGCTACACCTGGTTGGCAGAATGCCAGTAGTTGTGTAGAGGTGCCCGGCAAGCCCATACTTTTTCCCCTTCCCTCACTTAGACTGTAAAGAGAAACAAATATATTTTTCTTATTTTAAAAACAAAGGTCTCTCTAGATCCTGTAGATGCCATCTCCATTCTCTATAATTCCCTTAAAATCTAAATTTCTAGATAACATGTTTCTTTCTCTCCCTCTATATTATATAAATCTGTCAAAAGAATTAATGTTCTCTGTGAATACCTGTTTTTAATCCATTAAAAGTTCTGAAATCACATATACATGAAAAATGTTGAAATGGCATTTGTGACGGTTTTTTTTTTGTTAAATAAAGGATATTGGAAAAGTTATATGTTGTGGACAGAGTATGTATAATCAGGACTTTGATATATACATTTAATGACAATTAAAATAATTTTGATATTTGTAAAAAAATGAGTACCACTATTCCTTTTCTTGTCATTGTTTTCAATACTGAATTTTTGAAGGACTCAAAAATTTCACTCTTTGAGGAAATCAGTAGGTCATCCATTTATAATTATTTTATAATATGTATCTGTAACTAATATTTTAAATGTGTTCTCTGATGTTAGAGTATTACAGTGGTTTTTAAAAATACTCTTTTGTCATCAGATTCAGCCCCCCTCCTTCTAGGGTTTAAGGAAATAAAAATAATGGGCACTCTTTCAGAAACATGCCAAGCTACTAGGGAACTGAGCATCTAGCCTGACCTTTGGTGGGCTCCTCTGTGGAGTCAGCAAGTACCAGGTTAGTTTGGCCTCCATAGGTGGTTCAAATCTGGAATGAGATCAAACTTTCCTCTCACTTTGATTTATCTGTCCCATGGGGAGGCTGGGGCTACTTTGGGCTTTTAGGCTTGGAGGCTGTTCTATGAAGGTACCAGAATATCCTGTAACCATATGTGTGGTGTTTACCTTTGTTCTGGAGGAACAGAAATAAAGAATTCATTTTTTGAAAAATAATACACTTAGGTCAGAAATCAAGTATAATAATTTCTCTGAAGACTTCTCCTGTTTTATGTGGCTCAGATGAGACTTTTTCAGAATGTAAGAAAGACCGAGTTTTGGACTTGTATTTCAGTGAACTAAATCACAGAGCTGATTCTTATAATTTATGATAAGTAGCAAGTCATTTATGTAGTTAAAGAAAATAACTAACCTTTGATTTTATATATCAGCTGGGAGACAAACCAGACTTTGATTGTCTATATCGATCAAATGCTATAGCCCATTGAGGGTGATGGCCAAGACTAGCTGGAGAAAGGAATGACTGGCATTCTTAAATCCATGGGAAAGGTACATCTTTTCCTTTAAAAATGCCCTTTACATTTGGTTCTCCTCGCGTTGTGGGTCCTCTGCTCTCTCATTTTGGCCATTAACTTTTCAATATGAATAACCATTTTGTTTACATTTTAGGACTTCAGATGCCAGGATTTTGTAAAACTTGTATAAATTTATGGAGTACAAGTGCAATTTTGTTACATGCATAGATTGTACAGTAGTCAAGTCAGGGCTTTTAGGCTACCCATCACCTGAATAATATACTTTGTACCCATTAAGTAATTTCTCACCATCCACCCTCCCCCATTCCCTCATTCTTCCTAGTCTCCATTGTCGACATTCCACTCTTTATGTCCATGTGTACACATTATTTACCTCCCACTTATGAGTGAGAAAACATGATATTTGGATATTTGTCTTTCTTGTCTAGCTTGTTTTATTTAAGATAGTGATCTCCAGTTCCATCCATGTTGCTGCAGAAGATATGGTTTCATTCCTTTTTATCACTGAATAGTATTCCATTGTGTATATATACCACAATTTCTTTATCCACTCATCCCATGATGTATACTTAGGTTGTTGCCATATCTTTGATATTGCAAATAGTGTTGCAATAAATATATGAGTGTAGGTATCTTTTTGATATATTGATTTATTTTCCTTTGGGTAGTTACCCAAAGGAAACTGGTAACTGGTATTGCTGGATCAAATGGTAGTTATAGTTTTAGTTCTTTGAAAAATCTCCATACTGTTTTCCATAGAGGTTGTACTAATTTGCAGTTCCACCAACAGTGTATAAGTGTTCCCTTTTTTCCACATCCTCACCAACATCTGTTATTTTTTCACTTTTTAATAATAACCATTCTGACTGGGGTAAGATGATATCTCACTGTGTTTTAATTTGCATGTCTCTAATGATTAGTGATGTTGAACATTTTTTCATATACCCAATGCCAGGATTTAAAGTGACAGTTAACTCTGTTCAAAGTACTTCATTTGATGAATTTCTAACTTTGTAAAAATCATTTTTAATTAGTTGTTCTTATTGTAGTTATTATCACCTTCATCACTATCATTACCTCAGTGCCTCCATTCAATTTTACAGGACTAAATGGTTTTCCTTCTTAAGAAGCCCCAAATTATAAAAAGTAGCTTTACTCTCTCATAATAATAAATATATAAGTAGGTAACTAACTAAATAAATAAATAAGATGTATCTTCTGGTACTTGGAGTAACTTCCAGTTTCAGTTAAGTAACTTATTTTAGTCTTACCAGATACTTTGCATGTTGTTAATTTTGCATACCACACAGGCTGATATATGACTAATCTGGGAAATAATTTCATTAAATGACTAATCATCTTGCAAAGGCTATTCTTTTAATTCTGAGTCAAACCAGATGGTAAAGCAAGAAAGTGGCCTCTATGTGGCTAAACTTAAATTTACTCAATTAAGAAATTAAATGAGGACTCCAGGAAATAGCACCTTGAGGAAGTATTTCCAGGAAGTAACACCTACTCAGTTGGAGGGTAAGGAGTGATTGCTGGTTGCTATTAATGCAAGCATCATATGTATAAATATTGGCAAGTGTGAAAGCTTGGGTTCAAAATCAAGGAAAGCTTTGTGAGTACCACATGTTCTTGCAGATTTCTTTAACAGTGTCACAGAGAGTAATAGAGAAACATTTTTATCAGGTAAACTAATAAAACAGATGCATCCTTCTAATATTTTCATCAAGGTTAAGTAATGATAATTATGATTCAAAACAAAGACATGACACTCCCTGGCTTTTATAGATGTAGACACTACTAAATTATATTTCCTGGTTGAATGAGTACCCATATAGAAACATACAGAAATTCCATGTTAGTTATTCAAATATTTTCTGAGGCTTAGAGTCTTTTAATACTTATCTGTCTTATGTGGAGAAGGGGCAATTTTGAGCATATTTCAACTGTTTTCCAATCAAAGTTGAAAAGCACAATCACAGCTCTCAGAATGGTTTTGAAGAGATACGGATGTATTATCTAGATTGTTGCTTTTTTCCTAATAACTTGATTAACTCTCTAAGTAAATATCATCAGATTTTTTCTTGGCCATTTGAAAACCCTAATGAAGCTGAAAGGATAGACTCTCTGTGGAACAATGGACAATGGAGAGGTTGCTTGGTGTGTACAATGTGTGTTGTTTCAGTGATGTACACACTGAAGGCTCTGACATTACCACAATGCAACCTATCAGGGTAACGAAATTTCACTTGTGACCCCATGGCTAATAAAAATAAATAAATAATAAATGGAAAAAATACAACAAAACAAAACAAAAATGATAAGACTGCCATTGCTGGGAATTTGTCATAACAGTACATATATTTTGGGTGCTTCACCAGTACAAAGTAGCAACGTGTCTTGAAAAACTGCTCCTGAATTAAATAACTGCAGACTGCTATCACCTAGGATAAATCCGAAAGTTATAGGAAATCCAGTTCAAATGGTGAAAAATATGAATGGATATTTATTGATTCAATAAATAGAAAACCAAGAACTTACTGGGTTTCATGGTTGATTTGTTATATATTGGTTCAATGATGTCATTAAGGATCTCTCCACTTTGTTTACCCTGCCCACTCTCTCCATAATATCAGCCTTGTCCTAAGGCTTATTCTGATAAGCCTGCCTTCCTTTTGTGGTTGTGAGATAGTTGCCAGCTACATAAAAGACTACATGGTTCTTTGGCCACATCTTGGGAGACAAAAAGAATGGTTTCTAGAGCTTTCTCAGAAAGTGGAAAGCTTACTTCTTACAAGCCTTAAGAAAATACCTCCTACAGTCTCAGTGAATAAAACTGGGTCATATGGCGTCCTAAGGAATTTGTTTCCAAACACACTGATTCAATAGGGGATCAATGGATATTTGGATATGCTAAATGTATTGTTTTCAATATTTATTCCACTGAATAGTCTACTGAATAAAAGCAACACAGTTTGTAGAATTAACTTTACCTTCATCAGTCTAAGAGTAATCCTGCCCTTATTGCCTATAATTGATTCAGAAATTATCATGTGACCCAATTTTGATCAATAAGAAATGAAGAGAAGTTGGCTGGAGGTTTTTAGGAAAGTTCTTCCTTGCTCTTAACAGAGGGACAAGAAACGTGTCCCCCCCTTCTTTTTCTACCCTTCCTCCCTCTTCCTCTCCCTCTCAGCCTTTACACTAGAAAAGAATCATTTCACCTTTATTTCTTCTGATAACCATCTTTTGGCTGAGAAGAAAATCTGATTTAGAATAAACTCAGTGTTGTGGAGTTTTGTTGACATTATTAAATCACTAAATAAATCTATTCCCAAACCCTCCCAGTTACTTCTCAATTTCCTGTTGTATGAAAATAAGGTTCGTTCTTCCTTAAAGAAGCAAATTAGGTTTTCTGATGCTTATAGTCAAAAATATCCTAAGTAAGGCAGTTTTTAGGAGAAAATATTCATTGTCAGGAAAGTAGAAAGTTGATGTTGGAAAGCTACCACAACATTTACAGTCTAAGAATATAAAGTCTGAAATATAAAGTCTGTTACAATATAAGATATAAAGTTTAAGATATAAAGAATATGATTAGCTCTCAATTATTCAAACTAATAAAGACAAGTTGAATAATATGTAATCTAACTTTATAAACTATTCAAAAATTGTTTCAATTTGGTTTGGGTTGTATTTGGAGTTTTATGAACAACTTACATGCTTTATGCTCTTAAAACCAAACAGTGAAGATATATGTAAACTTTACTAGGAAGTGCTGGTAATTTTCTTGTTTGTTCAGTCTCATTAAGGCAGCCACATAATGTTCGAATAGGACACCATCATCACCAAATAAGATGGATATGCCTTTCCTTTCCTTCTCTTCAGATCCTTCTCATTGTCTAGATAGAGCAATGGTTTGGTTTCAAAGGATCTCCCATAAGAGAGATGTTAGGCAAATATGAATAAACATTAGGGACAGTACTCAAATCATGATCAAACTATGTAATAAATTATATTTGTTCTTAAATGTCAATAAGAACTTGAAAGCACAATTTGCCTAGGATAATTAAGAATTGATTTCAGTCCCGTGTAAGAATGTACAGAAAACCATACAGGGAAATGCCTCAAAGGACCTTAATTCTTTGTATAACCAATATAAAAGAATGGTTGACAGTGTAAAAAGAAAGAGAATCTTGGGAGATAGTTGCCACATTAAATTAGAGTTTGAAGTGGCCAAGAAAAAAAAAAAATCCTAGGTATAGTTAAAAAAGAGATTGCATGCTTTAGGAAAGATTTCAAATATAATTTGTTCAGTCATAATGTCTTAGTTCTATGCCTAAGAAAGCTTAAATTATAAGTTATTTTAATGGAAAAAGTTTTAGGAGCAAGATAGTTGATGACAAGTTATTTTTTCATAGAACTTTTAGTAATTTTATACTATATACTCACAAAATTCAGCAAATTTAACTTTTAATGATATCTTAAAATCTTCTCAGCACTGTTGGTATTATCATTAATTCAAAATGTTTTAAACATTATGAACATCTTTTTTGCAATGTTATGGAAAACAAAGTAAAAACCCACTTCAAATAAGCAGCTGAGTTGCTTATAGAATGCATTTTTTCCAAGACTGGATTTCTATCTTTTTTTTTTTTTTTTTTGAGACAGTCTCACTCTGTTGCCCGCCCTAGAGTGCCATGGTGTCAGCCTAGCTCACAGCAACCTCAGTCTCCTGGGCTGAAGCAATCATTCTGCCTCAGCCTCCCAAGTAGCTGGGACTACAGGCATGTGCCACCATGCCTGTCTAATTTTTTCTATATATTTTTAGTTGGCCAATTAATTTCACTCTATTTTTAGTAGAGACAGGGTTTTGCTCTTGCTCAAGCTGGTTTCCAACTCCTGACCTTGAGCAATCCACCCACCTCAACCTCCCAGAGTGCTAGTATTATAGGCCTGAGCCACCCCGCCGGGCTGGGATTTCTAGTTCTTGCGAAAGTTTGAAAAGTAACTAGAATGGGCTATGTAATGTAAATGATGTTTCTAATTCATTGATTATTTCTTTTAGTTACAAAGATCTACTATAGGAAGAATGCCTAAAAATCAGCGTAAGCTCATAGTCAAAAACACTAAAAGGGAATCTGGCTAAAGAAAAGGTTCAAAATTAAAATTCCAATAAAATTGATAGGATGAAACTATGATGACGAAGAAAGAGGGATGGAATGTAACAAACATACAAAAAAAAAGATAAAAAATACAATGAATTTAAAGTAAAAGGCTAATATAATATTGAGATCCATAATCATGAGAAAGTTGTCAGGGATGGTGAATGTAAGATTTATGTAAGGCTTACAAAAAAAGGCAAAGAAAATACTATATATAAGCCGGTCTTTTTGAGCTGTATTCAAATCAAAAGAACAATATGTAACTTCAATGCTTAGGACAATGGTGTGACGTTAACAGATTATGCTAACAAAGTAGAACTCAAGTTCTACATTACTTTTTCTCTGTCAAGGAGAGTGAGCTGCAATGGGTAGAGAAAAACATGTTTCAGAGGAATTTTAAACCAAGTGAATGACGATGGGAGAACATTTAGCTACTTTGATATCCAGGCTTGTACAGAATGCAGTACTGAAACAACTTATGGTTATCCCAGAACAAAAGTGAGTGGTACTTAAGTTACCAAAACAAGGATAATTTATACATTGGAGATGAGCCCAAGAGGCATATTTTTAATAGTAGAGAAGCTGGATAGTTAGCAGAACTTCCATATTGGTCTGGTCATTTTGATAATTAAACAGAATGTTTGTAAGCTTTCAGAAGTAGTATTATTAATAGGAACCAAAATGTTTTTCACTAAGAATATGCTATGCAAAGTCAAACTTGTCTTTTTTTAATACAGTGCTTAGTGAATGCTGAAGATATAATTAATCCTGATTATAGCAAGCTTTTTGACAAAATCTTTGAAAATATTTGTGTAGAGAAATTAGAGAAAAAGAGACTATAGAATTAAGTGGAGCATAGCTACTTGGATGAGAATACTCAAAGAGTACTTGTTAATGGGTGGATGAAAGCTAGAAGAGAGGTCCATGATTGATATGGCAGAGACCCTATCATTTTCAACATGTATCAATGACTTTGGATAGGAAAAAAGTAGGAGACCTGACTATCAAATTTAAGGATGATACAAAGGTGGGTGGAATAGTTAATATAATTCTTATTCAAATAGATCTCAATGGGATAATAGATCAAAACAAAGAAAGTAAAATTTAATAGGTATTCATCCGTTTTTCTTCTATTCAATGTTCATTTATTAAGCACCTTTTATATGTAAAGCAGTTGGCTTATTCCTAAAGAGGCAAGGATGAATAAGATATATTCCTACTTTAGAAGCATGAAGAGAAAACATTTTAACAAATAATTGCAATTAAAGATAAGCCCTACTATACTGTATATCCACCAAGTTGTTATGGAAGCTCAGGGATGTGAATAAGTAATACATTTAGTGCAATGTGTCAGATAGAGGTTTTTGAATGACTTATAAAATAGTAGGCATGCTTAGTTTAACATTATGTGGGAAAAAATATGTCAGTGACACAATGTGTCTTAAAATGTGAAAGTATTAAGATTATAATGTTTAAACAAAATAAATATGTATTTACTTCTAGTTCAGAACATATATTTCAAAAGGATGTGATTAGAAATGAAAGAAGATAAACACACATAGAGATGTAGATGCAACAGGAGATAGCAACTAAATAAATTCTCTTTAGTGTTAATGAGGAAAAGTCCTAACAATTGCGAAATTATGGATATGCAATATTTTTTCATGTTGTGATGTTTTTTATTCTTGATTGTTTTAAAAGTTACATTAAAGATACTTATAATGTTATTATAAGATATCCTCTGTTTTAGAAGTTACTTTCTTTCATATCCTTTCCCTTGTTGCTAGTATTTGTATGTATACGTGTGTTTGTGTATATGTGTATTTCAAAAAATAAAATTTATACCTATGATAAGAGAGCAAATTTATGATTGCTAAGCAGTAGATTCAGTATTCCTGTCTATAAGTTATACTTGCTTGTATGTCTTCAATAATTTTCATTAAAAATATTTTGTTGGAGACTTATTTAATTCAAGTCCTTTCTTTTAAAAGGCATTTCAATTTAAAGTTGACTTTTAACCAACCGAATTAAACTGTATCCTAAATTTATGATTAGCCTTAAGTGCTTAATTCCTTTTTGAAGCTCATTTCCCCCTTCAATTTCATAGTGGTTTCATTGTAATGATGGTAGTGTTGAATTTCATGAAATTTTTGCTGGCAAAATTCAACATACATATTGAAAGTTGATGCTAGTGTTTCTCGCCTGGTAAGGTATACATTTATTTTAATCAGTGGCCGGTTAGCTCACTTGGCTACCCATATTGTTAATGAAGTAGAGGTCATGGGTTTCATCCCAGTGCAGGCCAGCAAGCTTCTCTTTGTTACGTGGCACAGGAGACGCCCCTCACCCCAGCCAGCTGGCTGGCAAATGTGTGCAGTTGGTGACAAGGAGAACTGGGTGAGACTGTGTAGATGGATTGGTGCAAATTCATCACCATAGCTAGGAAAATAACCCTGAACAAATGCCTTCCTAATGGACAACACATGGTTGTTTATATTCAATTGAATTGTAGATATATAGTTTGTCATTAATCTTACCTCTAGAAAATCCCACTTTTATTTAATAGATAAAATACTTCCCTCCTTTAGAACTTACTGGTTTAAAATCTTATAACAATATTTGACAATTTTTTACTGTTTTGTTCTCATATAATCTAATTCTTTTACATTTAAATTTCATAGCATTTTAGAGCATTGTGGATTTGCAGCAGTCTCATTTAGTTTTTGAGAAAGGCGATGGGCAAAAATCACATGAGCATTGATGATTTTGATGAGAATAAATCAGTCTGTGCTGAATATTAATCGTGAAAAAATGTTAAATCAAGCACATAATCTTTGGCTAGTGCCATTCAGACATCTCTTCCTCTGCATTTATTAGTATGATTTGGGTAAAAGAGTAAATTTAGTATTGTCTTGATATTTGGAAGTCTGTATGCTTTAACCAGCACAAATTAAATTAAGCTATTCACTACTTTCAAAAAGGGCGCTTAATAATGTTGAGTAAGCTTTCAAACTCAGTTTACTTCAGCATACGCTAATTACTCCCATCTAATCATGCTGTATCATGTAATTAATATGAACATAGCTAGGATTCACTTTTAATTTTTTTTCTTTCTGCAGGCTCTCATACAAAACAGCATACATATATTTAAAAATTACAACTTAACAAACGAATTTTAACTTTTCCTTTAAAAGCACTATACATTTCATTTGGTCATCTCAGACATCTTTTAAGAGGCAACCTTAGCATAATTGTATGCATTTTATTTTAAAAATAGTGAGTTTAATTTAATACAGAAGAAACCTATTTTATTCATTCAGCCTAATTAATCAGCATATATCAAAACCTTAGTTTTAGAACAAGTAGATTATAGAATGTACACAGTGAATTCCTGTTACACTCAAAATGGCTCTTTTGAACCTATTCAGGGTTTTGATTCTAATACCAAATGTAAAATATAAATGTTAAAACTGAGTGCCACTATTGGTAAGGAAGTCTGAGAGCCATGGAATATATAATTATCTGGGCTTTTCAGAAATTAAAGCTCTGCAGTTTTCATTGTATGATTTTTTACATGAAATGACTTCTGTGTTTAGAGAAGATTAATCTCTTTAGATCTCTAAAAGACCATTTTCAGACCACTAGAGTCTAACAATAGCCCTTTACTGAGATTTTTTAAGTTGTTTCAATCTAATTTTTACAATAAGCTATAGCACAGTACAATTGATAGCAACCTCAATGTGGGTTTCTTTTTTTTTAATGTAGTTTCAGAATTTCCCTATAGAAAGTGCTTAGTACTTCTCACAACTGGTTGCCAACAAAACAATTCTATCTTTACTGTCTATGGTTATTTCACATACCATACAAAAAATAGATATATTTAATTCTTTAGAATTTTTTTGTGGAAACTTAGGAACGTGCTGCTAATCATTTTCCCTGAAATTCCTACTTTTATGAGTTTTAGGGTTTTTACAGTCAGTATGAATTTTTCTGTCAGAGTGCAGACCCATTGACAATACAATCATTTAAAAATCTAATTACTTTCACCTGTTCAAATAAGTGAAATTCATGCTGGAAAACGTGTGCAAACTGCCATGGGAAGTAGTTGAACTCCCGCTCAAGGAAGGCTTTCCAGGCATCTTTTTTGTCCCTTGAGGTGTTTATGTCCTTTTAGAAGTCTGTACGGATTTGGTCCATAGTCACAGATTTGTGACTAAATGGCTGTGTGATCGAAGCTACTAAACAGTAATAAGGCTTGGTAATAGCTGTTTGAGGTTTATTTCAAAAGCTTCATGTCTAATCTCATTAGAATACCTATGGGTACAAATGTTATTTTTCCCTTGTGTGTTCTAAACATAGAGTAAATGATGGATCATAATTAATGTACTAAAAAGGCACATTTTGTCTTTGTTTTTATTTTTCAATGCATAGTTAGTTCACCTAAACCTAACAAATATGAATGTTTTCTTTTCCTTTTTTGTTTTCTTACATTGTGTTTTGTTTATGCTTTAACCAAAAAGGCTGCACTTATATATATAGAAAAAGAAGATGAACATATGTCAGTGAATTTCAATTGCTTTAAACAAATCAAAACAAAGGGAATAATTTGCTAATAGTCTTCCAGCACATTTGAAGCACTGTTGTTTGTTTGGGGAGGTGAATGAAACATGTGTTATGAAATTTCTCAGCAGCAATAGTTATACATTTTTAGTTGATAGACTTTTAAGCTGTCACATCCTTATTTTCTTTTCCTGGCAACAATTATTGCGTCATGAAATGAAGATAATTGTAATTTTGTTTTGTCTTAGATGCCATTTATAAGATATGTTATACATATTATTACCTCTCATTCCTATTAGATTATATTTTAGTAAAATTAGAGTTTAGTTGATTCAGGAAATTATACTACTGCCTTTAAAGCATTATTACCATTTTGTTAAGATTGGATATTAAGGAATTCAAATGACCAGGTCTGTTATTAGAATAGGGAAACAAATTCCACTTAACTATTTTGATCCCTTTCCTTCTCTTTTAATACGTAGAGTATATATAATACTTTGTGCACAGGCTAACTTACAATATATGTGTTTTTGTGTGTACTTTATATCATACCTAACAGATATTTTAAGATAATAAGATTTAAACATGCAGTTCATAAGTTTTAAATTTGTATGCTTTGGAGAGCCAATCAAAGCCCATGAATGGATAAAATAGGCTTTTAGTAATAACGTAGGAAGAGACAGTGACAGAACTGGAGATGGCAGGCTCCTTCTCAAGGTATTGAATTCAATTGCTTTAAAGCATCTTATGTACTGTCATAATCAAGGATAACACTTCTGACTGAATTTAGTCCCAGTTTGAGACGTCTTAAGAGCCCAGCTTTTCTGTATATCCTCACCCAGGGATTTTCTACCATGGAGGAATCACTGTTGTGGCCCTTCCAATCTGACCCTTTTGCTTCTAAGAGTTTATCAGAATTTGTCAGTATAATTAATAGTAAGTTAGCAAATATTATAGTCTGACTAATAGAACTATGAACTACAATCTTAACACTAGTGCTTCACAATACATGCAGTTATATCTCTGAATCATCATAGATCTTTGGATTGTTGGAAGCCATTTCCCCTGAGCTCTAAGTCTAAAAGTTTCTGTCTACTCCCATCTACTACTCTCTGATGCTCACTGACATGCTAACACTGCTTTGTAACTGACACTCAATTACTCTCAATCAGCATTTCCCATCTAAAATCATGGAACATCACCTCTTTCTAGTGAAGACAAGAGTATCTCTGTAAGAAAGGTAACTAAATAAGCCCTATAATTCAATTGCCATTTTTATAAATACACACATTATATATGTAATTCTATATATAATTAGCAAAAATTAAAGTTTTTTGGTCTGGCTTTGTACATTGAAAAATATCTGGTTCTCTTAAAAATTAAGCACTACACAGAAATTAGTGAAATAGACACATTTGTTTGGGCCCAAGGCAAGTACTACTCCAGTTTTCCTAACAGTTAGTAAAACATCTGTCTGATTTTAAAAGCTGAAAGGCATGCTAATTATTTTCTTTAATTTTTAATTATTATTTTTAGTTGCAATGATACCCTCACTAGTCTGAAGTGACTTATGAAACCTGTTTTATTTACAGTATAAATTTCTAATTGAACTAAATTATACACATTGGTTAGTACTCTGTGGTATATAGAATTTGAAAACAAAATTGGGCATTTCATACAGAACACTGAGAACACTAACTAGTGACACTATTTTAAAATCTTCTGACTGCTATATATGACTTTACTTTTAAAACTAAATGGAACAAATGTCTCAGTACTTAAAATTTATTACCTGAAAGAGAGCTCCATTTTGATACTATAGTTCATCTTAGGTACTTTTTAATCACTGTGAAAAATGGCTCTATAACCATTTAACAGTTGATGTGATTTGAATGTTTGACCCCTCCATATCTTCTGTTGAAATTTGATCCTCAGTGTTGAATGTGGGAGGTGTTTGGGTCTTGGGGGCAGATCTCTCATGAATGGCTTGGTGCCCTCTCTCAGGTAACCAGTGAGTCCTCACTTATTAGCTCACAGGAGAGCTGGTTATTTAAAGGAGGCTGGCATCGCCTCCTCCCCCTCTTTTTGCTCCTTCGCTCACCATGTGACACACCTGCTTCTCCTTTACCTTCTTCCTTTCTTGGAAGCTCCTGAAGCCCTCACCAGAAGCAGATGCTGGTGCAATGCTTCTTGTACAGTCTGCAGAACAATGAGCAGAATAAATCTTTCTTTCTTTTTTTTTTTTTTTAAACCTCTTTTCTTCATAAATTACCTACCTTCAGGTATTTTCTTTATAACAGCAGGAAATGAACTAACACAGCAGTTATTATGTAAAAGCCTCCAGTTTGGGGGTGCCAGGCTGATCATAGAGCCTCAACCTTGGGTGTTACCCTGAAGAAGAGTGGTAGAACAGTGGGTATAAAATCCCTCTACCATTCTTTAACAAAATCTTTAGTCTCTATGGGGGCTCATAAAGAAAACTGAGCAGTGTGGCCAGAGGTGAAACCTTCTGGCTAGTGAACATTCCGGGCACACACACAGTTTCAGCAGTGATGATGAATACTGCCAACTGCTGCCGTCTGGGTAGCATTGTTCCAAAATAAATTCTGTGCCAGTAAAACAGAACTCTGTGATAAAGCGGCTGACTAAACCACCTTGACCAACATTTCAGTTAGCTATTGCTGTGTAACAAACCATCCAGAAATTTAGTATCTTAAAACAAAAATAGCCATTTATTTTATTTATAAATATATAATTTTGGCAGAAGTTGGCTGGAAAGCTTGTCTGCTCTGCATGGCTTCAGCTGAGGCTGCTAGACTGAAGCTGGAGGATCAAAGCACCTAAGATAGCTCAGTCACATGGCTGGCAAATTGGTTCTGGCTGCTGGCTGTAAACTGAGCCAGGGTACTCAACCGAGTGTCTTGATTCCTCTTAACGTGGGTTGTTTGGGCTTCCTCACAACATGGCAATAAGTGTTCAAAGGGTTCTTGGGAAAAAACTGCAAAGCTCTGATCTAGCCACAGAAGTCCAAGAACATCACTTCTATCACATTCTATTTATCTAGGAAGTCTGTAAAGAGGAGGAGAACTAGACTCCATCTCACAATGGGAGGTAGGCGTAGCCAAGAAATTGTGGCTGTCTTTGATCTACAACAGCAAATAGGGCGAATTTTGGCATTGGTGGTCCTTGTCATTCATATGCCAAAAGTCCTGCATAATCCGCTTGAGCAGGCTTCCTAATTATAAATGCTGAATCCATATCTTCCACTGTCTGTACCTTCTTCTTTGCCTCTTCCTGCTCAGAGTAAGCTGTTTTTGCTTGGACACTTCCAGAAAAAGACCCTAAGTTTCTAATAAATGGCTTGACACTTCATATTATATTTATCTTCTTAAAGACTGTCATGACAGCCAAAAGTAACCAATGAACAATTTTCATTGCTATTTTAATATATCAAAAAATTATCGGAGTAGAGGTTTTTTTCATATAATTTTGATATGTGTAAATTTGGCATCCCTTTGTTTAAATCCCTAATCAGATGATTTCCAACACATTGTACAACACATTAAATTTTATCATATTGATTATATATTCATTTTATTACACTGCTGAGTCCCTTCTATATGATATCATTCATTAGATGTCTTTATGTTTGTCAAAAAATCATATTCAAGGAATTATATTTCCCTGTTCTTTTCTATTATAAACTCAAAAATCTATGCTAATGGAAAACATTTTGCTAGATGTTATAAATATGTCATTCATAAAACTACATTATGAAAGTAAAGAAAAAGTATTTAATGTTCTGATTAAAGCCAATTATACTAAATCTATTAATGATATTGAATTGTACTTGTTCAAAGTTTAAAATATTAGGAAAAATGTCACTTTTTATGTGATTCCTGCTTTGGGCTTTAGAAATTTATTATGTTCCATGTCAGTCTCAGATGTTTTTATTTTTTTTCTTTTAACTTTTCTTTATTACCTTGTACTCTTTCTAGTATGTGAATTTACTGACCCTTCAGATGTCTTCTCATTAGATGTACTTGTATGGCTTGTATGGTTCATTAAAGTGTCCTTAGACAGATAGAGATCACAGAGAACACCAAGGTATGCAATGTCCAATCCCTCTCTGAAGCAAAGGAGTCGTGCCCCAATGGCTTTAGGGGCATTCACTTGTCATGCAGTTGGCTTTTGGCCAACAGAGATGAACAAATTAGTAGAGTGTACCTGTGTTGGCTCTGTTCCTAGCCTCGTTTATGTAATTGATGTCTGGTGGCCTCATTATGAATCATTAGCATTTCAACTTGATGTCTGAGCCTGGCAAAGTGCTGCTTGTTGTTAGGCATTAGCAAGTTACCATAACATATAAAGCAAGAGAACCTGGACATTCTAACTAGATCGATATCAAAATCAAGATGGTAATACTTGAAGCTTGAATTAAGTAACTCTTAGAGCTCCTTATGTTTGAAATGATTAATAACAAGTTTGGATTTGTGTTAGACTACTTTTTGATAATACAAAAGATATTTTTGTCAATAACAATATACTCTGACAATGTAGTTCTTTTAAATATTTTTAAGTTTTTTCACATTTGTTAATTTTATTTTCATTGCTTTAATGTTTAATTAATATACATATTTGTATATACCTGTGACCAATAGTAATTTTGTTTTAAATACACCAGGTTTTTAAGCCAAAGAAATAACATATTTGGAGATAGTTTTGATTTTAATGAGTGAAAGATTTACTGTGAATTCACTATTCTCACAATAACAGAAGAACCCTAGGTTGCTTTAGAGCCAAACTGAAGTATAACTATTTCCCTAATCTAGAGTTGTTCCTATAAAGTGTCCGTTAGATTACTATTAATAGTTATGATACAAAACAAAAGAGTGTTAAATAGGCATATGCCTTATCACTTAGTACTTCTGATTCAAGGTAGATGATACAGATAGAGGATGCCATTGTAAGATTTACTACAATAGACACAGAATAAAATTAAATAAAAATTCTCTTAAGTAAAAGAAATATATATACCGAGAATCTATATTTTATGTAAAGGATGTATGTTTTTAGAAATGAAAAAACCCTGCTTTTAGGTTCTATTTGTTATTACCTACATCTTGTCACTTAATTTCTTAGTCAAAGCCTTTCTATTAATGAAATGAAAAAAAAATGTGATTAGTGCCTTTTTTTCTCCCCTCAGAGTATTTTGTCATTATAATTTTCTAACCCCAGTGCCCCACAGTGTCTGGTATATAGTAAATGTTAAATAAATGTTTGACTAGCAAAAAAAGAAATGAACATCATACTTACCTTTTTTATCTAAAGTATTTCTATTTTTATTTGATTACCAAAGTGAGAATGTTTTCATTGTGGAACATTAGACAATACTGTAAAAAGAAATAAAGAAAATAGAAATCAGTAGTCATACTCACTGTTAACATATTATTGTATCTACAGATATGTTTTCTATGAATCCATATATGTATTTTTTTAAATTAACATATGGTGGTACTTTAATAATTGATAACTCGTTTTTGTCACCTAATCACAAACATTTTCTGAATTCATTAAATATTCTATATCTCATTTTATTTTTAGTATCCAATAACTACCATTTATTGAGTCCTAGGTGGGTACCAAAATGAATTCTCTACTAAGTTCTACAAATATTTTACCTCATTTATTATCTGAGGCAGGCATCATCTCTGTCTTATCAATATGGAAATTGAGTGTCAGACTGTTACTTATGGTAAAACAAGTACTAAAAGGAAAAAGAAAAAAAAAGATTAGAGTCACAGCTGTTTGGCTCCAAAGTACATGCCTTTAACCACCATATTGTATCATCATTCAATACTAATATAAATGTATTTATCTAGTATCTCATTGTTCTTTTAGGTTATCTATTCTTTTACTATCACAGACTACACTGAGGCTTGTCTGAGTGCAGGAGAGGAGAGAAGAAAAAGGAATGGACTACAAAGGGAGAGGGGAAACTTTAAAAAATGATAGATACACATTATCTTAATTGTGTTGATGGTTTCAGAAGTATATATAATACAATATCAAAACTTACCAAATTGTTAACTTTATGTGTAGTTTATTATGTATCAATTATACCTAGATGAAGCTATAAAAAATGTTTTACAAGAAAACTACATTGATATGTTATTATATGTAAATAATTAACCATATCCAAAATTATTTCCTTGGTGCAATTTCTGAAGACATTTTTAAAGGTCAGAAAATACTACTCATATTTTTATGTACTTTTATATGTATATGCATATGCCCCTGAAAGTTTGTATGAATGCATACTTCTTTCATTTATATATGAATGTATTTGTTTTAAAAGAATATAATTATAATGAAATATTAGACATTTAGATTCTACTGTGTGCCTTTACATCTTCACATCACCAATTTAGATGAACAAGTACTTAAATAGGTTAGACAGTGTGGTGGTGGTAATATAGCTAGTAAATAGTAGATGAAAATATGATTCTCAGGAAACCCAACTACAACAATGTAATATCTGTTCTATTCTCCACTCTATGGACACACTAGATATTCACTAAATCCTTATATTTTCTAGACAACTGTTTGAAAAGCCTTAGCCTGAAAATGAAGGTAATTCTCAAAAGAACACATAATGGGAAGTTTCTTCCAGGAATAAGGTAACCATATAAATTGTCATCCAATCTTGTATGCTTACAAATGTAAAAAGGGGTTCTGTTAATAATTAGTCTGGGACATGTGGAAACAGAACATCTGGGAAAACGGGGGAAAGAAAAAGGGGGAGAAGGACATGCATTTTAAAATAAATAATATTTACCAAGCACTAAGTACTCATGTGGGTTTTCTCACTTTACTCCTCCCAACTGCCCTTGAGATATTTGTAGATCAGTTTTCCCAAAAGAATACAGATGCTCTGAGAAGTTAAGTGCTTAGGCAGCTTCTCACAAAATTAGTGACTGATGATCCAGGGATTTACAGCCAATTTTGTCCAATTCCAGAGCTCATAATGATTCCACTATTAGCTTTTTTTCTGATATGTAAATAAAACAAGGTTAATCTGTTCTCAAAAAGCAAATAATTGTCATACATTGTAAAGGAAGGGACTAGAAATCTAGATAGCTCAACATGTTTATGAAGATTTTGAACACCTTTTATAGACTCTTTCTCTTAAGTCTCTGTTATAAGTTTATTTTATATTTTAGTTGGCATTTAAGAATTTATCTGTAAATGTAAATTTATGTGTAATCATTCAGGCATGGAATAATAGAATCAAACAATTTTTAAGTTGCAAAAAATCCTGAGCTACAAAACAGTATGTAATCTAGTGATCTTCAAACAGAGCCTGTGGACAAATGCTGACCATGATAACTATGTCAAAGAGGACTTTGACCAAAAAAACAAAAACAAAAAAAAGCTCCAAAGAGAATGCTCTTTCCGCCATTGACTCCCTTACTTCAAAAAATATAAAGTTGGCAACACAGCCTTGTTCCCACTTCTTTTCTTATTCTACTTTTTATTTGAAAGAAATTTACAAGTTGTTGAATTCAAAAGTCTGGTATAGGACAATAAGAATCAACCTTCTTTTCCTGTAGAAGAAAAAAGTGGGCCATCCACATTTTAGCTTTGTCAAAATACCTCAAATAAGAATAAAAGCTGTGTTATAGTTTGCATGTCTGTTATATAAGGCACTGGGGCTATGTGCTTTTCATACTTTGCTTATTTATGCTTTATAACATTTTTGTAAGATAGGCAGTGTTTCATTCATTGCATTTGAGAAAACTGAAGTTTGGAGAAGTTTAAGTAGCTTTCCTAAGAGAGCATGGATTGTAAGTGGCAGAGCCTACAGTTCAAATTCAAAACTTCAGAGGCATGCTTTTTTTCCCCTGTTGCTTCATAGAAGTTATGTTCTCCCTTCATCCATTGATCTTTCCATTTTCCATAGTTTCTTCATTTCATTTACATTTCCTTGTACACACTTTAGGTTTAGGCAACCTTATACCAGTGATATATCTGTCTTTTAATTTGACATTTCACAATCCTCAACAGAATCATTAGTATATCCAGAAAATGTAAATATATGTGTATATAGTCCTTTTGTATGCCAGGCAAATTTTGATTATAGCAAATACTATTAAAATATTATTTTCATAAAAATGTATAAAACATAGATGGTTTATTATTCAAGCTTCATATGTCACACAAAGTTCTGATAAAAGTGGTGAGACTGTCTTTTGGAGTTTGTTGTAATATTATTTAATTTGTTGACCTGCCTTAAGTTTCAATAAAATAAAATTTCATTAATTTTTCCTCAAGTGTTCAAAATAATAATGTGAATAAATTACCATTTTCTAGGTATTCATTGCTTACATTCCTTAAATGAATTATAAAAACACCTTAATATTTGTTGGATGTTCACAGTATACAAAATGGTCAACTAGAAGCTAAGGACCCAAAATCTGTGATAAGGTTTGTGCTTTGAGGAAGCTTATAATTGAATAGGAAGGAAAAAGACATACATGGAGCTTCTATCCAGTGGAATTACGGAATTAAGGAATTCCAGTGGCCTTCTCTTTTGGGACTCATTATTTCCTACTTTGACTTATAATCATTTGTGCACTGTTGTTTATCCCCCCCTACCGTACTGTAACTTCTTGGTTGAAGGGATCTTGACTTATCCTTATTTGTAATTCCCTCTAGCACCTGAGGCAATACAGCGCACAGTGAGTGGCCCATAAATAGCTTTTGAATGAATAATATATAAAACACTAACAATACAAGACTCTATATCTGATCTGCCAAATGCATGGAACTGGCGGCAAGTGCTGTA
This sequence comes from Microcebus murinus, assembly GCF_040939455.1. Taxonomy (NCBI): domain Eukaryota; kingdom Metazoa; phylum Chordata; class Mammalia; order Primates; family Cheirogaleidae; genus Microcebus; species Microcebus murinus. Next base: position 69,103,367 of record NC_134112.1, read on the forward strand.
GAAGTTTATTGGGATTGGTAGCTCAGGAGAGTTTTCACAGAGGAGGCAGTACTTCAGAGAAAATGTGAAAAGGGAACTGTAGGGAAACAGGGGGAGGGCATTCCAGTCAGGTGGAAGAGCATGCGAGGTATTTAGAAGGTAGAAACACAGAGAAGTTATATTTTATGCTGTAGTGGGTACTTCAGACTTCCTGTAATGATATGACTTTCGTAAAAAATATAGATAGATAGATAGATAAAGGTTGAAACTGGAGTATAGGTCTTAAATAGCCAAATAAGAAGCCCATAATGTCATTTTATACATATCATTAATAAACATCAAAGCAATCCTTACCTTATGACAGAGGATATATTTCATTGGTTATTTAAAAAAAAAAAATCTATGTTCACCCACAAATAAAATGTATCTCTTCCTCTTCTTTTCCTCCTACCTCCCAGAGAGTAAAACGCTGTGGTTTAGATCCTGACCTCAGAACTAGACCTCCTATGGTCAAACTGTCATTCAGCCACATACTCTGGAAACTTAGTTCAGTTAATGCAGTAGGTAGAATATAAGCTCTGTTTGTGTCCCAGAGACACAAAATAACAGTATCTTATTACAGTGTAGAAGTTTCTTTTCATAAGTCCTGCTGGTCTGGTGGTGGTTGTTTTATTTATATGGTTATATGATGAACTGCCTCAAAACTTTGTAGCTTTAAAAGAGCTATAGATTCTGAGGATCATAATTTGGGTAGACTTCAGTGAGGAGGCTCATCTCTGCTTCACATCGTATGAACTGGGCAGACTTCAGTGGGTCTCAGAGATCCAAGACATATTAAATCTCATGTCTAGTGCCTTGGTGCTGGCTACAGTTGTAGCCACTTAGTTCTCTTACACATGATTTCTCTCTTTCTTTCTCATTTGGTAGTCTAGCATTAGCCTCATGACCTGGGTACTGGCTTCCAAGATAGTGAAAACAGAGGCTGTAAGGTCTAGGCCTGAAAGTCTTAAGTATCATTTCTGCTAAATCCGATTGACTAGAACAAGACATAAGGTCTGACCAGATTTAAAGGGAGGGACCCGCAGAATGCGCCCATCTTTGGACACAACCTATCAAAGTAGATATGTTCTAAGAGGTCTTCAGTTGGCCTGGATTGCTTTCTCATGTTGCTCTGACATCTCTAGAGTGTTGCCCCACTCTTTGTGGTCCAAGATGGCTCACCACCATATTCCGGCCGATAGGAAAGGAGAAAAATGAAAGGGGTAGTTGCCTTCTTCCTTTTAATACCATAACCAAAATTCAGATCTAAGTTATAAGGCCTTCTAGTTAGAAGCTCAAGAAAATGAAGTCTTAACTCTAAATGGCCATAAAACCACCCGAAAATTGAGAGTTCTTTTCCCATGAGAAAAAATTGGAGAATAGATTTTAGGAAAGCAACTTATAATCTCTGTGACAGTTATTTAATCTCTTTTGTTCTCATTTTCCTTCCAAAACAAGGATGGTGATTACACCTACTTCCTAGTGCTGTTGTGAGGACTATATGAACAGTATGTGAGAGAGCTTAGCACACTGTCTGGGGAGTAAATGTTAGCTATCATCATTCCTTCAGTACAAAGTCACAGAATTCCTGGCACTGTTCTGGACTCTAAATATATGAAGATGTGTCAGATATTTTTTCACACCTGGAGAACCAAAACTCTCCTGATGAAGATACACTTATAAACAAATAGCAGCATGAGGTGAGAGGTAGGATAGAAGCTTGAATAAAGGATTGTGAAGATGGACTGGATAGGTACAGGAAAGCCAGAGATTCCATAAGGGGCTAACACTCAAGATAGGCCATAAAAACGGAGGCAGAGATAACTCATTGCAGAGGCAAGAAAGAGTTAGAAAATGATTAAGAGGCTTATTACCCCTGAATCATCTAAGCTGGATAGATTGTGAAAAATGAGTTTGAAGAGGTAAAGTGCTGTCAAATTGTGAGGTCAAATTTTATCTTATAGTCATGAGTTTGGATATAATGTATCATAAAGTCTCAGTTTCCACTGACTATCCGGGTAATAATAACATAGGATCATTGTGAGGATTAAGTGATAAAGTACAGAGGACAGGTGCCAGACACATATTAAGCCCTCAATTATCTTAGCTGTTGGTAATATAATGATAATTATTATTATTATTTGGTTCCTCCTCCTCCAATAATAATGAAGAGGAAGAAGGACACTAATTTGAGATATTTCTATGGTGAATTTGGTTAATGTCTAAAAGACTGATGGATGGTGATATTACCACAGGATTTCTAGCCACTGAGATAGGGAATTCAAGGTAGACTGCAAAACACATAGAGTGTGAGAAATACTCAGTTTGAGATATCTTCAAAATATCTATTGAACACTAGGTATTAAGGAGTCAGTCGAAAATAGGAAATAAAGAATTAACATACATTGGTAACTCCCACTTAGAGGAGAAGTAAGTAAAATCATTCTGAGGAGTAAATAGAAAAGAGGTCGAAGAAAAATGTACTTTCAAAGGCCCATTCTGTTCATTATACATTGGGGGCCTAGGACCTTGCTGCTAGCATGAGAGGAACTAGTCAGCATTACTGCTATTGGAAATATGCAGTCATATTTCATGCCAGATATACCAAGGACCTGTCTCCCATAATACATTTAGAATGAGGGTGTGTCTTTTCTCTCTGGCTGGACAGTGGGCTGGGGACTCCGGAAGCTCCAGGCTTCTGGTGAGGATAAGAGAGGCAGGGGATCTTGGCCGTTGGTCTCCTAGAACCTTTGTTCACATCTTTGCTTGCACCTTTTTGAAACATTCTCCTCACTGCAGCCTTACTGATTATTCCAAGAAATAAAAATTAAGTTCTGGCTCAAAATTCTTTAATGGCTTCCCATTGTTTTGGAAGAAAGCCCCTGTCTACCTTTCTGTCATTTACTCACTTTCTTCTACATAATGACCACAGGAACTTCTCTAAATCAAGATGGTGCCATGCTCCTTGTGCCCAAGTTCTTGTCTTGCCTGGCATGCTCACTCCCTTCTCTTCCTCTACCTGGGTAGTCTCTATAACTCACCTTTCTCAGCTCAGCTTAAAGCTTGCTTCATAAAGGAAGCCTTCCCTGATCTCCAAACTCGCTCAGGCCCTCTTGACAGATGCGTCCGTAGAATCTTTGTAGCATTCATCCTAATTGTGAATAACATTTTGATTGTGCAAATAATTGTTTGATGACTCTTTTTTTCTTCACTACAACTAAAATTTAAGCTCTTCCATGGCAGAGAAGTCTGCCTTATCCACTGATGGGGCTTAAATCACTTCTGTCTCCACCTCCAACATAGAACAGAATTGAGAAGTAGACATAGGAGTCAGCTGGAGTATCAACATTAACAGCTTCACTATTGCTAAATCTTGATTAAGAAATTCAGCCTAATCTGTAGACCCAATTAGGCTTCCTACTAATCCTCTCAGAATTGAACTTATTTGATCAAATATTAGAAACAAAAAAGGGAGAACCACAGGCCTCTGCTGCTTGGTACCTACAAGAGTGCCTTGTTTAGAGTAGGATGTTTATAAGGCATTGCTTGTTGCCCTTTGAATTTTTTTTAACTAATGTCTTATTACTTTAGATAAGTGTTTCTAACATCTCTTATCAAGTGCAAAATACTTACATCTTATGACTTCACCTTTATGCTACTTACCCTGAACATAGCACAGTTTAATATACAATCCTTTAAGGTTTCTTAAAGGATTTACTGCAAACAGCAAAGGGGAAAAATACAGGAGGTAAAATGACTCTCTTCTATGTCTTCATTTTCTGCTTCTTAAAGCTTTTTAAGCTTTCTTTTATTACTTTATCTGAAGTGCAAAAGCACAAAAACATACTCATGTTGGATTTGTTTATCAAAGGCAGACCATTCTAGAACTAAGAGGAAAAACAGATTCAGGCTACCCTAGGTCATATGAGACCTATAAACTGCTTCAGAGGTGAAGCTTCCCCTGGGGCCCAGCAGTGTTGTGAAAGGAGCGAGGGAGCATGCACATGGGAGGGCAAGGGCAGAAGCAACTGTTAACGTTCTTCTTTCTTCTCTTTCACTATTGCAGGTTTCACCTTTGAGGGATACCGTGTTGCACTAGATTTATGGTTAATACATAGGGGAAATATTGGAAAAGGAGGCCAATCTCAGTCAGTAGCTGGTATATAGAGTCAAGAGGAAAAAGGAGAGGAAGATAATTTCTAAAACTATTTGGAGATCAGAGGTCTCAGGCTATTTCTGAATAGGCATCTATATATCTTCCCATTATAATTATTCAATGACCTTTAAAGTTCTTAAATTTTTTAATACAACAGAAATATGTACTTATACTGTTGAAAAATTTGATACAGAAAAGTATAATAATTAAAATAATTATTGCACATAATATCCCTCATTTGTTCTTCCAAATGCACTTTTTGATTTTACATTTAAACATGATTGGAGTTGATTATGGACAACTTAACCTCATCACGATAATTATTTAGAAAAGCAACTTCTCCAATCTTCTATAACATATTCCTGAAATTAACTCCAAAAGTTAAATGCTATATAAACAACACAGATAAGAAAACATAAATGCAGGTATGTTAAAACCTCAGTAACCGTCTAATACTAGAGGTTCTTTACAAGTTCTGTTCATTCATTCATTCAATCTCTTGCTTATTTACTTTCTGAAAATCAGTGTTCACATGGACTTTGAAAACACCTGTATTTTAGGGAATAGGGTTATTTCATGCAAAAGGTATGTAAATCTTCAAAATTTTCATTACAGAATTGAACATTTTGTTAAAAATTATTCTCTTCTCTCGAAAAAATTATATTCAGTTTCCAGTCTGACATGCCACACAGTATAATGCTGATGCCACTTTACTGTAAACAGGGACTGTAATACATGAGTCAATTGTAAGTTATTCAGAATTTCCTTCTTCTCCCAAAGGAATACATGTGACTGCTCTTGGGGAATGAATAGAAATCAGATTTCATATTTTACTTGCTTTTTAAAGTAGGACTGAGGAGATTTGGGCAAATAAAAGTGTATGTTTCTCCACATGTTGAACAGCCAGGATTTGGGCTAAGATAGAAGTATATAAGCAAAGTTAGCAAATTCAATAGATTCACAAAACACTTAATGAGAAGAACAGAAAAAGAGTGTAAATGTTGTAGAATTTATGAAAATAGTCACAGTAACAAAAAGTTCTTATAAATTATTATAAAATATATCATTTTTAATGAAATCCTGATATGGGTTCTTGGGCAAGAGACAAGATAAACTAAGTAGTTTAAAATTAATTTGTTGTCATATTGCTATTGGAAAAATAGGTACACACATGGGAAGGGGCTTAGAATACTATCTGAACAATAAAAGATTATGAAATTCATGAAGACCTGTTGCAGCAGGATCGTTTCCTCTCAACATTCTATTTATTTCAACTGTATTTTAAATTTCATCCTAAGGTTTCAATCATGAAGTTCCAAATATTATAATGCATAGAGCACAATATAATACTCATATTTTAATACATAATTAACAGGGAAAGGTACAAGATTAATGCCATTGATATATAAAATGAGTTATAACAAGGCTTGACAAAAGGTTTAAGTTTGGGCAACCGGTTAGTCAAATCTCTTTAGTCATATTTATTTCACTTTAACTTCCTTGAAAAGTTTCCCTAAGGTATTAAGGCAGGTCTCCTCACACTCTCATCAAATTTTGCAGGTTGGCCCTGCATCTCCTAATGCTGAATTATAAAATGGGCCTCACTGTGAGGCTAGTTGTGACCACATATTTCAATCCTTTTATATTTCTGATGAAATAGTTTAAAATGGCAGTTTGTCACATCTGAAAATTCACTAAGTTAACAAGAAAACTGTCTATCTTATATATATATTTTAACCTTTGAGAGTTTTGCATCTGAAAATCATACACCTTCTTATGAAGTAGGGATTTTGAACTGTGAAGTATATGGGAGGTTAAAATTGAATAACTCTGCTATCTCCTTGCCACTACTTTGGAGTTTTCCCATTACATCTTTCTTGCTGTTTGAAAAGTTTTGGAATTCCCTACAAAGGAGTTCTAATAGTCACATTCTAGAATTTATAATATTGTGTACTTTATTAATTTGTAAAAAAAATACACATTCTGTTAGAGAGAAAGAAAGGAAGTTATCATAAAATTTCTTGAATTTCCTCCATGGGCAATCACTTGATATTTTTTTTCCTTTCCAAACTTCTTAACAAGCTAATATAGAAATTATAACATAGAGAAAAAGTACTAAAAACACATACACTAGAAATGTTATAAAGTACTAGATTTGTCAAAGAAAAATAGATGAAAATTGTCAGTAATTATGTTAAGTTTATTTGCTTTTAATCATTTATGGCAAATTCCACCCCATGACTTTTTAGAATGTATCAGTAAAATAAAAATGTAAAAATAAAATTACATAAAATGATATTATAAATGATATTAGAGAGTGATAATTCACCACAAAATAAGAATAGGGTGCTACAAAATAATTATTAATTTTTGGCTGCAAATTTGGCTTAAGCCAAATATATTATACTCTCTTTAGCTGTAACCAACTTTTCCTGAGTGAAATAATAGATGCTTTCCTCCATATCATAGATACAGTGAATATTATAACACTTACCTAAAGCTGTTTATTTTAGTGCATCCTGATGGAATAAGTATATCATTCCTGTAAAACTAATTTTATAGCAGACCAAGACAGTCAGATCCATTTACACAGTTTTCTAATGATACTTAAAAAACAACCTAAGAATTTCTGGAAGAATGAATGGATTGCTTCTCTTAATAAGGTTCTAGATGAGAATTGTAACCCAAACATATGAAGGTTACTGGGGCCTAAAGAACTGTTATTACAGGTTATTGACAGAATATTGATCCTATGCCTTAGATATAAATTAGGCAGATTTTAAGGTTGACAGCCTTTTTTGAAAATGAAAGCTCTAAGAATGTCTTTTTCTTCTCCAAAAAGAGTAACTATATGCAAAGATGAATTTTTCACAGGAAATTACTTTCTAAAGAAAGGGCATGTGAACAAATTACTGACCAATCCCCAGCTGTGTCCAAACATTATATGACAGGATAAAGTTGATTTTAGCTTGAAGAAATCTCAAAGTGAACCATAGAGTATTAAATGAGATTTAGACCATAAATAATATACTCGTTTATGGCACGAAAAATGTGTAAGAAGTTCAAAGAGGAATTACTGACAAATATTTTTTGACATAAATATTATAAAACAACATAATTACAAGGTACACATGAAAAATTCAAGAATTTAAAAGTAGAAGAAAACATGCAGTATAATTAGCTTAAACAGTATAGTATGTACCAGTTGAAAGATAGAGGCAGAGAATAATGAGTCATTATTATATGAAGATGAAATATAACAAAATTTATAAAAATTACCACTTATTGAATGTGACTATCAAACACAGCCTGCTGGGTAGGTTACTTATCCAAAATTTATAAAAATTACCACTTATTGAATGTGACTATCAAACACAGCCTGCTGGGTAGGTTACTTATCCTATATAGAGGTGGTGCTCAGGATCAGAACCTGAATTTACTTAAGAGAAATTACATTAATATTTGAATTGATAGTATTAAGTTAGATCATCATAAAGCTGGGCCACACAGTTTGTTATATGATATATTTTGCACTGGTGACTTGCAGGCCAAATCCTCATACATGTTTTGTTTGGCCCTGGAATTTTTAAATTGGGTTTCAATATTTAAAAATCTGGCTTCTCTGGAAAACATGAAGCTCTGGCAACATTAACCCCAAGTTTCCATGTGGCACCATGTCCCTTTAGACTACATATGCCTCTGCCGGTTTACCACATTTCCTACCTTGCTTGTTCACTGAATTAAACAACTTCTCAGCCTGTGTGAGTTAAGACTCTTGATTCAAAGATTTTTCTAAGTATTTTACTCAAGACTTGCTTATACAAATGCAAGGGAAAGATTCAAATGAAAAGGGTTTTGTGATTGCATGTTGTTTTAGTGATACTTTGATAAATATTTGTCTTTCACAATTTAAGTAAGTTCTACAAGGGCATAGAGAACATCTTATTGCTCACTATGGTGTCTAAAGAACCTGCCACAGTGCCTGGAATGGAACTCTCCACAAATACTAATTTAACATATTCCTACTTAAAATGTACTTCATTTTAGAAGTTAAGACACAGACCATAAAAAGTAAGCCTTTCTGTCCATGACTAATCAGATTTTTGAAGAATTATCAACTGATATTGATCTAAGCCAAGAAAATATTTGATACTCAGATATCCACATGAACATGATAATTTCCTATATATGGGATCAAAATAAGATCATTGTTATTCCAGTTTGTGTTAAACTGCATACTATGAAGAGCATACTATTAATAGATCTTTAGAATAAAGGTCTCTGACAGAACCTGTGATAATTTTAAAGTTAAATAGTTTAATTGCATTAATTAATAACATATTATTTATATCTTATGTATGTCAAGGAAAAACATGTTGTCAAGATCTTTAATACAATGTCTGACACAAAGTGAGAATTTCATAGTTTGTTCAGTGTTCCTGAATCTCACAAAACCCAAGTAGTGAATGATGATATAGTGAGATTCTGCCAGATGCAAGCTGAAGTAGAACATTTTCAGTAGATAATGGAGAAGAGGATTTAGGCCAAAACAGAAGATCAAAATTAGCGTTAAGATCTACTTGGGAAGCCAAAGTCCAGTAATCTGCAATGAAAGCTTGGAGGAGTGCCAGACATAAGGGTCCAGAAGCCACAGTTAACTTGTGGGACCAGAAACCTAAGAGCTAGGGTGATGCAAATACAAATGAGAGTGAACACTGAGGGTTTAATGTATTGCCAAGAACAATCTTTCATTCCTGACTTGCTTTTAGGGAGTGAATGGGTCATGGTACATGGATGGGACAGCTAGGCTTAAATGTCCAGCTGCAGAGTGATCTTTTGGAATCAACAATGAGTTCCTCTGTGAAGTAGAATCTTTGAGTGCTTCTCTGATCAACTGGGATGGTAACGAAAATGATCTGAATTGCCTCTTGATAGTGAAGATTTTCTGATAGAATAGTCAAATTCCTTCCATGGCTCTGCTATCTCTGGGCTTCTTTTATCCTCCAGCTCTACACAGTGACCCACCCCCCTGCCCCACAGCTTCAGGCTCTCTTCTTATAATAGACCCAAGCCCTATATCCTCACATCACTAACCCAGAAGAGAAGATAGAACTCGTATCCTAGTATTCCTGGGTCCAGTCACTCTGGATCAACTTAGCCAAGTGCCTACCTTTGAACCAATGCCATGTGAATGGAATATGCTGAGCAGTTAAGGCCTAGTTCCATGCCCATTTCTGAAGTAATTATAGTACCCTGGAGGATAAGCTAAGCTAACAGACTTAAGATAATCAGTGCGTACCTGTGGAGCTTGGTATGGAGTCAAGCCAATTCAAACCACATAGCTGGGAAGTTAGGGTCTCAGGAAGAAAGAAATGCAGAATGTAACCAAAATGTTCATACCCCCATTATATGCTAAAATAAAAATTTAAAAAAAAGAAGAAATGCAGAATGTATTCTGGCAAGGAAACCAGTAGGTGTGCAGTATATAAAGAGCTTAGCATAGTCATTGTAATTGGACTATAAGCAAAATATACATAGAATATCAAGTGACATGCAATTTAATACTTCCAGTGAAGTTGTTGCTGATATAATTTCTCATCTCTCTAAGCCAAAAGCAGTTAGAATATTTTTAGCTATGTGCCTTTAAGAAACTTTAAACAATAACAACAACTCTATCTCCTTCCCCCTTTCATTCCCTTTCTTCCCTTTTTCTCCCTTCCCTTCTTCAACAGTTTAGTCCTAAAGCCATTAGGTGGTAGGTGTCTGTACCCGCAGTGGGATGGAGCCATAGTGACCCAGAGCAGGATGTCATAGCCCAAACAGGGTGAGGAAGGTATTTGGAAAGGAGAGATATCCTGCACAGAGTGTGAACCTGACCACAGAGAGGAGAGCATTGACATGGAAGAGCAGCCTAGCATGGAGAATTAGATCCTGAGGGGCTAAATAAAGTGTCCTTATGGGGCACTTGGTGTGGGGGATCAAAGCCACAGAGGAAAGGTAAGGGCATTATCTACAAAAGGTCTACAGGGTGTCAGAGCCTCAACAGCATGAAGGGGACAACCATGTGGAAGAATAGCCTGGCGTGAGTTATTGGAGCTCAAGCTGGGCTTAGGGCATCCAAGTAAGATAAAAATGGAGGTGAAGATGAGAAATGAGTGTTTGTGTGTGTGTGTGTGTGTGTGTGCGTGAGAGAGAGAGAGAGAGAGAGAGAGAGAGAGAGAGAGAGAGACTCCCTACCTCTGTCTACCACACAGTCCTAGAAATCGCAATACTCCAGAAGCATTTAGCACACCTAGGACCCAGATCTTCCTTTCTAAATACCATTTTCCTCTAAAAGGAAACTAGGCCTGATTGCGTAACTGGGACAAGGAAAGTATAAAATAAGCCCAGAGCATCTTATGCCAAAAATTAAGGAAACACTTAACAAATGATGGGGAAATGCTAAAAGGACACTGAAACCAATCTGAAGAGGCTTCCACTGGTCAAATTAAAGACAGTTGGAGCATCACAGTAAATAACAAGTAATTACAAGGTAAATTAATTATAAAGTAAATAATTATAAACCATTGACTAAGAAGGAAATATGAATACACATACAGACACAGGAACACACCTACATACAGATATATAAATTGAAAATCTGATGAAGAATGGGATATTTATATAGTTTCAAAATAACTGCCAACAAAATTTTATTAATTAAAAGAGTGACTCTACAATGGAAAAGTCTGGCAGATACCACTTTAATCAAGTGATCAAAGTAAACATTCTAAGTAAAGAGATACACCAAAATCATGTACCACTTGATAGAATGTGAGAAAAATAGAGCATCACTTTTGTAGTATGCTTGGCAAAGATGCATAACCTCAAACTATACTGAGGAAACAGACAAATCAAAATTAAGAGATATTTATAAAATAACCGGCCTGTAATCTTCTAATGAGTCAAAGTCATAAAAATCGAAGACGGACTGAAGAACTGTTCAAGACTGGAGCTGACTAAAGAAACATAAAAACTGAATGCAAAGTGTGATTTTGAACTGGATCCTTTTGCTAGAGAGGACATTACTAGGACAAGTGACTACACTTGAAAGGAGGCTGAGTATTAGGAGGTGCTAATCATGTATCATTGTCAATTTCAGGATTTTGTTGATGTGGTAAAGCAAAAAATATTTCTTGTTTATAACAAATATGCAATGAAATATTTGGAGGTGATGGGACATTAGGTTGGTAACTTACTATCTAACAGTTCAGGGGGGAAAAGCACCTGTACTATACTTACAACCTTTTCGTAAGTTTGTGATTATGACCATATTTTCCCAGGTTCTCTGTCAGAACTGAAAATGATGGTAGGAAAAATAGCCATTCATTCAACATGTTTCATTGAGTATTTATAATTTCTTAGAAATGGACAGACATCTGCAAATAAAATACACTAACCATTGCTTGAGTAGGTCAGCTTGAGTATGGAAGTGCAGAAGGAGGAAGACATTAGTCTTGATGAGTACCATTAAAAAGATGCTACAGAGGCACACTGAGAAAGATTGTATTAAGTGGCATTGGGAGTAACAGCATTCCAGAAGAGGAAAAGACAGGAGCCAAAGCTCAGAGGTTTGGGTAGTATTGAAGAGTACAGTTTAGCTTAAGTATGGAGTTTATTTAGGAAGAAGAGGAAAGTAACTTTTAAAAGGAAATATATGGAGCCATCAATGCTAGATTCTGAGGTCTGAATTTCACTTTTTAGATACAGGGAAAAAATGAATTTTTATGGGTAAGAGAACCTCATACCAGAATATTTTTGTATGAATTTAAGAAGTCACTGAGATTAGTGAAAGAAGTTATTTCTAGCATTACTAGATATGACAAAGAAATGCAGTGTAGATTTGGAGAGCAGGATTAAAATTTTCCTTGAGGATCATGTAGTATTTACCTTTCCGTACCTGTTTTTTTAACTTAACATAATGTCCTCTAGGCTCATTCATGTTGTTGCAAATAACAGAATTTCATTCTTTTTTATGATTGAATAGTATTCCATCATATATATTTTATACACACACACATATATATACACACAAAAATATATATACATACACACACACACACACACACACACAATGTTTCTTTATCCATTCATCCACCAATGGACACTTTGGTTGATTCTATGTCTTGGCTGTTGTAAGTAGTGCCACAGTAAAAATGGTAGTGCATATCTGTCTTTGACATAACTGACTTCATTTCCTTTGGATACATACTCAGTAATGAGATTACTGGATCATGTAATGGTTCTATTTTTAATTTTTTGAGGAACCTTCATACTGTTTTCCCTAATGACATTACTGATGTACATTTGTATATGGAATCTTAAAAAGTGGATTTCATAGAAGTAGAGAGTAGAATGGTGGCTACCAGGGGCTGGGGGTTTTGGGAGTTTTGGAAAGATATTGCTCAAGGGATATAAAATTTCAATTAGCCAGTAGAAATAAGTTCAAGAGATCTATTGTACAATGTGGTGACTATAGTTAATATATTGTATTCTTGAAAGATACTAAGAGAGTGCATGTAAAGTGTTTTTACCACAAAAATGATTCTAATTTGAGATAATACATGTTAATTAGATAGATTTATTCATTCCACAATGTATATATACTTCAGAATGAATATGATGTACACAGTAAATACATATAATTTTATCTGTCAATGTAATAAAAACATTTCCTTGAAGAAAATATAATTATATTATTGATAACCTGAAAATAACTATGAACACCTTCATCATGACTAATTAGAAAACATATACTAAAATACCAAGTACTAAAATTATAGTTTTTCTATATACTGGTGAGAAGATAAAATGGGTTAACAACAGCAATGAAAAATGTAAGATAATTAGGGATAGTCAAAAATTTTCAATGGAAGCTTATTAAAAATATTTTAAAGCTTATCTGACATTTTTATATATGAAAAATAGCAGTAAATGGGAAAATATTTATTCATACAATCAACATTTATTGAATATATATCCCATACTGATCACTATTCCAGGCATAGGGAATAGAGCATTGAACAAGTCACATATGTTTCCTCCCTTCATGGAACATGAGAGAAAGCAACAAATAATAAACATAGAAAAGTTAGGCAATAATATTTTCTATTTCTAAATGATGGAAATAAAACAGGATAATATGAATGGGAATGACAATGGAGCTACTTTACACTGGGTTTTTCAGGAAGGTGGTACTGACGAAGTAAAATTTAAACTGTGATTGGGAATGTAAGAACTATCTTATGAGGAGCATTTGAGGCAGAGAGAAGAGCTGTTAAGATGTTCTAAAATGGCAGTGAGGAACAATAAGAGGGCAAATATGGCCAAAGCTGGAAGCAAGATAAACAAAGAGAAGAATGATAATGAGTTGAGGCTGGAGGGTTATGTGTGGACCAGATCACATGGGTTCTTGGTACAGTAGACACACGGCCATCAGAGGGTCTTCGGAAAGAGAGTGACTCAATTTTATTTTCATTTTGAAAATAGCAAAAGTATAGCAAGTCTGATAATTAGGAGGTAATTCAGCAGGTGAGACCAGAGATGATAGTGGTTTAAACAATTGTGGTAGGAATGGAGAAAGAGTTCATCAGATTAGATTTGGAATTTGAATTGAAATAATATCCTAGCAGTTTGTATGTAAGTAAGAGAGAAAAGAGAAATCTAAGATGAAGCTTAGTTTTTCTTTTCTTTTCTTTTCTTTTTTCCCTTGAGAAACCAAGTGGAAAGTGACTGCATTAACCAAGAGAGAAGACGGGGAGGAGGAGTTATAATAGATACAGACCTTTTATTTAAAAACCATCATATTATGAAAAAACAATCTAAACTGTGAACAAAGTCACAGATTTTTTAAGTAAATTGGCTAGTTGCAATGAAAAAAAGTTACATTTTTTGACAATATCATTTGTAATTTTTTTTTTTTTTTTTTTTGAGACAGGCTTTTACTCTGCTGCCCGGGATAGAGTACAGTGGTGTCATCATAGCTCACTGTGGCTTCACTCCTGGGCTCAAGGGATCCTCCTGCCTCAGCCTCCTGAATAGTTGGGAATACAGGCGCTTGCCACCACACCTAGCTATTTTTTTCTATTTTTTGGTATAGATGGGGTCTGGCTATGTTGCTCAGACTAGTCTAGAATTCTTGATCAAGTGATCCCCCCACCTTGGCCTACCAAAGTGCTACTATTACAGCATAAGCCACCATACCCAGCATATAAAATTCTTAATATATTTAAATAAATGTAAAATTGTAGCTATCCAAAATCTCACCAAAAAATTTTCAAATATTAATTTAATCTTGGATTAGAAAAGAGCTTCTTAGACAAGATATGAAAGGAATCACAAAGAGAAAAGAGGTTAAATTATATAACAATTAAACAAACTGGGAATATATTTGCAAAAAATGTATCAAATCTTATATATTCTTAATATTTTATGAAGTGCACTTTAGAATCAATAAAAACACACCAGAATATAAAAATGAGCAAAAAGCTGTGAACAGGCAATTTGCAAAATACAAGTGGCCAATGAAAATGAAGAAAAAGTTTAAATTCACTAGTAATTTTTTAAAGTAAATTATACACAACAGTGGTATATACCATTGCTTTATTAGCAATGTTAAAAAAAGATTTTAGTTTGGGTAAAGTAGATGAGCATTTCTATGCATAGTGTAAATTACTATAATTTTTCTGGGATAAAAACCCAGAAACACAAAAAAGTTTCTCAGGTTTATATATCCAGGAGTAGCACTGCAGGACTCTGGATAACCTCATGTTAAGCTCTCTCACCAACAAACTTTCTCACCAAGGTTTTCTATTCACCTTTGAAATGGAGATGAACCCAGCAGCTATCTGAAAGAGCTGTTGTGAGTTAATTTAAAGCACTCAGTGAACAATGCTTGGAAGATAGTGAGCACTAAGTATTTATTGGTAGTTGCTGTTATCTCACATTTTAATTTTCTGCAATAGCTTGTAAAGTGGTTATCTTTATTATTTCACTTTGTATTTTTTTGATTACCAATAAGATTGATTATCTACTCATAAAAGGTTAATTGCTCAGCCTTCTCTCAGTAAATTGAATATTCATGTCATTTGACATTTTTTTCTATTAGGTTTTTCTCATTTTTCTGACTGACTTGCAAGAATCCCTGGGTATATCCTAGGTATTAATTCTATGTTGGTTTTAGGTTTTGCCAGTATCTTTTCCCATTTTTTCATCTACTTGTTAACTTTTTCTGTGGAATACTTTTAAAAATAATTATGCAATGCTTAGTATGTGCCTGGCACTGTTTTAAGAGCTTGGGATACATTCATAAACAAAAGAAAACAAAAATTCCTAACTTATGGAACTTGTACTTGAGTAGAGGTGGAGGCAGAGGAATATGATTTTTAAAACTCCGATTAACTAAATAAATAGTACTATGTGTTAAAAGCAGTAAGAGTTACTGGGGAAAGAATAAACCAATATAAGGGAGCTAGGGAATAAATACAAACCTTAATTTTGAAGTAGTCAAAAATCACTATTTCCTCTATAAAATTTATGTTTTTTTTTTCTTTTTGATGGGGGATGTTATACAAGAGAATAAAATATGAACAGATTTGTAAAACTCCCTTCATTTCTTATAATTTTCCATTTATAGTTAAAGCTCATTTCTCCAGGATATTTGAGAATTGAGAAGCTCCTCATAAATTAATTTTTCCCATAATTGAAGCTCTTTACTTTAAATATTGAAACACATTATTCCTAAAAATAAAAATACATTCCACTTTTCCTATTTAAAAGTCATATACACCTCACAATACATGTTAAAGAAAAAGATTATTCAGTGATACATGAGCTCAACTCTGATATAGCATGGGCAAGTGGGAATTTATAACCAAGGAGTAGGATGCGGGTCAGTGCATGGAAAATTACCAAGAGGGAATGTCTGAGGTAAGGGGGATTCTGGGTAAACTGACCTAACAAAATTCTTACTGAACAGAGACCAAAATGATCAGACATCACCTAGGGATGGAGAGGGTGAGGAACCTGATTAGATATGGAGGATTGTGGATTCTGGCTAAACTGACTTAAAAGGGTTCTTTTTTATCAAGGAAATTATTGTTCTTATTTTTGCTCACTGCCATCTTAGGGCATTTTAAGAACTCTCTGCTCAAAATGCTTCTCAGGGTTCTTTTTTATCAAGGATTTTACAAGGAAGTGCACAGATGGGCCTAGGAGAAGGTTTAGAGTCTGGCTAAAGTTTGGTCAACCAATAAAACTCTGTCATAGATTCCAATAATGTGGAGAAGTATTAAGAAAAAATTACAAATTATTGATAATGTCATTACCCAAAAAAAACCCACCATTAACATTTAGAGGCATATTTTTCCAGAAAGTGTGTCCTGAGACTTTTGCTTTTCAAAATAAATGGTTTCTTCTAGAGAGTTGCAGAGATAGAGTCATAAAACTTACCGCCCTCTTCTTTTTTCCATCCCTCCCTCACTACCACTTAACTTATTTCCCTGGCACCATTCACATACTGCCTCACTTAAGCCCCACAACAATGCTGCTGGGTTAGAACTATCATTCACATGTTAACAGTGAAGAAGAAAGAATCTCAGGAAGATAAGTTTTTATAAGATAATTTTCTTGCAGTTCAGTGATTTATTTTTATGGTGGAGCTGAAGGTCAAAGCCAGGTCTGTTAGATTACATAGCCCTTCTCTCTATACTGTGCTAATCTCTCACCTGTGGCTGAAGGCATTGCATTGCAACCTTTAACATTTGAAGTGAAAGCAAAGTGAATCAAATGCTATTTATAGTATACTTTTTTAGAATATTGTGTACAGCTTAGGTTACTACCCTAAAATAAAAGGATACTAAAAAGGATACAGAGAAAATAAAGATAGAAAAATGAAATAGTTATGAAATCCATCTCTATCATTTCTTGAGGAAAGACTCAATAGGTTTGACTTGTTTAACTTAGACAAGAGGAAACTGAAATATTGAAAAAGAATTTTTAAAGATGATGGTTTTAATACATGTAAACCATAAATTAAGAGGAAGACATAAATTCAAATTAAAGCAGAAGTATTTGAATATAAGGAATGATATTTTCATTGTCAAGATGCTTGCAAGAGGGGCTGGAAGAGTTTCCACCACTAGAGATATTTGGGTAAAGAACACAAAGAGTTATTTGTGTTAAGATAGGTGGATACCTATCTTAAATAGTTTACCCAATTGCCAATTGACTACTGAAGTCCACACTAGTCTTCATCAATTAATTAATCCATTAAAGAAATATTTATTGAGGACCTACCATGTGCCAGGCACAGTTGTGTATGCTGGTGTAAACAAGCTGATTCAGACCACATAAGTTGTTAAAATCTATTCTTGTCTCATGCCATTACAAAAACTCTACAACATGTCTTATGCAAGTGAATTTGTTTGCTCCTCTACTGCTTCTTCTACTCTTTATCAAGTGCATCCTGCTTAATTTCCACAGGTCCATAATCCCTTATCACAAGTACTTGGGAGATACATTTCAAAATTCAGAATTCTTTGAATTATAGAAAGATAATAACATGCATATTCTGTATATTATGTAACAACCCCTGCAGAGTTGGGCAGCACCTTCTAATCAAACACAATGATATATCTGCAGTAAAATACATGCATACAAATACTGATAGTCTCATGTCAGTTTAGTTGTGTTTTATTGCCAAATGAGTTCAAGTTAGGTCAAATTTTATCATCCACTGAATCACAATAAGCAAACAAAAATCTTTGATTTTCAGAGATTTTTGTATATCATAATTGTTGATATGAGATTGTTTAGTATATTTGCAAGGAATTCTTGAGACTCACTCAGATTTGCAAAATATATTCCCAGAACACTAATGTACATGAGATTTAATGGTTAACTAACGAAAAGGAAAGAACCACAATTCTTTACAGTTCTTGTGGCTTTTGTAAGTTAGCAGTCTTTGTGAATCTACAAGAGGCTCTAATATTTTTTTTACCATAGACCTACTTTCTGCAGACTAGAGCCCTTCATTTTACAGCTAAACATGCAGAAGTTAAAAAAAAAAAAAAAAGGCATACATGGTATGATTTGAAGTTTGCAGGGGAATTCCCCTGAAACCAAAATAATTTTTATAGCCAATGTAGTTTATTATTTAGCAACTTATTTCTGAGGTTAAGAAGGACCGACCCACTTTTCTTCTGCCCTCCTGAAGAAGGTGGACATTGATTCACCTTGGAGAGCAGCGTAAATTCACTGGTACTGTAATTAGCTTTATGAATGGTGTGACTTTTCACAAAAAGGGTAAACGACAGCACGTTGAGGGTGAAATTGGGATGAGTGCGGGGAAAGAAGAATGAGTGGAGAAAGGGATGTCAATATGAAATGATTATGACTTTACAAATTTGTCAAGATTTAGTCTTGTTTACCTACAGAAATGTTACTGTTTAGCAAATGTAAATAATTTGAAAATATGATTCAAGCAAGGAAAAAATATAAGTGTTTAGTCAATGAAAATTCTAAGTCAAAAGTTATAAACTAAGGGAAAATATCCTACATTTCACAACTATATGAAATAAATATTGTGTAATTAGAACTGGCTACATAAAACTTTATTGAGCATTATCAAATATTGGTGTTTAGAAGGAGAAAAATTTCACCTATAATATGAAGGATTAAAATTATATAAACAAACCTACCTGCAGCTTGGTGGCAATCTGTGGACCAATGTTTTCTCAAAAATAAAGTACATCAATTGCTTCAGTGAAGAAAAGGCATATACACATTTAAAATCAAACTCACTTTTTAAAAATTAATAGGTTGTATAATAGGTAAATTACTGTGAAGTGTACTTGCCTGTTTAACTTTATATCTGCTTTGATTTTGTCAGTTTAGTTAATTCAAATAAAATTTATGAAGTTAACCACTTTCAAGAAAAGGAATAGGAGAACCTAATTTAACCTAGAGTGTCTCTTTTATTCTTCTGTTATTCATTTGAAGTGCCCTATCAGCTTGAACTGACCAACTTCAGTCATTTTTACCCTTTTATTTTTTTTCTCTAATGTAAACTGAAATTCCCTGCTGTTCGTGGTATTTTAGTGTTTAGCATCATTTAATGAGCAGGTATCATTAAACTTAAAAGGTCCTTTTCTGTGTATTTCTGATTAGTTAGTGAAAGAACCAAAGAATTTCTCTTAATATATTTTGATGTTAGCCCATTTTAAATTCAAGTGTTTTTGAATGAAGTAGAAAATAATTTTGGTTAAAGTAGGATGGATTCTGTCAAGTGAATTTGTGGCCCGCTACTGTAGAATATAAATTGTTTTCAAGTGTCACTATATGATATTTCCCTTATAAATTTATGTGTATGGATTTCTAAATCATTTACTATACTTTTATTTTTTCCTGAAAAAAATAGACATGTAGATAATTAAACAGATATTTTAACATTAAGGTCTATATAATCCTTATGATAAAAGCAATAGTTTAGTAAATATGTAACATTAGAAATGAAAATTCATTTAATCAATTTCGCAGTACACTTACAGTCTCTTTTAAATTTTAATAAGGAATAAACTATTAACTAGGAAAAGAAATAGTAACATCTATTAATTACACAATTCGCATTTGACATTCACATATACTGTACCTGACATTGCTAATATTTTATTATTATTTCTAATTTTGCTTTTAGGAAGAAAAGAATATCTGTCAGATAAATAGCATGGAGCCAAAATAATGAGGCTAGAATGCAAGCAAAGGTCAGATAATGTGTAATAAGTTACAGATGGTATTGTGTGACATTAACACTGGTAACAGGTAAAAGATGTAATAGTGCTGCCTACTGGTAAGAAGTAGTAGTGTTTAAAGGGCAAGTGAAAATAGGTGTAGTAAACCAGTGCTCAGTGATATACATGATTATCTAAGGTTGCTATTATTGTTACATATGATGTAAAATATTTTTTTCATTAGTTTTAATAGCAAATCCACTGTGAAGTTTTTATAAGAGTAAAATTTCTGGCATGAGATTTCTGGAGTTCTTTAATTTTTATTTTTGGAAATGTATATAAATAGCATACTCACACTCTTGCTGTCTCTTTTTAATCATGTGATGCCTGTACAATTTGTCTTATGTATGGCCTTTCTTTGATAACATAGACTTTTTTTTTTAACATTGACAGCATTTCCAAAATATGTTTAGTTGAAAAATAAGACCTTGCCTATGAGAAATAACTGTCAGTTTTAGTAATAAACAAGTGGATAGTTTGATAGTCCACTGAGACCATTTATTCATAAAAAGAAGTATTATTTATATATGCAGCAATCAGTATATGATAAATTAGACTGCTTTTAAAGCTCTGATGTCAAAGTTTTAGAAAATTAAAAATAAGTTGTACCTATATGTAAGGATTACTTTTCCTATGTTACACTTAAAATAAGTTAGAGTATTTTGTGCTAAAAATGTATATCAGTTTATTTTCCAATAAACTGATTTTGCTTATAGTCTTGAGAAGAAATTACCATTATTTTATCATTAGCTCAACTCAAAATACAGGTTTTAACCAAGTTTAAAATTGATTGTATGATGTTTTTATACGTGTGACATGATGGACTTGTTTAAATGTAATGATTTTATTCTTGTGATTTGAATTCTTATACGTATTTTAGCTTTAGTTTCATATTTCCATTACACAGTAAAAATAGTTGTTACAAAGTGAGGAAACTGTACTTTCATAAGATATAGCTTTTTCACTTACATAATATAGTTTCCATTCTAAGAAGAATTGAGTCACAACTAAATTGAGGAAAAAGTTAAAAAACAAAGTGTTTTTGAATATCCACATCTTGCTTTCTAGAGAGGAAGAAAAAGCAAAAGTCATATTTTTTCCTTCAAGGCATAAAAACACTCTTTATACATTGATTCTCTTTCTTCCTCCCTACCCTAAGTCTCTGTTTTTATCCTTACAGTATCTTTTTCTATGTTAATGTAGTCTAACATTGTCATTAAATTCTAAAATTGGAAAGAAAATTGGAAACATTTAAGTATTATTTTTGAGACTTTTATTTCTGTTTGTCTTAGTAACCTGGACAGAGAGAAGGGATGGAGAGAGGAAGGCAGGACAGGAAGAAAAGGAGAGAAAGATGAACAAGAGAGGGAAAGGTAGGGGTGAGAGCAAGTGAAAGGGAAATAAATCAGATTACATTGTATGCAAATTTTGCTTATCAAAGGAAAGGAAAGTGTGAAAACTGTCTAAATGGGTGAGAAATTGATATTTGCATTCTTGAAATCATTTTCACATCCTGCAAAATAAATTAGTAAATAAATTGTAAATAAAACATTCCTGGGAGGTTTAGTGATGTCTCAAAGACAAATAGTTGGAATTACAATTTTAACTTGCTTTACTAATACAACAGTCAACTTTCAGACCAAAAAGAAGGTGTTTTAATAGCATAGAAAATATCCACGCAATTCCTATATTGAAATGTAGCAAATGCTTTCTTCTGTCTGAAAGTTTCTGCTAGCTTCATAACATAAGCAACAGTGTCAAAAACCATTGCTAACAGTAGTCTGCACTGTCTGGCTTTATCATCTTAGATTCTTTACTTAAAACACTACTGGAAATGGTTTTCTTTTCTGAAAAGAGAGATGCCGGAGTGCAAATATTAAATTCTTTTTAACAATATGAATAACCATGGGTTAATACTCTCCTTCAGCAGAGAACAAGAAACAACTACATTTATGAGCAAACAATGTTTTTCTAAAATATGTTATCTATTTTATTTCCATGTAAATAATTACACATTTTATTTTTTTCCCTGACCTACGTATTTATTTATGGCATTTTGCAAAAAATATAGGTACATGCATAGGGATTAATAACTTTATCTAGGACATGCTTGTTAATGTCTGGTAAAGCTGGAGGAACCCTAAGAACCAGCATTGTAGCATCATTCAGGAAAGACATTTTTTATTCTCTTGTATCTTAGTCCATGTTTCATCACAGACAGCTTTCTCATGTGCTATTTCAGCTCTAACACATCTTAAAAAACTGCATAAAGGATAAACAAAATGTCTTAATTCTTAAATATTACAAGACTAATTTCTATTTCATTCTTTATATATACATATGTAAAGCTGAATGTATTAATGTTTTATTTGTAAAAATGAACAATAATAATGGTGATTGAAATGCTTTATTTACGTGATTGTTTTGTTTATCAATTAGGTACTCACAGTTTGCCATCAAATTATTTTTATTTTTCTTGTTTTTTTGTCACAAAAATGGCATGGAAAAACATAATAAATATAACATATTAGCAGATTGGGCTACCACAGTTTAAAATAAAAATGATAGCCCTTATTTTTTGTTCTTGATGATTAAATTCATATTTATATAAGGCATAGTTTCCTGCTATAATTTCTTAAAATCTCAAAGTGTAAAACATGCCAATGTCCTAATTCATATCTTGTACATAATAACAGTGTTCATATCTGTGATCCCATGTTAAGTAGTATAGTGAATATGTGCCTTATCTTTTCATATCACTGATGATGTCATATTTCTGGAAAAGCATTGTTAATTCAATGCTGGCAAGAAGAAAACAAACTTTAATTTTTGCTTAGTCTACCTTAGTACGTGTTACTTTTTTCTTCAGTTCTATAATTTCTGATAAATGAAGCAGTGCTTTAAGGTAAAAGTTGAGCTGTTTAGTTTGAGGAAAGTTATATTATCTTATTTATCATTTATTTAGCACTTTTGATATCTTAGAATGTAATTTTTTACCATTAAATTAGGTTTGGGTCAACACTTTTAGATTCTTTTAGATAAAAAACTGTTGCTTTAAATGGATCTAAAAGCAATTAAATGATTAAAAGATGTTTAACATATTAAAAATTCTCATTAGAGGTCTATAGTCTATACTAGCATTTTTCTGCTGAGATAATCATTGATACAAATTGGATCCCTCCTCTTCACACACTTAATGTCATTTCTTACGTAACCCAGATCTAAGGATAGAGTGTATACAATGTTAAGAGAGTATATAAGGAGTGCTAAGCTACAGATCTTTAAAAATCTCACTGTTGTATGGATGTCATCCTGCACTTCTCCATAAAATAAAACTAGTTCTATCTTATCATTAAGGAACTTCAAAAAACTGATTTTTAGTGAAGAATAAACTCAATACATCTTAATAGATATTTTGTTGATTTTTTTCCTTTTTTCTGCAAATGAATATCTTAACTGAATATTTAACTATTGCTTATTTTTACCATACCTAATTATTAACTGGCTGTGTCACCCTGACAAATTATTTAATCTTTCTCTGCCTTAGTTTCCCCTCTGAAAAATGGGAAAGATAATATTACATACATCATAGAGTTATTGTTAGGATTGTTTTCCAGTTGATTTTACCTTCTCTGGTTTCTCCCCTCTTTATAATTTTATTTTATACCCAGTTCAAAATTAACTTTCCTAAAACACTACACTTTGTAACTTTGATAACCATTTTGATATTCCCTATTGCCTATAGAATACGGTTTGGACTGCTCCTTGAGATACCTCCAATTTCAGATCTAACTTACCATTGTATATTACACTACTCACTGACTTATTGAGTATGCTCTAGTCAATCTGAACCATATGCCTGTCTCAGAATACAACTCATCATATGTCTTTAGTTTGGCATCTCTTTATCTGAAGCATTCTCAGATATATTTCTTGTTTACGAAAGTCCTTCCTATTCTTTGGGGCCAGTTTCAATACTGGGATCTTCTCCATAAAAGCTTCTTTGATTTCCCAATATGATCTTTCCCAGTTCAGAACTCATATCACATGGCATTGTACTCTCTTAATGTGTTTATCATACTCTACCTTGTATTTTAGGTAGGCTTAGATGCATATCTATATTACTTAATTGGGAGTTTCCATGGCAGAGACTAGATCAAGTTTTACTATGAATTCCTTTCCCACTTCCCCACACCTACATAGTACTCTGTACATAGAAGCCATAAATACAGTTTATTAGGGAAACATTGTGGCACAAAAGAAAGGACACAGCCATTTGAGTAAAAATGTCTTAGATTTGAAGCCTGAACTAAATATTGTTTGACCCTAAGCAACTTAACCTATATGAGTTCCTGTTTCCTAATCTGTAAAAAGGGCAGTATCATTATTGACATTTCAGGCTGGATGCAAGGATTAGAGATGATGTGTGTAAAACATTTATAAGGTAGTAGATGCTCAATAAATATTTCCCTTTTGGTGTTATGTAAGAAAGCTTATTTCTTCTACTGTTTGCTGTCTAAAGTATGGCAGTGCATATAAGATTGATCACTGCAGATATGCTAGGAGAGTTGACTTTTGAATAACAGAATGTGTTGTCTTGAGAAAAAATTGCCATTGCTTTTGGGAAAGATGTCCTGGCTACATTATGGCCATAGGTGGGTAGTCTCCTCATTTGCATTTGTCAACTATTCCCTCTCTGAAATATCCCTCTCAACAGTACTGCTAAAGTGCAGGAGGTAGATAATAGATGAAGGTGGCAATAGAAAAAAAAAAAAAAAAGACTCTTGTCACCTTCATCTGTTAAATATTCAATTTATTCATTTAGGCAACAAGTATTTATTTGAAGGCTTTAACTAGTAGATACAATATTGAATCTAATATAGATCCCACTCTCAGTGAACTTAGAATTTGGGACAGGAAGATAAAATACATATTTAAATGGCAATGAGATAAAAGACATATGTAAAGTATTAAGATTGTGATTTAGTTGCAACTCTAGAGCAATACTCCAATGGTGGCCACATAAGAACACCATGTCTTACTACATCACATCCACAAAGGTATACCATATTCTCTATGAGGCTTTGGTGTTTGGGTTACTAAAATGGCATGTGAATGTATTTAGAGTAATAGAAAGGAAATTGGGATTAGCCCCAAGCCTGTGTATTTATTAAAATGCTGATTAAAATAAATATAAATGAATTTTTTCCCCACTCACTTTCCTGACAATGAAAAAATACACCTGTAACTCAAATGAGACACATATTTGAAACAGCACAGAATTCTCCCATAGTTTATATTAATTTTCATGTGAACCTCAATAGAATGTAAGTATAACATTCAAAATATGGAGACTATCATTTTTTGAATAAAGGAATTTCACAGTACTGCTGTAAAACAAAGCAGACAGTTCTCCCATGTTTCTATTTTGTGAAATATGTATTTCAGCTTTTATCTGTTTGAAATGGTGGCTGCAATTTAGTAAATGCCACCAATTTAGTTTAGATTTTATTGTTGCAGTGTTACAGTTTTGATAGCACTGGGCATTTCTTCCTGTTAGTTTGTTCTGCTGCTTTCAAGAATGGTATTTAATCAGTGTCCTAGCTCATTCGATGTGTCTTGCTTATAGATCCCTCTGCACTAGAGAGTACAACCAAGTCTTCTCAAAGCTGACAGTTGTCCAGGGGATTTACAACTGATCATATTCAATTTGGGGGAAATATGACCTTTCATACATTCTTTTACATAATTATTTCTGGGGGAAAACAAGGTTGGTTTTGATTGAGCTCAGTGCATGGCACACAGTAGGTACTCAATGTTTTAAAAATAAATTTTAATAAAGCAAATGTTTGCTATGTTATTCCTTGAAATATTCTTGTTTTGAATAAAATCAGTTCTCAGTACAATATTATCAGTGTGATAGTACAGTGGCATTGCTAATAGGTTGTCTTATGTTCAAGAAATTAAAAGATTTTTAAGGCTTTGCTATTAGAAAAAAGAAGAAATTATAAAAATAAGAACAAAGAAAACACCACATTCTAGTTAGCAATCTAGTTTTTAAATTACTATGATTATTTTGGAAGATATAAGTTAAAATATTTTACTTAGTGGCATTCCCTAATCACATACCCTGCCATAGGGTTATAAAAAGAAAGGAGTTTTACTATGTAATGTAATGTAGTCACAGTCTTTTATGTTAAGCAAAATTTGATTGTGAAAACTGATATGCAGAGTGTAACATTTTCTTTAATAACCTGGAGTTATTCCCAGGTGATATCGAAGAGTAGTATGCTGATAGTAAAGAATGTGCGACTCTCCAGGAACAAATGACTTGACAAAATGGATATACACTTCCTCCTAATACATTTTTTTCCATGATTGTTTGTGTACATTGAGAAGTATTTGCATTAGTTAATTATTTCTTTTCCTAGTTTTTGTCACCTTTATATGTGCTTAGTGAAGCTTGCTATAAATTATTTAGGCCTGAACTGAAGGTTAATGTCATTGTAACCAGCCAAACTAGACGTACCCCGATACAGCTTTGTGCGGGAGGCACCTATGGCTTGATAGCTGTGTGAAACTGTTGCCTACAGAGATGGGCTCTTGACACTTTCTGCCAGCCTGAGGCTGTCC